>NC_090923.1:1218597036-1218902748 GCF_040938575.1 Ambystoma mexicanum
TTCAGTGGCAAGGGCAGAGGTGGCTGTGGGTGTGTCCCCCACACCCTTGTTCACTATACAGGGAATGGGTTTTGCAGGGGTGTAAGCCGAAGCCGATCCCGTATGAGGTAAAAAAACAAATTTTAAAAGGAAAGGACCCTGTGGCGCTGGTTCCCAATCACAGAAGTAAAAAGGAACAGGCATCACAGGGACACATCCAGTTGGCAGCACACAGCGAAGTGTACCGCCGCAAGGTAAGTAGGGGTGTTTGGGTGGGGGCTGTGTGTGGGTGGGGTTGGAAGCCCATGGCTGCAATGTTCAGGGGAGAAAAGACCAAAAGTTTTCAGAAAAATAATTTTCGGTCTTTTCTCTCTCGAACATTTCCGCGACGGGCTTCCAACCCCAATCCAGTATAATATCAAAGAACTGGAGACGTCCAACTTGGATTTGGACTGCGGAGCCGCATTCATTGCCACACCATGAGCTCAATTCTCTGCTCACTCGACGCTGGCTAGGGCGTGTATCCAGGTGGAGGATCAGCAACTTGCTTTCAAAGTAGATGATTATGTTAAGACCATGAGGGGAGCGAGTACGCGAACAATCAAAATGCAGATAGCTGCGAATTTTGTTTCTTTGTTGAATATTTTCCAGTGTTTCCTCCTTGCCCCTCTGTCAGTGAGAGAAGTATTTGCATTTCCCCTCTCGTTTGCTCGTGTAATGTGTCAAATGGGAAAAGAATCAAGAAAAGCGCATAAAAACATTTAATTACAAATAATTCCTTTTCATACATCCGAAAGCGCAATAAAATACAAGATTAAATTTCACTCTTGAGTGCCCCTGCTGCATTAACCACTCCAACATATATTTCATAGGGCTAGAAAAATGATCTGAATTTCTAGAGAAAGTCTTCTCTGGCAGTTTTCCCTGGTTTGAGAACCTAAATGTCTCAGTTTGGCTTAATACACAATCCCCATTTGAACTCCGAAAGAACATCTATTTAACTTTCCTAGATTCCCGCCAAGGTTATAGGTGGCATTTGGTCCACGTGCATGTTTGTTAGGGTGCTTTTGAAGGCCCTTTTGTTTCTTGCATTGCACCCTTTAAGACCACCCAGTGTCTCCACGCGATGCACCGCACTACGGTTGGGAAGCACCATGCTCGAATCAGGAAGCGAGGGGCCTGCGGAAAGCTGGCTACTTGAATATTCAAGTCAGATGCATCCTGGCTTCCAGAGAGGGGGCATTATGGGATTCCAAGGAAGCACGTTTTCAGTCTCAGGTAGAGCCACGTGCCAACTCTGCAACTGATTGCTTTGGCTTCAATGGATTATAAAAGCAAATTAAGCTTGCTCGTGAAGAACTCTCTAGAGAAAACATTGCTAATGAAAAAGGAAGAAGAAACATTGCATTGATTAACATGATAGGTTATTCCTTTTAGCACCAGGGTACGGACATTGATAAATTGGCTACACTAGATATTTGACCTGCATCATAACCTTTACCGGCCTGAGACTCACACATCTCCTTCTTTTGACTATGGACAGGTGAAGGCCCTAAATCTGTACTTTTTATCTAACTCTGTAATTCTGCAATAATGTTTATCTCTGACTTATGTTTTTTTCCCATAAAGCAGTCCAAAAATTCCGAATGGACCTTCGTTGTAAGGGTCAGCACGGAACCGGAGATGAAGGGATTCGAGGCGGCTGCTAAACGCAATAGGCTGCAGAATCAGTTGGGGCGCGGTGAGTCTGCCCACGCAATGGAAGTCATCTCGAGTCTTTCCCTGACCTGTAAAGGCAGGGATATGATCATAAGAGGGAGAGCCAAACTCTGTCTCTCTAGACAAGAAACACACACAGGAAACCCCTGGCCGACATCCACTCCATGATTGTACGCAATGTGTACATCTGGCAGCTCAGACCACATGAGCTCATCTCTCCCCACTGGCTACCCCTCAATGGAGATCTGTCCTTTGAGGCCTGTAACGCCCTCTACCTTCCTCAAACAGCGTAGCTCAGCAATGTGTGCTCCTCATTATTGGAATCTTCAGCACCTGAAGCCAGTCCTTGTGCCTGCTGGAACATGCTCCCGCACTAGAAAGAAACGCTTCTCTTGCTCGGCACCAAGACTGTGGGCCTCTTCTCTTCCTAGCCTCTACATCGCCTCCAAATGTGTCTCCTTCTGAAAACATATCAACATGTTCCTCTCAAGGACCCACACCACCATGAATGCCCTCGGCTGAGGCCATCACGCTGGCTTCCTTCTACTGCAGACCTAAGGCTGTGCTATCACAGCAAATATTCTCTTTAAATCTGAGCGGTGGCTTGGTTTTTACTGGCATTTATCTCGATCCCAACTTTAGAAATATCCTTGATAAATAGAGAAATGAAAAGCCAACCTCTCCGGCGGTGAGTGATAATCTTCCCTACCCTATCCCGCCGTTACCAGGCAAATAACTTGCTTAGAGCCTGGATTCTAATAGAAGTTTGAAGCCAGATTGATTAGTGTGGTGCACAGGAGGCAACCATTTGTCCAAGTGAGTCCTTCTAAAGAAACCTCAGAACTTCCAGTCCTCGCGTACAAAACCCATGTGAGCCAGAAAACAGCAGGTGCAGCACTAAGGGCTGCCTTGAAGGACAGCTTATTGGGTGAGTGTGTTACAACAATTGCAACCCTTTAAAAAACCTGATTGTTTAAACCATGGTGGGATTCACTAGCTCTACAAGAATATGAGTTATTACTATTGTCCAATACCATGCTTGTTTAAACGTCGCTAGACGGTACAGACAGTGGATTAACAAAGCCTGGGTTGTGGCAGCGAAGCAGGAACTGAAGGTATGGTAGACTATGAAAGCGCCCCAAGAGGAGAGTTGCTTGAATGATTTGCAGGTTTTGCCAAGTTTTGAGAGGGTTTTGTTTCAAAAACCGGATCGGAAGGACCTTGATCTGGAACTGTGGGCGCCCTTTAACGATGTATATGGTTAGTGTCAATTGTTTCATTCTGTGCTGTGTTTAGGTGGGTGGTGGGGGCTTGGGTGAGATACATGGGTGTGTGCGGTGTTCTGTTACTCGGCATGCTTGGTTATGTTTATTTTTGGGGGGCGGGGGAGGGTATGTCTGGAAATGGCTTACATTCAGCAGTGGACTGGCCCTTAAGAAACTCTCGAGATTTCCTGGTAGGCCTCTGCACACTGGGCCTCTTTTGTGTGGTATTTCCAAATATTCCCACAGCAAAAGGGTTGGGCTTGCTCAAAATGTGTGATATAGTGCCACTTGGAACATTATTTCCAGGGCCTCTTTTGGTTCCCAGTCCACCCCTGATTACATTATGTTTTTGCTCCTACATTGCCTTCATGATATATTGGAAGATCGTGTATGTGTTGGCAAGATATCTTACTGTGGTGTTTTATCCCTAATGTTGCGTTGTATTTTATATGCTTTGTTTTGTTTCATTTTCTTTGTGTGCTAAGGAGTGAACTATGCAAATAAAGAGGTTAAACAAAAATAAACCTCAGACGTTTTAAAAGACTGAGCATATCCTCAAGAATTTAAAACCAACAACCTGCAGCCGTCTGCGCAGCTGGCGAATATTGACCCGCTCGGCTTCCGTACTGGCTGCAGCCACGTGTTCTAATCACTGGAATTTACAGATTCTGGCACTCCATGTCGCCTGAGAGCTCGCGAGTGCTCGAGACAGTCGCGTCTCAGCAGAAGCGGCTTCTTGAAGTATTAAGTGGGCCACTTACCCACTGGGTGGGAATCAACATGGAAACCCATGGGGTTCACTCTGCGCCCAAGAAACCGCCGCGCTCCAGAACACTAGACTGCCCCTCAGCACGCGCACGAAGAGAGTGCGCTGTAAAAGGGTATGTTCTGTGGCCTGGACACAGCAGGGGTTTCCTGGCAAACACTCGCATGCACCCGCAAACCCCACTTCACTCTCGTGAAAAGAATGTTTTGGAAGGATGCGCTGTTCCACGCGCGCATGCTCCCTGTGGGGAACGGATTTGCGTGCATTGAATCTAGCATCCCGCCTAGTAGTGATCGAAATAATGAATACATTAATATCAACATTTGAAAACCAAACTCCACATTTTCAGCGCAACTTGATAACAGACAATGGCACGTTTTGGCTTTTGTAAAAGGCACTGAATAGGCATTTGCCCGCTTTTTGCCCATAGCTGGTAGTGCTGTCATATGCCAAGGTGCTGCTATTATTTGCTCTGAGACTCACATCATATGATGGGCAATGCTATCAAATAAATGCCAAACCTATCAAAAGAGCCGGTATATACACATCTAATGCCCAGATACCCATAGAGTGCCAGGTGCTCAAGTACTCACTTGGTTACCAGGGATTACCAACAAGTACCGAGGTACTCACATCATTGGCCCGGTATTGTGAAGCTGGAGTGGGAAGTGAACTATTGTGCCCCTCCCTATTTTATGCAGGAAACACACTCCCTACAGAAATTAACAACTTTCAGTAGTGTGTGCATACGCCCATACATGTTCTCTTTGTAAGTGGAAGGATTCACATCACCCCATGTTTACAATGGAGAACTTAGTCCTATCATTCCCTTCACCCTCTACCATGCAAATGACAAAGGTTGGCAATTGGTGCCTGCACTGCCCATCAGCCAAAACTAATGAGGGGAAGGAATCCTTGGCACAGACAGGGTAGGGCCTAAGCGGGCATGGACCTCCCAACTTCTGTAAATGCCCACTCAGCACCCCTGTGTGGGCATTTACGGATGTAATTTGCCACTGTGGTGGGCCCAACTACATGAGCTTCAGGCCCCGCTTGTTAGACAATCCTGGCTAAAGTGACACCATTTCCCAGTCTGCCCCAGTCTAGCATTTGATGTAGCGGGTGAAATCCCCCCAAAGTAATTGCAGCTTCTCATTTGCACTTTGCCCATGAGGGATGCACGCAAGTTGATTTTAGGTGTTAAAACAAAGCACATATATCTACAAACAAAAAAAGTGTTTAAAATATTAGACATGATAATGATGATTGTGAACCTGTGCCGAATCCAGAATCTACTCCACTGGTTACAAATGCAATATTGCTGCATTTCCTGAGAAAACGGGTACCGCATGGCTTCTGCCCCCCAAAAGTACTGCCGATCCTGAGCTCTTCCCCCATCACACACTCTGCCTCCGATAATGGCGGGTGACAGTCACATTTCTGAAAACAGTGTATGTCATGCTCTGTACTTGGGGTTCAGCTCCACAACCCCAGTTCCCAGTTACGATCCAACGGTTATCACCCCCAAAAAAACGAATCAGAAAACGAGGCCGAAAAGATCGATATTTTTTGTCGAGTTTCGCCAGGATTTTTGTATTCTTTTTAAAATAAATAGATGGTGGGGGTTGGGGACTTAAAAGTAGAGGGAAGTGGGAGGAGGAGTGCGAGGGTCTCCCCCCACATTATTAAAAAAAATATAGCTAAAAAAACCCAAAACTTTTTCAGAATTTGACCAGAAAAGAAATCGGTCTTTTGGGCCTCGTTTTATTTTTGTTTTTTTAACGTAGAGCCGATCCAAATGCCTCCTCTTGGCTCTCTCCCACTGAGGCTGTGATCTGCACTTGCTGCATAATGCCTAATCCTCATGACTCTGGCTTGGCAAATAAATGAGCCCAGAGGGATTCCGTCTCACGTCCCTGAGAACAATTTTCTCCCCGGCTTAGTGAGGCTTTTGGCAGGATGAATTCACGGGTGTTGGATTCTGGTGTCACCTCTAGCGCGGAAGGATGGATGCAGCATTAAACCTAACTCCCTGACTTTGGATCGTTCCTTGATTTCTGTCCTTTTGAGCCTTCCTCAATGCAATGACCGCGAGGATCCATGGAAGCTACCAATGCTGTACACTAGGGGCTATGGGTAAGTAAGGCCCTCTTCCTCGTCTACACTCAACTCCACGAGGTGGAAATCCGGGGTGTGCAGCTCTCCCTAGTAGTAGGTGGACAGGTTACAGCGAGGAGCAGCGAGGAAGGTGGCTGAGGCGTGTCGTCTCTAAGCGATTGCGGCACAGCCAACGGCTGATCCTGTGAGTGATCCATGAAGCTTTTCATCGCTTCCATGTCTGCCTGGGTAGCGGCATAGCAAGCACCAAGAACAGAGGTCTTCCTCTGGGAACCAGCGCGGCGGTGTGTCACCAGGTGTGGAAATGCAGACATCCACACAGGCATAAATAGCCTTATAGACCTCGGGAGGGGTCATTAGCACTTAACAATGACCCTTCCCAAATGTATGGCCCGAGACCGAGCCCTCCCTCAGTCAACTAAGGATATATGTGTGATATTGCTACACTCGACTGTAGACCGTTCACATTGCAGACGTTGTCAAATGTGCTAAGCCAGTGATGGAACCCCAGAGCAGTCTGCGCTAACAATGCTTGCTGTCACCCACTTACAGCAAAGTGGGGAGACTTTCTGGTCCTAAATCAGGAGACAATGCACGAGGGATGTCTAGAATCGGTGGCCAGTCAGAGACATGCAGATCCTAAAGATTAAAAAGAAAGCTGGAACGCTGCCTTTCTTCAGTCCATTACGTGGGTTTGGTGCTTGCATCAAAAACGTTACTTTTTAATAGTACAACTCCCATCAGCCCCGGCCAGCACAGTGAACGATGAGAGGTCACGAGAATTGTAGTTCAAAACATTGGTAGAGCCGTAGGTTCTAGACTCGAGTATTGCAGATTACTCTCCCATGCATTCCCTTGCTCCCTACTCAGACTGTTACTATGGTTCCAGAGAGTGCACATTGAGGCAACGTGTTGTAGCAAATTAAGGGACTTCAACTTTCAACCTTGGACCTACCTCCCAGCTCTGGTTATCCTGGTGCCAAGTGTACCCACTCACAGATTACCTTTGGAAAAAGAAGGAAAGGCTAGCTCACTTGATCCCTGATTTGCTGCCCTAGCTACTCACAATGGTATGTGGGTATGTGCCCAAGCTCTTGTTTTGAGGAGCAGCGCAAACTCCCCATGGAGCCCCTTACCTTCCCGTGTGGGTTGTTCATAACGGCTGTGGGGAATGCCCACCAAGATATGCCTTCAGAAAACTATGCAGCCAGATACAATGCCTTGCTCCCTGCCCAGATAGCTGCTTCAAAACAGGATGCTGCCACATACAATGCCTAGCTCCCTGCTCTGACTGCTACTTCAGAACAGGATGCAGCCACATACAATGCCTTGCTCGCTGCTCAGACTACTATTTCAGAAAAAAACATAGATGTTGCCACATAAAATGCCCCACTCCCTGTTCAGACTGCCACTTCAAAACAGGATGCAGCCACATGCAATACCTTGCTTCATGCTTGGACTGCTGCTTCAGAACAAGATGCTGCAATACACAATGCCACGCTCCCTGCTCAGGCTGCCGCTTCAGAACAGCATGCTCTCACGTAAAATGCTGTGGTCCCTGCTCAGACTGCTGATTCAGAAAAAGATGCTGCCACATACAAAACCTTGCTTCATGCTTTGACTAACGCTTCAGAACAGGATGCTGCCACAACAATGCCTTGCTGCCAGCCCAGACTGCTGCGTCAGATCAGGATGCTGCCACATACCATGCCTAGCTCCCTGCTCAGACTGTTACTTCAGAACAGTATGCTGCCACATAAAATTCCTCATTCTGAGCCCTGACGCCACTTCAGAACAAGATGCTACCACATACAATGCCTTGCTCACCTGCTCAGACTACCATTTCAGAACAGGATGTTGCCGCATAAAATGCCTCGCTCCCTGATCAGACTGCCGCTTCAGAACACTATGTAACTGCATTCAATGCCTCACTCCATGCCTAGACTGCTGCTTCAGATCAGGCTCCCTGCTCAGACTGTCACTTCAGAACAGTATGCTGCCACATAGAATTCCTCGCTCTGTGCTCTGACTGCCACTTCAGAACAGGATGCTGCAATATACAATGCCTCACTGCCGATCAGATTGCCAGTTCAGAACAGGATTCTGCCCTATACAGAGCCTCGCTCCCTGTTCAGACTGCAGCTTCAGAAAAAGATACAGCCACATGCAATACCTTGCTCCGTGCTCAGACCGCTGCTTCAAATCCGGATGCTGCCAAATACAGTGCCTCAATCCCTGCTCAGACTGCCGCTTCAGAAAACGGTGCTGCCACATACAATGCCTTGCTCCCTTCTCGGACTGACACTTCAGAACAGGATGCTGTCACATAAAATGCCTTGATCCCTGTTCAGACTGCCACTTCAGGAAAAGATGCTGCCACATACAAAACCTTGCTGTGAGCTCTGGCTAACGCTTCAGAACAGGACTCTGCCACATACAATTCCTTGCTCCCTGCCCAGACTGCTGCTTCAAATCAGGATGCTGCCACATACAATGCCTAGCTCCCTGCTCAGATTATCACTTCAGAACATTATGCTGCCACATAAAATTCCACACTTTGTGCTCTGACTGCTTCTTCAGAACAGGATGCTACCACATACAATGCCTCGCTCCCTGCTCAGACTACCATTTCAGAACATGATGTTGCCACATGAAATTCCTTGCTCCCTGCTCAGACTGCTGCTTCAGAACAGGATGCTGCAATATACAATGCCTCACTCCATGCTCTGACTGCCACTTCAGAACAGGATGCTACCACATACAATGCCTAGCTCCCTACTCAGACTGTCATTTCAGAAGAGGATCTTGCCACATAGAATGCCTCAATCCCTGTTCAGACTGCTGCTTCAGAACAGGATGCTGCCACATAAAATACCTTGAATCCGTCTCAGACTGCCACTTCAGGAAAAGATGCTGTCACATACAAAATCTGTTTGTGTGCTCTGACTAACGGTTCAGAGCAGGATGCTGCAATATACAATGCCTCGCTCCCTGCTCAGACTACCATTTCAGGACAGGAACTTGCCACATAAAATGCCTCACTCTGTGTTCAGACTGCTGCTTCAGAACAGGATGCTGCTACATACAATGCCTCGCTCCCTACCCAGACTGCTGCTTCAAATCAGGATGCTGCCACATACAATGCCTAGCTCCCTGCTCAGACTGGTACTTCAGAACAGGATGCTACCACAAACAACGCCTTGCTCCCTGCTTAGACTACAATTTCAGAACAGCATGTTGCCACATAAAATGCCTCGCACCCTGTTTAAAGTGCCTCTTCAGAACAAGAGTCTGCAATATACAATGCCCCGCTCCCTGATCAGATTGCCACTTCAGAACACTATGTGGCTGCATTTAATGCATCGCTCCATGCACAGACTGCTGCTTCAGATCAGGCTCCCTGCTCAGTCTGTCACTTCAGAACAGTATGCTGTTGCATAAAATTCCTTGCTCCGTGCTCTGCCACTTCAAAACAGGATGCAACCACATACAATGACTCGCTCCCTGCTCAGACTACCATTTCAGAACAGGATGTTGCCAGTAAAATGCCTCGCTCACTGCTCAGACACCAGGATACTGCAATATATAATGCCTTGTTCCCTGATCAAACTGCCACTTCATAATAGAATGCTGCCACATACAATGCCTTGCTCCCTGTTCAGACTGCAGGTTTAGAAAAGGAGGCAGCCACATGCAATATCTTGCCCCATGCTCAGACTGCCACTTCAGAGCAGGATGCTGCCACATGCAATGTCTCAATCCCGGCTCAGACTGCCGCTTCAGAGCAGTATCCTGCCACATACAATGCCTTGCTCCCTTATCAGACTGCCACTTCAGAACAGGATGCTGCCACATACAATGCCTTGCTCCCTGCTCAGACTGCCACTTCAGAACAGGATGTTGCTGCATGCAATGCCTCACTCCCTTCTCAGACTGGCGCTTCAGAAAAGGATGCTGCCACATACAATGCCACGCTAACCGCTCATACTGCACATTATGCTTCCAATAAATACTGCTGGGAAACCCGTTTTCAGGAGGAGGTGGAAATCCCGTTGCACCACTCAAATTACGACTGCCTGCTCTGTTTATTCGTTACCGAGCCAGTGAAGGCCTATGCAGAAACTGCAGCTGCCGCCTTGTCATGACAATAATGTTAACTGTAGAAACATGTATTTTAAGTCTGCCTATTTTTAAAATACCACATAATTATGAGTTGGGATTGTATGAGAGATATATAGTAGGGGTGTACAAAGAAAGTACTGCATGTGGTAACTATGGGCCTGTCTATTCCCTCCTCTGAATTAAATAAGTAACTGCGGCAACACTCAACATTCTGTGCTTTGGAGTGTGCTGGGTTGTGATGTCTCTCCATGACTTAAGGTTGGATGTCTGAAGATCCACTCTGCGTTATACCGGGCACAACGTGCATCTTGAACTGAGGACCTTCCTTGATCTCTGATCCCCTCTCAGCAAAGTGGAGACCTGACAAGCTAACTCCTCCGTTGCAGCTCAGCCAGCAGCTGTCCCCCCCATATTGAACCTACTGCGGAAAGCGCTTCATGCTTTGAGCATGACCCAAAATAGCCAAATGATCCAAGCACCGATTCACTCAAAACTGGGTCACTGTTACAGCTTCCTCGTGGGATACCCCAAAAAAGCAATAAACAGGCCACAGGTTCTACAAAACAGGGCAGCGCACCTGGTATCTGGCCTATAAAATATGATTACATCTTGTGAGCTCTCGAAAACCTCCACTGGCTCCTCATTCAAGAAGAACTGAATGTCTGGTGCCCCGAATTACCAGGCAAGCAACTTGGAAAGATGGCCCCAAGTAGCTACCAGACAGATTCACCAACTATACCCCAAGAGGAACCCTGAGATCCAGCACAGCGAGCAAACTTCCTGTTGATAAGATTCAGAGTGAGAAGGCAGGCAGTGGTAGGGTCTAGCTTTTAGACTGCCCTCTCGACAGAACTCCCAAATGCAACCTGATCACCCAAAAATCAGGAAAGCAGTGAAAACTCTCCCGCTCCAAAACTCCTTTACAGGCCCAGAGATGTAAACCGCAAGGCCATCTACAGCAATATGGTCACCTGCGCCAACGATGACACATATACCTGTGACCAAGACCTGGAATGTATGGTATTGCATCAAAAAAACGAATGCCAAAACAACGAGGCCAAAAACAAGGAATATTTTTCACCCCATTTTTTTCTTTCAATAAAATATATGGGGGTTGGGTTTAGGGAATAAAAAGGTGGTGTGTGTAGGTGTGGGGCTGTGGGGCGGGGGAAGGGGGTCTCCCCTGCATTAAAATAAGAAAAAAGTGCGCAAAAAGGAAAAACATTTTCGAAATTCGAAACAAAATAATTTGTTGTATTTTGCCTCGTCGTCTGTTGTCGATATTTCAATGTAGATCTGAATTTATACAGATCTACGGCTCGGCCATTAATGTTGGGACCTCCATGCCCATCGTACCCTCGCCCTTTGCCTGCTTTCGCCCTCTGGAGTATCAGGCATACTAGTGACGCGTTTTCAAATAAATGAAGGTGATGTGTCCCAAAGGCATGCTATAGCACCACAGCAGAACCCAGGATTCCCAGTCCTTGATTGATTGATATGAAATTTGTAATGAGCAGTGTACACCCAAAGGCATCTTGTCGGTAGAAAGACAAAACTGGGGGACAGCATGAACCGATCATGAGAACAGGAGCATTTTAGGAGCTCTTCTAAAGAGAAGATGGTCCTCAATAACTCGAAGAGAAGAAGGGAGGGAGTTCCAGAACCTGATGGCAGCTATAGAGAAAGCCCAACCACCAATCCGAGTGTGTCGAGCCCGAGGGACAACAGCTATGCTCAGCTAGGATGTCTGTAGAGTATGGGCAGGAATGTATTGAACACATTTCTGTTGGAGATAGCCTGCTCCTTTGCCATAATATGCCAGGTGGACCAGGCAGATAGATTTAAAGGAAATCTGTATGTTAACCGGGAGCCAATGAAGGTGACGAAGAATAGGCGTAGCATGGCAATTTGTATTTGCATTTGTTTATTTATATATGTGCAGCCTGTCCACGGGCATCAGGGCGCATCTTTAGAAAGGTAGTTACAAGAAAGTGTTACAGAAGGCAGTTAAAGGTTACAATTATATATACATAAACATATATAAATATATACATACATTTACAGGGTAATATACAGCTGCAGTATATACAAGGTAGTCGGGAAGGTGCAGCATGCAGCCAGTGTTACATAGGAGTGGCCGCCATAACGTCTTGCTCGTGGAGCCAGTGTTTTGTTCTGCTTTCGAAGGATTGGAGGGAGGGGACATTCCTGAGCTCATTAGGTAGGGAGTTCCAGAGATTCGCCGCCAGGAGTGGGAAGCTCGAACCTCTGGCAGTTTGAAGCTTGAAGCTAGGAATGATGAGTGTGTGCGCTTGTGCAGATTTGCAATAGCAAGGAGCAGAGGTAGTAGCTCTAGCAGCTGCATTTTGAAGGACCTAGAGTCGATGAATCCAGTAAGCCGCTTGACCCAGATACAAGGCATTACAATAGTCCAACGAAGACAGCACCAAGGATGCGACCACTGGAGCCCTGAACTGCTCAGGTATAAAAGGACGAGCCTTCCTCAAGATATTTAACTGCAGGTGGCCCTGTTGACATTCTGACCCATTCTGCTTATCAGCAGAAAGAGTGGCTGATATCTTCTTAACACCCAGTCCTTAACCACAGTAACAGGGACAAGACGGGAACCAAGAGAGAGGGGGGCCAAAAGGAGGGGTTCAAAGAGCGGTGGGAGAGGGAGGGCCAGCCACCAACACCTCAGTTTTGTTACCATTCAGCATGATCCTATTACAACTCATTCAATCCCTCACAACTGCCAAATAGGTCCTAAAATGAGAAGCCGTTTCCTCAGAAGAAAGATCGAGGCACACAATGATGTGAGTGTCATCGGCGTAGGAATAACAAAGGAAGCCGTGGAAAGAGATTAGTTTGGCCAAAGGCTGAATATAGATGTTAAACAAAAGAGGTGAGATGCCAGACCATTGGGGGACACTGCAAGAGAGAGGGGTAGCGTCGGACATAATAGGGGGCAGGGAAAGAGGCTGAGTTTGGTGAGAAAGAAATTAATCAAACCAGTTCAACAAAGTGCCCGCAATGCCTGTCGAGGCAAGGTATTTCCGTAGGACTGTATGGTTGACCGTATCAAGGGTGGCAGAGAGATCAAGTAAGATGAGAGCTCCCATGCTGCCCTGATCCTGGAGGCGTCTAAGGTTGCTCCTAATGGCAACAAGCACTCCTTCGGTCCTGTGCCTAGGACGAAAGCCAGATTGAGAAACATCAACAAATTATGAGCTTTCCAAAAAGGAACTAAGGCACCATAGCACCAGAGATTCCAGGAGTTTGGCCAGAAAATGAAGGAGCGAGATAGGGAAAAGATCAGCCAAGATGGAGGGATCTAACAAAGGCTTTTTCAAGAGAGGGATGACCAGCGCATGTTTAAGGCTAGCAGGAATGATACCTGTGCTGAAGGAATGATTGACAGCCCGAGTGACAACAGGCACAATGAAGGGCAATCGCATCACCAGGGGAAGCAGATCTAAGCTTGAGCGCAGCTGTCAGAATGTGCTGATCAGAAAAACTTGGGAAATTGGACAACTGATTTCCCTACTCTGGCTCTAGCAGAGTACAAGAGGGTGGTGTCATGTGCACACCAGAGGAGCCTATTCGTTTCCGAAAGGTGTCAATCTTTTCCACTAAACATGATGCAAGCGAATCACGCAGGGCCTGGGACGGGAACACAGCAATCGGAGAGATCGGAGAGAGGGAGCGCACAATATTGTACAACTCTCTCGGAGGAGTCGGAAATTTGTGAAGACAAATGTACACATTCAGCTTCATGAACAGCCTGTCGGCAGTGCAAAGTCAATTTTCTTCAGTGCAAAGTCACTTTGAACCGTACAAAAAAAATCCATGAATCAGGCCCTAGGAGTAAATACAAGAGGCCTGCTGCAACAAAAGCTTGTCATTGGCGCTATAGGTGGACCGCCATCATTGGTGACGGTGCACATTGCCATGTCATTCCTTTTTCAGTGGCAGGCCTCTCGCGGAGATGCTGCCTCTGAGCGGCCATTTTGATACTGGTTTTGGGGGATATTGACTTGTCCCCGTTGCCTGCCTGTCCTGCGGCTGTCACTGTGACATTGAGTGCCCAGTGAGATTTGATGTCTATTGAATCCTTTGCTTCCCTCTTTAGACTCTGCCTGACAGCATGCTACAATACTAGATTGGAAATGTGTGAATTCGGCTCCATCGAGTCCCTGGACTCGTTCTCGTGCCATGACCATTCAAAAGCATAATGTATTGCATTTATTTCATTAAAAGTATCTGATGCCGCAGAAACCTCGCCAAACAACTGACGGAGCCCTGTGCAGAACGATCAAATCGCAATGCATAATGTAGTAAGCTAACAATGAAAGAACATCACATCAAAACCCTTCCCATGCAATCTATCTATCCGAGGAATTCTTTAAAAAGCCAAGCATGTGTTCTCTCCTAAAAGTAAGAAGAGAGGGAGCCCGGCGCAAAGAGGATCCAGAGCAGCCCCCCCCATCCGTGGAGCACCAACAGATAATTACAGGTTGGAAGACTGACAACTTTTGGGGCACAAATGTGATGAGGAAGGGCATCCCGGGTTCTATGTTCATTTGTCGGCGGTCAGTTTTTCAATTGGTTTTTAGCTGATTTTTTTCCTCGAAAAAACGGATGTGATTTTTTTTCTTTTGGGGGGGGTCTTTTTGAGGGGTTTACCCCCAAACCACATCCCCTATTAATTGAACGCTATTCCCTATCCCCCATACCTCATATACCCTTCCCCACACTCCCTATGTTTTTCAATTCGTTTTTTTTTCAAGAAAAACAAATATGGCAACAACCCCATCGGAAAAAAAAATGACTATCAGTAAATGAAAGTCGTACCCTAGCTTCACTGGCGCCAAAACATTGAGCAACGTGCATAAAGGTCACCTGACTGGCTGATCTCAATGTGCGCCACGCCAACGCGCTCCTTTGGATGTCCTGTTCCACCCCACTTTACACAGCTGCACTAATCAGGGGGTGCTACCAAATTCTCAAGTGGTGTGAGCTTTGAAATATGCCGAAAAAAGAAGCACTTGTGGCCGCTTGGAAAACCCACAAGGTGTGGGTAGGGGGGGGGGGGGGTATATCCGGCCCTGTCATGCTTCTTTTGAGAGGGAGAGTGGTGGTGTGGACCACTCCTGCTCCTCTTGCAGTTTTATTTTGCAAAAAGGGAAAGAAATGCTTTGGCCGGGTGTCTACATTTTGCATTGAGCGGTTCTGAAGGAGGTCGTCCCTGGGAAACGCACCCTGAGCCCGCGCATGGGCGCTGCGAACCGGTCATACATCAGTGTCTTTAGCGTGCTACCAAACACTAATGTGTGCAAACTCTATGACTACACTGACTGTGTGGATCTGAGATTACACACTTATGTTTATTTCGACCGACTATATTGAAACATATGCTGAATGACTTTTATTTATTTATTTTAATTGTTGATAGAGCGCCAAATCGCCCGCAGGCCTCACGGCGCACATAAAACAACACAGAACAAAATAATGGGACGTGACAGAGATCAGATCAGATTATTTTAATGTCTGTGATGATTGTAATATGTCTTCATATGTCTTGTGTTGTGTTTAAGGTTTTTGTGAACCAAATGCACGTTAGATTAAATAAATAAATAAATGTAGGCAGGGGGGGGGCTAATCGTGCAGCGTTTGATCATTTGAGCTGATGCGCAGCCAACCAGAAATGCACAGCTCTTCTTTGCAAATAAGGTGACCTGTGCATTATTTGGAATCAAGCAAGTTAAAATAAACCAGCTCCTTCTGCACCTTTTCCACTTGAGTAGTTTCCTTAGACTCGGCCCAGTGCCTTTTCACCAAGGGATTTTTTAGATTGGCAAGACATTTGCCACCAGAGGCCCAAGAACCACTGCAAGGAATTTGTTTTTCAGCCAGTCTGGCAGGTTGATTAAGACGAAAGGCTTTAAAAAGCAGGGCTTCCATTTTGGATTTAATATGAGGTTCTAAGGGCAATCAGTCAAGTCCTCACAGAACTGGCGGGCGATGAATCAAGAAGGCTAAAGAGTGAAGAACAGCTCTTGATGGGAAAAGAGTAGGTCCGCGGCCACGTAGAAGTTCAGGCATGGTCTCCCTCAATGTAGAGCAATAGTTTGGGAGGCGTTCGCAAATGAAAGCAATGGAATACCAAGAAGCAGAGAAAGCTTGCAATGAGTAGTTCAGCTGAGTATTCCCAAAAGGATGGCTCCCTCAGCCAAAATCACAGTCCTTGACTTCATGGCTGGTTTAGGGATAGCTGATGTGCCATGTCCTCCCAGGAGAACAGAGGGGAAATTCGCCTTTGAGGGATTTAAACCTTAGGGTGGTCATGACCATCCAAGCCTCAATTACAACGTGGCATCACCTTAGGTGCTGGATGTCAGCCCCAGTTGATGCACTATGGTTTAAAGGTGTGTCATAGGCGTATGAATGGACGAAGATACCACAGGCGGCATCCAGATTGCCCAGTGTCTCAGGATGAGCAGGAGTCAACATGGGCGACAGGAGGAATCCTTGCAGAACTGGGAGTGGGAGGACCTGGAGTGACAGGAAAAGGCTTGGCTTCATGATGTAGCTTTGCTAAAAGCCCTCTAAATGGTGGGTATTGAAAACCTAAAAAAATGCTTCTTCCCAACAACGTTCAGGATTTTGCTCAAGCCAGAAAGAGTGAAGTTTGGCGAGTCCTTCTCACCAAACAATACCTTGCCCTTTTCCAGCACCACTACACCTGCCCTGCCACCCACCCGCCCCCCGCCCACACACGGGTCAAAAACCAGAAATACGTAGCATGATACTCAAAATAACAATACTGAAAATTACACTCAAAAATAATACTCAAGCAATGTGCCACTATGATTTCACCCAACATCATTAACAAGCCACTGTGAGAACTGAACACCACCCATAAGTCACCATATTAAAAACGCATTTCAAAAAATCATCACTTGATTCCAAGACACAGGCCAGCTACTCTTCCACCGGCAGCCTCCCTGCCTTACGCAGGTAAAAGGAAAAGTCGGTAGTACCCCTACTTCAATGAGGTTCCTATGGACGAGATGGCAAAGGTTGGGGAGCCGCATGGATTCCTAGCCCAGCTTTCTGTCAGTAGGCCTGTTCCACTCAAGAAGCACCTAGACCTGGAGCATGAGCGGACAGAACCCCTTGAGATGCCTGTGACTGAGACCCAGATCTGGAACCTGCCAGTGAATCCACGCCATCTTGGAGGAAGGACTGGGACACGTCCCAGTTGATACTGTCCCTTTATGGGGTTGATGTGCAGTGATCCCCAGAATGCGCAGAGCTGACAGGCTTAGATTGGCGCATGAGCAATGCTTGAGCGATGGCCAGGAGAGCTATGAAGCTAAGAGTTCAGCATATTAGTAGCAAGGACCATCCGTGGATCACAAACACATACCCTATAGTCAGGATTCAGATAGGCCCAAGCATTGGACATGCAGGACCTCTTGCACTTCCACCTGCCCTAGACCGCCAAGGCTCGGATGAACACCAAAAAGAACTTTGAATCAAACATAACCACTGGCAATACTTCTGGGAAGCTTCTGTTCCATCGGTTTAGCTCAACCACCCTATGTAGAAGGGTATAAACCTTTAGCAGATCAGCCTTGGCGCTGCATGAGCCATGAAGGCCTCCCGCACCGCCTGGAGATGGCAGCACAAGCCTCACTGAGATACAATGAATGGTGGGGGCAAGGGTGGGGCACATGTTCTCTACACATCATCTGTGTATTTGACTGGGCATCACCCACAAGCAGATCAATTCCTTTACAATCGATGAAAAAGGCAAAGAAACCCATACTACTCGTCGCAACAATGCACGCCATGTTGTTCAAATAAATAAACATGAGCTGAGAACCTTGGCATCGCTTTTAGGCATTGCTCTGTGAGCTTTGGTACCTCAGCACAAGCCTTCCAAAGGTTGGACGATGCAGTAGATCCATTGAGTAAAGTGTAGGCGGGACACTGCGCACGCACACACACCAACAATGCATCTATTTCCTGGTTTACTCTTTCTTGCCACACATTCTCAAACGCTGACCCTCTTGCACTAGATAGTTTCTGCTCGAGCCACTCAGTTATATGATAATACCTTTTTCATACTACGGTGTGGATTTTGCAGGTCATAAACGCATAATACGGAAGTCTTCGGATCATGTGGCAAAGAAACCTGCAAGCAGGCCCGCCTGCACGCGCTTGGGTGGCAAGCAGACATGCTGGGTTGACCCAACAGCACTCAGCTTCTTATCTCAGGTACAGTAGCTTAGTTTAGGCATTCTAACTTTGTCAGTGCATTCTAGAATGGACCCAGGGCAAGTAGAACGAGACTATAAAGTGACGCTGAATAAGGCAAGCCCTACTTATGTCGATGCATTGAAGGAGACCGACCTCCTGTGGTTTCCTATTGGGAGGTTAACACATTAATGGGGGGTCATTACAAGTTTCTGGTAATTCCGGCAGGATACCGGCAAACTGACCTACCGTTTCCGCCACCTGAAATTCTGGTATTACTGGGATATTGCAGGCAGTGGAAAGGGTGCTAAATCCCTATTGCATGGGGTCCCATAGGACTGCATGGAGGGGACTGCTGGTATTTCCAGCACTGGTAATACCGATGCTGGAAATAACGGCTGTTTTTTGCCAGTGGGGACTTGATTTACCTCCAGCTCTTTGCTGGGGGGTAAATCAGTGAACCCCACGCCCCCTCTCCCCCAAATCTCCCCAGAAGACCTGTAGTTTGCCGGTCCAGAAAAATTGCATGAAATACCTTTCTCAACAGATTGCTCCACGCCGAACAGAAGAAGGTGGAAACTACGCCGTGCTGGTGTCTGGGAGCACGCCACCCTTACAACTCTTTCCTGGGGACGGGGTTTATGTGAAAATCTTTTGTCTGTGGGTGGAGCGAGGTGGTGACGGAATGACCAGCAATTTTCCCTGCAATTTTGTCGAAACCAGCAAACTTGTAATGAGGGCCATTGTACAAAAACCTATTTGGAGTGTCATCATGATCTCAAATATGTTCGCAATCTGAGTACATTTAAATGGTCCTTCTTCAAAGATAAGTGGTACGTGATGTTTAGACCCTGGCCACATGTTCTAAATCAATTCACTCTCATCCTCAAGTCACGTGGCATGTTGTGGAGTTCTGCCCACATTATTGCACCGTGCACATTCCCTCATGTGTTCATTCGTATGCGTCTGGTTTTCAATGCACCATTGAGACCCACACGTCTTGAATTCTGAAAGGATGGCGAAGATCGGCCAGGTCAGTCATCAGTACCACTGCTGGCAATATGAGATATCAGCAGAGATTAGGCCTGATCATGTGATCAATCACTTCCAGACATCATTCCCCGGCCACGCCACCATTTTGTATTTTTGTTTCTATACTGCAGTGTGTCAGTCTCCTTTTGGCAACGATGTAGGATTTTAAATGTCTATGTTTACCAAAGTACACAACAGTGTCAAACTGAAGAAACAGTCAGTTAATGAAAGAGGAAGCACGAAAGTACAGGCATTTAGCAAGCCCGAGGCCTCAACCCATCCCCCATACCACATGGTTCAGTGTTATTCCTTGATCCACCTTAATTAGAGTTTTTGTGGTATTCTAGAAAAGTGTCACTTCCTCTGCCTCCCCCCCAACCCCTCGACCCCCAGCCGAGGTCTCTCCTGCTCTTATGGAACATCCCCACACCAACCTGCATCAGCGATCCCAGCAACCCTAAAATAAAGTGAGCCGCAATGTGATCGGGAGTATCAATGACAGGACAACAAGTCCATTTACCATTTGGAACAATGGGGGGATTAGCCACCTCCTGACTGAAAATAGATACTGGCACTGAGAAGGAAGCTGAACTCAATGGCGTGTAGACTAGCACTGCCACCCGCATTCATTATTCTATGCCACTGCTAACGACTGTGGCAAGTTCATTGCTATCGGCCATACAATATCGCCTTCATCAATTTACTCCACTGTGAGGGACCAACAGAATCGATGGCGGCTTTTTCACTGGGACCCTATTCTTGTGACTGAAGGAAAGCTAAACTTGATGGGCCATTGGGCTTCGTAAAACCATTCCGTCTATGTAACCAAGACCCGTCGCCTCCTATCAGCATCTGCTGCCTGCGTTAGCATGCATGGGTGCCTGTGCGGTTACTCCGCGTTAAGAAAACTCTGGCCCTCGCTATTAGTTAAGTGACACGTGTAGAGCTATATGAATGAAGTATCGGGTTGCTTCGCCTCCGCTGATACAACTGAGCAATTAGCCACCTTTTGATTGGATGAGGATTCTGGCAAGTAGAGGAGCGTATAACTCAACGGGCTCCGGGACTTCGCTCAACGGTGCCAAATAAGTAACAGACACCCGGCAGTTTAAACCTGTCGCCACCTATTCTTTTCTACCAGCTGAGAAGGACTCCCAGAATAGGCCTTCATGACAAGTTTAGCAGTGACTGCATTGAGAAGTAGGCTGGAGCGACATGGCAAGTACTGTAGTGTTCAACCCACGAATAATTAAATGCCTTGCACTGCAACTCCTAGTCCACTTTGGCTTCTCTGTGACCCCCTGGAGGCCATCAGCCTCCACTTTGAGAAACTCTAACTGAATGCAAATTGGCTCCTGTGTCTCTATTGGGCCCACAGGCCCTACCTACCTCCTCAGGTCCTTAGTCTACTCTGGATGCAACTAAACGTCAGTGTGTGGAATGGGTGGGAGATCAGAGGAATTTCATTTAGAAAGGCCTCGCACGAAAGTGAAGTTTTTTTTATTTATTTATTTTTAAATTGTGATTTTGGTTGTTCGTACTCAACTTTACACAAATTCAAAAACAAACATTTCATGTAGTCATCCAGACATATTTCGTTAAAAGAAAAAAATCACGTTCATATAAAATAGACTTATAAAATAGACTTGTGTAAAAGATTTAAAAAAGAAAGGCGAAATGTAAGTTTGTTTTAAGCCTGCAACTGCTCCAACAAGCGACGATCCTACACGAAGACGAGACTTTTTGTGGCTCTGAAAATCAGCAAAAAAACACAATTGAGCAAACTTCTGATCTACCCTTGTTTGTTAGAGTACTTTTGGTTGTTAGAATACATGCATACGATATTGTATTGATGACATCGATAAGTATCTCCTTCAGAGGCCTTCGCAAACACTTTAATTAACTTTTTTGTACTCGATGGACAACCCCGGTGTTTCCACTGTCCATTATTTTGCTGGGAAGCTCTCCCGGCGTCTTAAATTCCCATGGTGAATTATAAAAGTTGCTATACGAGCATATTCACTATTAAAGCCACATAAACTGGCCTGATGGGAAGCAGTGGTTGGTTCGGAACCGCTGTCCTGACAAATTCTACTTCTGAAAAGAACTCTGTTGTTATCCCTTTTGACTAGCGGCTAAATGGATCAGTTGCGGTATTTTGAGGGCTGGGCCTTTTAACAGCTAATAAATACATTCAGGATAACACAAGCAAGGAAGTAGAAGAGATGGGACTTACCCCAGAGTTGTCATGGTGACAATGGTGTACCAGAAAGCAGCAGGGATGCTGGTAAAGTTGGTCTTACTGGTGCCCTTCTCTGCATAGAACATAACAGTGGCGAAGATGATGATGGCCATGGTGAGCGAGAAAAGGAGGAAACCCAGCTCTGAGGCACAGCTCTTGAGTGTGTATCCCAAAATCCGGAGACCCTGGGAGTGCCGAGAGAACTTGAAGATCCTGAAGACTCTGAAGACCCTTAAGGTGACAAAGGCCCCGCTGACGTCCTCGTTCTCGGGCATGACAAGCCCAATGTAGTAGGGCATGATGGCCACCACGTCGATGATGCTCATTACACTCCTCATGAACTTGCAGCGGCTGGGGGCAGCAAAGAGCCTCATCAGGTACTCAAAGGTGAAAATGAGAACGCAGGCAGTGTCCATGCAGAAGAAAGCCAGTGAGAACTTTTCCCCACAGGGGAGGTCTCTGATGTGCCCCGGCAGAGGTCGGCAAGGCACCGTCTCCACTACATTGGCAATGACAGAGACGGCGATGAAGAAGCCTGTGACGTAGTAGAAGACCAGAGCCATGGTACTTGTGTGTGGGTTCTCGAACGCCCGCCAGAGCCGCTGGCGAAACGTGCTGTCTGGGGGCAAAGGGGTGTCGGTGGCCATTTCAGCCTCAGTGTCTTCAGCCAACCTTTCGGCGTTCTCCTTCTTCCTGTCCCGGTACTCCTCCAGACAGCAGTCCCCGATGATCTCAGGGATGATCCCGTAGAACGAGAGCTCCTCGTCGAAAGCCTGAATGCACTCATGGCGAGGATAGTGGAGCTTGCCAGTTCGGTAGAAGTTCAGGATGTGCCGGAACATCTCAGGGTCCCGGTCAAAGAAATACTCCTGGGTATCCTCATTGAAGAAGAACTCTTTCTCTGAGCTGCCGAGCAAGGTATCCGGATACCTGTCGAGTGTGTTCTTCCAGGTCTGGAACTTTCTGCCGCTGACATTGACCACCAGGATCTCATCACTCCGCCTCTTGTTGTCGCTAGGCGGCTTGGGCATGGCCCTCTTGGCCAGAGGGAGCCAGCCCACAGCGGCCGCCCTGGCAAAAGGGAGCCACGTTGCCACTCCTGCCGCCATGCTTGCGTGTTTATCAGAGCAGCGCTAGCCAAGAAACTTGGGCACTGTCCTTGCGGTTCACCATCAAATCGCAGGTCGCACACAATTCCCAGGGCTACATATGTATGCATGCATATACAGAAAGGGGGCAACAGAGAAAGCCCTCGCTCTCACCCGCAAATGTTCCAGCCACCTCAAAGGGGGTGAAGGTCTATGGTCAACATAGTCCCTGCAGGGACAGAAGATCCTCAGACCAGGAGGGCTGCTTCTCAACCATGGAACAGCTGGAGTTGGCTTGAGGCAAATGTTCCCCAGGGCTGGGCAGTTGTGTGTTCAACGCCCCGCCTCCATATGCAGCGACTTGCTTTGCCTTGTCCACTAAGCCCAGGTATTGTTTCCTGAAAGTTGCAAGATGGACAGTTTTTTTCCCCCCCTCTCCTCTTGCTCTGGTTCGTTCAACCTTGATCTCCCTCTTCCTCTCCCTCCCCCAGTCCTTATGAATGCAAGACGGGTTTCAATCAATCCTCGGGCGCGGGGCAGGCACGTCCTCTCGGTGTGCCGAATGACAGCCGTGCTGCAAAGAGAAAAGATGAGATAAGTCGGCAATTGAGTGGTAGATGGTGGAGGAGCAAGGGGGGATTAGGGAGGCCCGCGGGAGTAGCCCCTCCAAAGCCTTCTTGGAGTAGACTGCACTCTTAACTGAAGCAGCACACACTGACACAACAAGACCACAAATCACAACAAATAAATACGTCGGTCAAAACAAATTCACTCAGGCAGGTTGAGGTCCTCGAGCCCCCTCCTGGGCGCCAACCCACCGAACCCCGCCCCTGACGAACAAGAAAAAGAACGCTACAAGCGTGAACCCTTGCACTTTAAAAATAGAAATTGAAAAAAAAAGTGGTGCCGGGAAGCGAAAAGATGCCGCGCCCACTGACGTCAGAAATGTAAACAAGCATGGCCTCGCACCTTCTGCAAACCTTATTTGATGTATGTGTTGAAATGAAACGAAACATGAGTTAACATCGAGTCTTGCCAACAAAAAAGAACGCGTGCACTGAGGGGGCGCGCGGTGCTGCGTTCCGACACATGGGCAGGGTAACAAAACAAAGTTGCATTGGGCCACTGCCCCCCTCCCTCGCGCCGTGTACACTACCGCACTGCCCACGCGGCTGCTGGCGTTCCTCCCCCGCCCTCCCCGGGAGAGGGGATAATTATGCAGTATTCTGTATCGAACACAGTGGTGGAGGGATAGAAGGCAGATTTATCGGCAGCCGACACTTGTAAAGTCATTGATAAAAGCCCGCCTGACAGAACGGCCCTGCTTTTTCTCTGAATCCCCCTAATTGTTTCCCGGTATGCGATGATAGATATGGGAGAGTGCATTTATCATTCGCATGATCTGATAAAACCTCATTAAAAAGCACCACACAAAAAAAGAAGGTTTTGAAAAAAATAGAAAGCTGGCAGATCCCCCCCATCCCCCCTCCGCCCCCGTCACTTGTGCGCAGCCTGGCAGCGAAGAGGAGAGAGGGGAATGTAGACGGACCTGTGGAAAGCAGCAGCAACTCTGCAGACTTGCAGAGACTCCCCCGCGGCCGAGCCGGCGCGGGAAGGAAGGGCTGGGAGGGATAAAGACCCACGCGGAGATGCTTCCAGAAGAGAAGGGGGGCCGCCTGACACGGCCTGAGCTCTCCACACAACAATCAATCCCTCCACCTGCCCGCGCAGACATAGGGATGATGCAGAGAGAAGAAAAAGAGGGGGGCCGAGAGGAGGAGAAAGAGGGGCGATACGCGAGGAGAAAGGACCGGAGTGGGGAGGAGATACAAGGAGGCACGCGCGGGAGAGACTGAAAGAAAGAGAGAGGACGAGGGTCGAAATGCGAGACGGCGCGAGATGTAGATGGGGTTTAGAAGAAGTCCTAGGAGAAAGAGAGGGTGATGAGGTGAAGGGGAGGGGGAGAGCGGGAGGGGAGAAGTGAAGAGGTGGGGAGCTGGGGGCGGAGAGAGAGAGAGACAGAGGCACAGGGACAGACCGAGAGACGCACAGCACAGCCATCTCTCTGCATGTCGGCATAAGAGAGGAGAGGCAGGTCACTGTAGAGCGGGCACACGGACTGTGCATTCCAACACAGCACAGGAAGAGTGGCAGAGAGGGCGCCATGTGTATGCAGAGACGGGGCGCGAAAGGACAGGTGCAGTGCAGAGGGGGTGCCGTGAGCTTGCAGGTATAGCGCATGAAGGCGCCGGGGGTGTCTGTGGAGAGGGCGCCATGTGCATGCTAGCACAGGATGCAGAGAGAGACAGGCAACGGGTTACTGTAGAGAGGGCGCCATGCACATGTTGATATAGGAAACACAAGTAGACCGGCAGAGAGGGTCAATTGGGACAGGACGCCATGTGTGTGCCGATACAGCACATGAAGAGACACCGGAGGGGGGTCACCGTAGAGAGGGGCCATGTGCATACAGATATAGTACAGGGAGAGACAGACGCAGAGGATCTCTGTAGAGAGGGCGCCATGTGCATACAGATACAGGATAGGAAGAGACAGACGCAGGGGGTCTTTGTAGAGAGGGCGCCATGTGCATACAGATACAGGACAGGAAAAGACACACGCAGAGGGTCTCTGTAGAGAGGGCGCCATGTGCATTCCAATACAGTACAGGAAGAGACAGACGCAGGGGGTCTTTGTAGAGAGGGCGCCATGTGCCTACCGATACAGGACATGCAGAGACAGGCGCAGAGGGTCTCTGTAGAGAGGGCGCCCTGTGCATGCCGATACAGGACATGCAGAGACAGGCGCAGGGGGGCATTATGGAGAGGGCGCCATGTGCATACTGATAAAGGACATTTAGAGACAGGCAGAGAGGGTCAATGTAGAGAGGATGTCCTGTGAATACTGATACAGTACATGAAGAGACAGGCACAGCGGGTCTCCGCGGAGAGGGCGCCCTGTGCATGCCGATACAGGACATGCAGAGACAGACACAGTCTCTGTAGAGAGGGCGCCATGTGCCTACCGATACAGGACATGAAGAGACAGACGCACAGGGTCTCGGTGAAGAGGGCGCTCTGTGAATGCCGAGACAGGACAGGGAGAGACTGACTGAGAGGGTCTCTGTGGAGGGGGCGCCATATGCATACTGATACAGGACATGAAGAGAAAGGCACAGCGGGTCTCCGTGGAGAGGGCGCCCTGTGCATGCCGATACAGGACATGCAGAGACAGACACAGTCTCTGTAGAGAGGGCGCCATGTGCATACTGATACAGGACATGAAGAGACAGACGCACAGGGTCTGGGTGAAGAGGGCGCTCTGTGAATGCCGAGACAGGGCAGGGAGAGACTGACTGAGAGGGTCTCCGTGGAGGGGGCGCCATATGCATACTGATACAGGACATGAAGAGACAGGCACAGCGGGTCTCCGTGGAGAGGGCGCCCTGTGCATGCCGATACAGGACATACAGAGATAGACACAGTCTCTGTAAAGAGGGCGCCATGGGGATACAGAGACAGTACAGGAAGAAACAGACACACAGGGTCTCTGGAGCGGGCGCTCTGACTATGCCGATAGAGAACATGAAGAGACAGGCGGGGCTGTGAGGAGAGTGCTAATGTGTGTGGATGCTGACGGAGCGGATGAAGAGAGAGAGGGATACTGAAGGGAGCGCGCTCTGTACACGTCGAAAGAGGAGACGAAGGGAGCCAGGCCGAGAGGGACTCAGCCCCAGGGCGCCCCGCACATGTTGATACAAAGAGACAAGCGCAGTGGGCCGCCGTAGAGAGGGCGCCGCGTGCATGCAGATATAGGCCACGAAGAGACGGGCGCAGAGAGTCACTGTGGAGAGGGCATGCACGTACAGGACACGCAGAGGCATGCAGAGACTGTCAATGTAGAGAGGGCGCCCCATGCATGCAGATACAGGACACGGAGGGCGCTCTGTGCACGCCGACAGAGGCGGTGAACAGGTGCACGCCCGTGCCTATCCACACCCCCACCCCCTCCCGCCGCACTCCTACAGGCTTCCGCCCTTACCTCGGCTCCGCGTGGTGCACAGACGCTCCGGACTCAGACCTCCAGAAGGGACACGCAGGTATAGGTCCATCAACTTAGAAAGATACAAAAAAAAGCATTCAAAGGAAGGCTGTGCTCGGGAGTGCAGCCGAGCGGAGAGCGCCGCTCCTGCCGCCCATCCTTCCGTGGGAGGCTCTGCCCGTGCACCGAGTCCGGCTCCGCTCGGTGTTCGCGAACCTCCGTCCTTCTCGCCTCGGTCTGCCTCCCGTGCACCCTGGGCTTTGCGGGAGGAGGGTCTCCCCCTCCTGCGCCAGTCTGTCAGAGGCGCACGCCGCCGTTACCACCATCCACCCCCTATTGCAAGGGAGGAAAGGCCGTTAAATATTTAAGATCCGCCAGAGGGGAGGGGAGAGCAGAGGAAGGCTGGGATGTACATTCTCACACTGTGCAGGGTGCTTCCCTCTCTTCCTGAAAGCAGATACAGCGGCGGCGGCAGCACCAACCGGTGCCACTCGCCCGCCAGCAGACAGCACCAGCAAAGGACTGACATCCCTACCAGGCTGTACACGTTGCTTGCGCCAGCGCGTGTTGCTGGTCCCCCATCCACAGACACCAGTTTTCAACTGCACCCCATCACTTCCCGGTTAATCAAAAATGTGGGCGATACCTCATTGCGCCAGTTTGCCTGCCTTATTTCATTCAATCCGAAGGTGGCGAGGCGCCTGGCTGCCCTTGCGGTGCTTCAGGACGTGCCCCGTCAATGATTTCCAGAGCAGTGGACGGACAGCTAAGAAGGCGCGACCTGCGAAGGGGCGCCACGGGGAGATTCACGAGGTGCCAGCGAGGCTGAAGTCCCGGGGAGGACCATGAACGCCACCGCGAGCGGTTCCTCTCATAGAGAACCAGGGCTTCGCACGTGTCACGCCGGGCAACAGTCCGACCCCGGAGGGCGAGCGCCGCTAATGTGGCGATAATCGCGTCCTGGGAGAACGTACGTGCTGTGTTAGAGAACATGAAAACGCAAGAGACGAGGGCCATTCATCAGAGCCAGTGGGTTCCAAGATGACTCTCGGGCATTAGAGATAGTGTGCCCCAAGAGGATGAGTGTCACGCATTAGAGATGGTGTGCCCCAAGAGGATGTGTGTTAGAGATAGTGTGCCCCAAGAGGATGAGTGTCACGCATTAGAGATGGTGTGCCCCAAGAGGATGAGTGTCACGCATTAGAGATAGTGTGCCCCAAGAGGATGTGTGTCACGCATTAGAGATGGTGTGCCCCAAGAGGATGTGTGTTAGAGATAGTGTGCCCCAAGAGGATGCGTGTCACGCATTAGAGATGGTGTGCCCCAAGAGGATGTGTGTTAGAGATAGTGTGCCCCAAGAGGATGCATGTCACGCATTAGAGATAGTGTGCCCCAAGAGGATGTGTGTTAGAGATAGTGTGCCCCAAGAGGATGAGTGTCACGCATTAGAGATAGTGTGCCCCAAGAGGATGAGTGTCACACATTAGAGATAGTGTGCCCCAAGAGGATGAGTGTCACACATTAGAGATAGTGTGCCCCAAGAGGATGCGTGTCACGCATTAGAGATAGTGTGCACCAAGAGGATGCGTGTCACGCATTAGAGATGGTGTGCCCCAAGAGGATGTGTGTTAGAGATAGTGTGCCCCAAGAGGATGAGTGTCACACATTAGAGATAGTGTGCCCCAAGAGGATGAGTGTCACGCATTAGAGATAGTGTGCCCCAAGAGGATGCGTGTCACGCATTAGAGATAGTGTGCCCCAAGAGGATGCGTGTCACGCATTAGAGATGGTGTGCCTCAAGAGGATGTGTGTTAGAGATAGTGGACCCCAAGAGGATGTGTGTTAGAGATAGTGTGCCCCAAGAGGATGTGTGTTAGAGATAGTGGACCCCAAGAGGATGTGTGTTAGAGATAGTGTGCCCTAATAGGATGAGTGTCATGCATTAGAGTTAGTGTGCCCCAAGAGGATGAGTGTCACGCATTAGAGATGGTGTGCCCCAAGAGGATGAGTGTCACGCCTTAGAGATGGTGTGCCCCAAGAGGATGAGTGTCACGCATTAGAGATAGTGTGCCCCAAGAGGATGAGTGTCACGCATTAGAGATGGTGTGCCCCAAGAGGATGTGTGTTAGAGATAGTGTGCCCCAAGAGGATGTGTGTTAGAGATAGTGTGCCCTAACAGGATGAGTGTCACGCATTAGAGATAGTGTGCCCCAAGGGGATGAGTGTCACGCATTAGAGATGGTGTGCCCCAAGAGGATGAGTGTCACGCCTTAGAGATGGTGTGCCCCAAGAGGATGAGTGTCACGCATTAGAGATAGTGTGCCCCAAGAGGATGAGTGTCACGCATTAGAGATGGTGTGCCCCAAGAGGATGTGTGTTAGAGATAGTGTGCCCCAAGAGGATGTGTGTTAGAGATAGTGTGCCCTAACAGGATGAGTGTCACGCATTAGAGATAGTGTGCCCCAAGAGGATGTGTGTCACGCATTAGAGATAGTGTGCCCCGAGAGGATGTGTGTCACGCATTAGAGATAGTGTGCCCCAAGAGGATGAGTGTCAGGTTCAGGTTCAAACTCCCCCTTCTCCTCACCTGAGTCCTCAGAGGAACGATCCTTAAGTACAGTTTCAGGCTTCTTATTGTCCTTCTTCCTTTCCTTGGGTTGGTTATCCCTTAGTTTCCGACCTTTTCTTTCGTGTAAATAAGTCTGGCCCCTCCAGAGGCCACCGTGACAGAGATGAGAAACTGTCCAGGGAGGCCCCCAGGAGGGCCAGCCTCGCCCCAGGGAAAAAGCCGGAAGGCAGAAAAAACCCTGGTTCTGCAGAGGAAAGTAAAAGTTGTTTCCAAAGACCAAAATCTAGTAATGAATCTCGTACTGCAAGATGTGAATGGCTCAATTACACAGAAGAATATTCTGAACCGAAATTCAGGGGAAAAGTACTGGAGCGGACAGGAAATGTAAATAAAGTATAAACTGTGGTACAGAATCCCCTAATACCGAAAGAATACTAAGTTAAGTAGGACCGGCTAGTCGCCGGGAGCAAGTAAGAAAATGAAATGTAAGTCGCGAGAGCTGTTCGCGTACAGAAAAGAAACACTGCCGTTCGCATGTTAAATAAAAGCGGCAGGGTTAGTATGGCAAGGCGCCGTGAATGTAAGCAGGGAGGATGAAAGAATAGCAACAGAAGGCAACCAGAAAAAGGGTAGCAGTTAAACAGGCAGGAGTCCGTACAAAAAGCAAAGGAGAAATTGAAAACACAGATACCAAAATAGATGGCCCCCAGGAGGAGGGGGGCCGGAATACTATGGAGTAATCACAAGAAAAATGCACAAGAGTAGCACCGGAGTGCGAGCGAAGTAGCAAGAGGAAAACAGATACAACGCACCGGCAGAAGGGGAGGAGCCGGAAGTTATAGTGCAGACCGCCATGTTGGATGAGGACTAGAGCACTACCCAGAATTGAATTAATGCCGCCAGTAATTCCACACTTTCCACCCACCGATCCTGACAGTATACCCCCTTCTCCTCGGGGGTCCCCCTGGTTTGCCCGGGTGGAAGTGGTGAAATCTCTTAATCAATCGGGGAGCATGAATATGGCTCACTGGTTCCCAGGATCTCTCATCCAACGGATATCCCTTCCAATGCACTAGGTATTGTAACCTACCCCTGCGGTACCGGGAATCAACCTAGGCCACTTCATATTCTTCAGGTGTTGGTTTAACTTGAGCACGTACCCTGTGGACTGGTCTTTGGAAAGGATCTTCCTTGTATTCCTTGAGTAAAGAGACATGGAAGACCGGATGTACCTTCTTGAGGTAATCAGGGAGTTTGATCTTAAAAGCAACAGGATTAATCCGTTGGACAATGGGGAAAGGTCCGAGGAATCGGGGGGAAAATTTACCAGAATGGACCCACCTGGGCAGGAAACGGGTAGACAACCAGACCAATTGACCCACCTGCCAAGTAGGGTTGGGGCTTCTGCTCTTGTCTGCCCATTTCTTTTGAGCCTGTTGACTGACCAGGTGTGCCCTTTGCGCAAGTACATGTACCTCCTGTAAGTCCTTCAGAACCCCGTCCACAGCAGGAATCTTGGTGGAAGGGGTACTGAGCCAGGGCAAATGTTGGGGATTATACCCATAGGTACAAAAAAAAGGACTCATCTGGATGGACGTATGAATGGCATTGTTGTAGGCGAACTCTGCTTGTGGAAGGAAGCGATACCAATTCTCCTGCTGAGGACTACAAAAACATCTTAGATACTGTTCCAGACTGGCATTCAATCTCTCGGTTTGTCCGTTACTCTGAGGATGGTAACCCGAAGAAAGAGCCCTGTGAATTCCCAGTGACTGGCAAAGAGAAGCCCAAAATTTCGAAGTAAATTGAGGTCCTCGATCTGAAACCACAGTCCGAGGCAACCCATGTAAGCGGACTATATCCCGGAGGAATACAGCTGCTGTCTCTGAGGCTGATGGAACATGCTTGAAAGCGGAGAAGTGAGCCAATTTACTGAAGGAATCGACCGTTACCATGATCACAGACATGTCATCCGAAGGAGGGAGATCCACGATAAAATCAGTGGAAATATGTTCCCAGGGACGTTCAGGTAAGGAGTCTTGCTGTAGTAATCCTAGCGGTCTTCCTGTTCGATGTTTGTTGGAGGCACAAACCGAACAGGTAGAAACATATTGGCAAACGTCGTTCCGCAGAGTAGGCCACCAAAAGCCCCTGCGTAGCAAGTTATAAGTCTTCCTGACTCCTGGGTGTCCTGTTAAAGGGGAGTCGTGGCACCAGGACAGGACTAGAGTCTGAAGCTTCTTGGTGGGAATGAACAAGGCATCACCATGATAATATAACCCATCCTTGCCTTGGATGACAGAGGACGGAGGATCCGAGCCTGTTTGATATTGAGGTATCAAATCTTGAAGAAAGGATAGAGTGGATGCAACAATCCTAAGCCCTGGGAAGACCAATTCGTGTCCCCTATAGGTTCCAGAGCCTTCCCCTAGACTACGAGACAAGGCATCCGCCTTCAAGTTTTCTGTACCCGGAATGTAGGTGATGTTAAAATCATATTGCAGGAAGAAATGGGCCCACCTGGCATGGCGTGCATTGGTGCATTCCATTTGTTGTAAGACCCTAAGGTTACGATGGTCAGTTCTGATGTCAAAGCTGTGAGCGGCCCCTTGCAACAGATGACGCCACTCTTGACAGGCTAACTTGATTGCCAAAAGTTCCCTTTCCAGTACTGAATAGTTGCGCTCACTAGTCGTAAGGGTCTTTGAAAAATAGGCCACAGGATGTTCTACATCGTCCTCTGACTTCTGTAGTAGGATAGCCCCGACTGCACCTATGGAAGCATCCGTTTCCAAAATGTATGGTTTAGTTGGATCTGCCTGTATAAGTATAGGTGCCTTAGAAAAGCATTCCTTGAGTGTTATAAAGGCTCTTCTGGGTTGCTCATCAAAGATGAACCTTACACCCTTCTTCAACAGAGAGGTAAGCGGAAGCACAGTATTAGAAAAATTGGATATAAATCTCTGATAAAAGTTTGCTAAACCCAGGAAACTCTGTAGCTCCCTTATATTGGTAGGTTCCTTCCAGCCTTTGATAGCCTTGATCTTGATTGGGTCCATCTCTATACCCTCCTTAGATAGGATGAATCCTAAGTAGGATACTGATGTAGCTTCAAATTTGCATTTTTCCGGTTTGATAAGCAACTGATGGAACTTAAGGCGCTGCAACACCTGTACAACAAGTCTTCTGTGTTCTGAAAGCGTCTTGGAAAATATCAAGATGTCATCAAGGTAAACCACCACTGTTATGAACAACATATCGGAAAACACCTTATCCATGTATCTTTGGAATATCGCTGGAGCATTTACAAGGCCAAATGGCATGACCCTATATTCATATAGACCTAATGGGGTGCGGAATGCCGTCTTCCACTCGTCTCCTTGTCTTATCCGCAATAGGTGATAGGCTCCTCTTAGGTCGAGCTTAGTGAAATAGACCGCTCCTTGTACAGCTTCTAATATATCCCTTATAAGTGGCATGGGATATCTATCACGGATGGTAACCTTATTCAAGCCTCGATAGTCTATACAAGGACGTAACTCTACAGAATCCTTCTTAGGGATAAAGAATAACGAAGCCCCACAAGAAGACTTTGATTCTCGGATAAGGCCATTCTGTAGATTAGCATTCAAGTATTCCCTAAGAGCATTCCGTTCCAGAAGCGATAACGGATACATGCGTCCAAAAGGAACAATGGCTTCTGGGATCAAGTCGATGCAGCAATCCTCTGCCCTATGAGGAGGCAGAATCTTGGGTATGGTATCCACGAATACTTCAGAAAACGCCTGATATTGAAGAGGGACAGAAGAAATGATCATGGAATTGTGGGTAGATCTTCCTTCTTCCAATCTAGTTTTGGTGGTTTGGGTAGTAGGGAGATCCATACAGTTGGTCTTACAAAACAGTGAATCAAAGCTCACCTTATTGTCTGTCCAGTTAATGTGCGGGTTATGCCTTCTTAACCACGGGATCCCTATAACCACAGGAAAATGAGCGGCTCTGATCTGATCAAACACCAAGATCTCTTCATGGTGGCCCATCTCCATCTTCAGCGGGAAAGTCTCTGAGGTGATGGGTCCAGATGATAAAGGCCTGCCATCAACCCCTTCTACAGAAATGGGAGTTGACTTGAGTCTGGTAGCCACCTGGTGTTCCTTGGCCCATCTAAGGTCCATGAAATTGCCCGCTGCTCCGAAATCCAACATGGCTAATACCTCTGTGGGGGCAGAATTAGACAGCCACAGCTTCACCTTGAACACCATCAGACTGTTCTCTTCCGTGTTGTCAAGGGTTCTTGAGTTGTTGCAAGGGTATCTGTCAAGTCCCTCGACACTTCCCTTGCAGCAGAGCGGGGGCTGAAGTTTCCCTTCCGTCGAGGGGGTACCTCCGGGCAGTCTCTCAGAAAATGTTTGGAAGACCCACAGTACATACACAATCCGGTGTCCCGTCGTCTTCTTCGCTCGTCTGGAGTCAGGGGACCTCGAGTGGCTCCTATCTGCATGGGTTCTTCTGCCAAGGCTGAGGGTCTTGCTTGAGGAGAAGGGGAAGGGAGACTCATGGTCTGAGGAGTTCCTCTGGTTCGTCTTCTTTCTTGTCGTCTTTCCTGTAGGCGAAATTCTATCTGGAGAGACAATGTTACCAAATCTCGGAAGGATGTTGGTCTGGCAACTCTAGCAAGCTCATCCTTAATTTCGTCGTGAAGACCTCGTCTGAAAATGGTCTGTTGGGCTGAATCTGGCCAGTCAGCCTTAGCTGCTAATCTCTGGAAGCGGGAAACATAGGTTTGAAGATCAGAGTCTCCTTGACAAACATCCAGAATGGCTTCCAAGGAGGAGTAGAAAACCTCCGGTCTGTCAAACCTTTCCTTGAATAGTTCAACAAAACGGTCATAATCATTTAGGGACGGGTCGTTATTAGTAACCAACGGTGTGACCCAGGATAATGCGTTTCCGGAAAGGTTTGCGATGATGAAACCGACCCTTGATCTGGCCGTTTCATAAGCATGGGTCCTGAAGGCAAAGTACACCTTACATGCATCTAGAAAGTCCTTAAGACCTCCAGGGTCCCCGTTGTACTTGCCGAAAGAGAGTGGCATAGTGGGCAAGTCACCATGATCATCCCGACGTAAAACTACCTGTTGTCGGAGTGCAATATTCTCCGTTCTCAGGGCTTGAACCTCCACAGTTAAATTCTGCATTGCAGCAAACAGTTCTTGGTATTGCTCCAATGATGCCATAGTGTGAGTAGGGCGTTGTATGCTGTCAGGTTCAGGTTCAAACTCCCCCTTCTCCTCACCTGAGTCCTCAGAGGAACGATCCTTAAGTACAGTTTCAGGCTTCTTATTGTCCTTCTTCCTTTCCTTGGGTTGGTTATCCCTTAGTTTCCGACCTTTTCTTTCGTGTAAATAAGGTCTGGCCCCTCCAGAGGCCACCGTGACAGAGATGAGAAACTGCCCAGGGAGGCCCCCAGGAGGGCCAGCCTCGCCCCAGGGAAAAAGCCGGAAGGCAGAAAAAACCCTGGTTCTGCAGAGGAAAGTAAAAGTTGTTTCCAAAGACCAAAATCTAGTAATGAATCTCGTACTGCAAGATGTGAATGGCTCAATTACACAGAAGAATATTCTGAACCGAAATTCAGGGGAAAAGTACTGGAGCGGACTAGAAATGTAAATAAAGTATAAACTGTGGTACAGAATCCCCTAATACCGAAAGAATACTAAGTTAAGTAGGACCGGCTAGTCGCCGGGAGCAAGTAAGAAAATGAAATGTAAGTCGCGAGAGCTGTTCGCGTACAGAAAAGAAACACTGCCGTTCGCATGTTAAATAAAATCGGCAGGGTTAGTATGGCAAGGCGCCGTGAATGTAAGCAGGGAGGATGAAAGAATAGCAACAGAAGGCAACCAGAAAAAGGGTAGCAGTTAAACAGGCAGGAGTCCGTACAAAAAGCAAAGGAGAAATTGAAAACACAGATACCAAAATAGATGGCCCCCAGGAGGAGGGGGGCCCGGAATACTATGGAGTAATCACAAGAAAAATGCACAAGAGTAGCACCGGAGTGCGAGCGAAGTAGCAAGAGGAAAACAGATACAATGCACTGGCAGAAGAGGAGGAGCCGGAAGTTATAGTGCAGACCGCCATGTTGGATGAGGACTAGAGCGCTACCCAGAATTGAATTAATGCCGCCAGTAATTCCACAGTTTCCACCCACCGATCCTGACAATGAGTGTCACGCATTAGAGATAATGTGCCCCAAGAGGATGAGTGTCACGCATTAGAGATGGTGTGCCCCAAGAGGATGAGTGTCACGCATTAGAGATGGTGTGCCCCAAGAGGATGAGTGTCACGCATTAGAGATGGTGTGCCCGAAGAGGATGTGTGTTAGAGATAGTGTGCCCCAAGAGGATTGTGTGTTAGAGATAGTGTTCCCCAAGAGGATGTGTGTCAGAGATAGTGGACCCCAAGAGGATGTGTGTTAGAGATAGTGTGCCCTAATAGGATGAGTGTCACGCATTAGAGATAGTGTGCTCCAAGAGGATGAGTGTCACGCATTAGAGATGGTGTGCCCCAAGAGGATGTGTGTTAGAGATAGTGTGCCCCAAGAGGATGTGTGTTAGAGATAGTGTGCCCTAACAGGATGAGTGTCACGCATTAGAGATAGTGTGCCCCAAGAGGATGTGTGTCACGCGTTAGAGATAGTGTGCCCCAAGAGGATGTGTGTCACGCATTAGAGATAGTGTGCCCCAACAGGATGAGTGTCACGCATTAGAGATAGTGTGCCCCAAGAGGATGAGTGTCACGCATTGGAGATGGTGTGCCCCAAGAGGATGTGTGTTAGAGATAGTGTGCCCCAAGAGGATGTGTGTTAGAGATAGTGTGCCCTAATAGGATGAGTGTCATGCATTAGAGTTAGTGTGCCCCAAGAGGATGAGAGTCACGCATTAGAGATGGTGTGCCCCAAGAGGATGAGTGTCACGCATTAGAGATGGTGTGCCCCAAGAGGATGAGTGTCACGCATTAGAGATAGTGTGCCCCAAGAGGATGAGTGTCACGCATTAGAGATGGTGTGCCCCAAGAGGATGTGTGTTAGAGATAGTGTGCCCCAAGAGGATGTGTGTTAGAGATAGTGTGCCCTAACAGGATGAGTGTCACGCATTAGAGATAGTGTGCCCCAAGAGGATGTGTGTCACGCATTAGAGATAGTGTGCCCCGAGAGGATGAGTGTCACGCATTAGAGATAGTGTGCCCCAAGAGGATGAGTGTCACGCATTAGAGATAATGTGCCCCAAGAGGATGAGTGTCACGCATTAGAGATGGTGTGTGCCCCAAGAGGATGAGTGTCACGCATTAGAGATGTTGTGCCCCAAGAGGATGAGTGTCACGCATTAGAGATGGTGTGCCCCAAGAGGATGTGTGTTAGAGATAGTGTGCCCCAAGATGATTGTGTGTTAGAGATAGTGTGCCCCAAGAGGATGTGTGTTAGAGATAGTGGACCCCAAGAGGATGTGTGTTAGAGATAGTGTGCCCTAATAGGATGAGTGTCACGCATTAGAGATAGTGTGCTCCAAGAGGATGAGTGTCACGCATTAGAGATGGTGTGCCCCAAGAGGATGGGCCTCATTAGGACCCAGGCGGTAAGGGGTTTACGCCGGCGTAAACCATGGCGCCCCTTACCGCCTGAGTACGAGTTCCCGTAGCGCCATGGTGATTTTTACGCCTGCTTTTTGCAGGCGGAAAAATCCATGGCGCTAAGGGACTTGTTGTTAATTACGCCACCGTAATTTACGGTGGCGTAATTAACGCCTTCCCCACTCCCATTATGCCCTATGGGGCAAAAATGGGAATGGGGAAGGGTAAATGGGGATTGGGGACTTACCGCCCCGCCAAGGTCGGAATGGGGCGGTAAGTCCGCCAACCCCCATGGCGGAGTTGGCAGCTTAGCGCCATGGACCATGGTGCTAATAGCGCCATGGTCCTCCGCCAAGGTCCTAATGAGGGCCGATGTGTGTTAGAGATAGTGTGCCCCAAGAGGATGTGTGTTAGAGATAGTGTGCCCTAACAGGATGAGTGTCACGCATTAGAGATAGTGTGCCCCAAGAGGATGTGTGTCACGCATTAGAGATAGTGTGCCCCAAGAGGATGTGTGTCACGCATTAGAGATAGTGTGCCCCAAGAGGATGAGTGTCACGCATTAGAGATAGTGTGCCCCAAGAGGATGAGTGTCACGCATTGGAGATGGTGTGCCCCAAGAGGATGTGTGTTAGAGATAGTGTGCCCCAAGAGGATGTGTGTTAGAGATAGTGTGCCCTAACAGGATGAGTGTCACGCATTAGAGATGGTGTGCCCCAAGAGGATGTGTGTTAGAGATAGTGTGCCCTAACAGGATGAGTGTCATGCATTAGAGATAGTGTGCCCCAAGACCATGTGTGTCACGTATTAGAGATAGTGTGCCCCAAGAGGATGTGTGTTAGAGATAGTGTGCCCCAAGAGGATGTGTGTCACGCATTAGAGATAGTGTGCCCCAAGAGGATGTGTGTCACGTATTAGAGATAGTGTGCCCCAAGAGGATATGTGTTAGAGATAGTGTGCCCCAAGAGGATGTGTGTCACGCATTAGAGATAGTGTGCCCCAAGAGGATGTGTGTCACGTATTAGAGATAGTGTGCCCCAAGAGGATGTGTGTTAGAGATAGTGTGCCCCAAGAGGATGTGTGTTAGAGATAGTGTGCCCTAACAGGATGAGTGTCACGCATTAGAGATAGTGTGCCCCAAGAGGATGTGTGTCACGTATTAGAGATAGTGTGCCCCAAGAGCATGTGTGTCACATATTAGAGATAGTGTGCCCCAAGAGGATGTGTGTTAGAGATAGTGTGTTCCAAGAGGATGTGTGTTAGAGATAGTGTGCCCTAATAGGATGAGTGTCACGCATTAGAGATAGTGTGCCCCAAGAGCATGTGTGTCACGTATTAGAGATAGTGTGCCCCAAGAGGATGTGTGTCACGCATTAGAGATAGTGTGCCCCAAGAGGATGTGTGTCACGTATTAGAGATGGTGTGCCCCAAGAGGATGTGTGTTAGAGATAGTGTGCCCCAAGAGGATGTGTGTTAGAGATAGTGTGCATTAACAGGATGAGTGTCACACATTAGAGATTATGTGCCCTAACAGGATGAGTGTCACGCATAAGAGATAGTGTGCCCCAAGAGCATGTGTGTCACGTATTAGAGATAGTGTGCCCCAAGAGGATGTGTGTTAGAGATGGTGTGCCCCAAGAGGATGTGTGTCACCCATTAGAGATAATGTGCCCCAAGAGGATGTGTGTCACATATTAGAGATAGTGTGCCCCAAGAGGATGTGTGTTAGAGATAGTGTGCCCCAAGAGGATGTATGTTAGAGATAGTGGACCCCAAGAGGATGTGTGTTAGAGATAGTGTGCCCCAAGAGGATAAATGTCACACATTAGAGATAGTGGATCCCAAGAGAATAAGTGTCACGCATTTGAGATAGTGGGTCCCAAGTTGGTCCCAAGAGGATAAGTGTCACGTGTTAGAAATAGTGGATTTCAAGACGATGAGTGTCACTCATTAGACTTAGTTTGTGCCAACAGGATTAATGGCACGCATTAGAGATAGTGGGTCCAAAGAGGATGCATGGAACGCATTAGACACAGTGGGGTCCCAAGAGGACCAGTGTCACGCATTAGAGATAGTGGGTCACAAGAGGAGGATTGTCAAGCATTAGAGATAGTGGGTCCCGAGAGGATGCATGTCGCACATTGGAGATAGTGGGTTCCAAGAGGATTAATTTCACGCATTAGAGATAGTGGATTTCAAGACGATGAGTGTCACTCATTAGAGATAGTTTGTGCCAACAGGATGAATGGCACGCATTAGAGATAGTGGGTCCCAAGTTGGTCCCAAGAGGATAAGTTTCACGCATTAAAGATACTGGATTTCAAGACGATAAGTGTCACTCATTAGAGATAGTTTGTGCCAACAGGATGAGTGTCACGCATTAGAGATGGTGTGCCCCAAGAGGATGAGTGTCACGCATTAGAGATAGTGTGCCCCAAGAGGATGCGTGTCACGCATTAGAGATGGTGTGCCCCAAGTGGATGTGTGTTAGAGATAGTGTGCCCCAAGAGGATGCGTGTCACACATTAGAGATGGTGTGCCCCGAGAGGATGTGTGTTAGAGATAGTGTGCCCCAAGAGGATGCGTGTCACGCATTAGAGATAGTGTGCCCCAAGAGGATGTGTGTTAGAGATAGTGTGCCCCAAGAGGATGAGTGTCACGCATTAGAGATAGTGTGCCCCAAGAGGATGTGTGTTAGAGATAGTGTGCCCCAAGAGGATGAGTGTCACGCATTAGAGATAGTGTGCCCCAAGAGGATGAGTGTCACACATTAGAGATAGTGTGCCCCAAGAGGACGAGTGTCACACATTAGAGATAGTGTGCCCCAAGAGGATGCGTGTCACGCATTAGAGATAGTGTGCCCCAAGAGGATGCGTGTCACGCATTAGAGATGGTGTGCCCCAAGAGGATGTGTGTTAGAGATAGTGTGCCCCAAGAGGATGAGTGTCACACATTAGAGATAGTGTGCCCCAAGAGAATGTGTGTCACGCATTAGAGATAGTGTGCCCCAAGAGGATGAGTGTCACACATTAGAGATAGTGTGCCCCAAGAGGATGCGTGTCACACATTAGAGATGGTGTGCCCCAAGAGGATGTGTGTTAGAGATAGTGGACCCCAAGAGGATGTGTGTTAGAGATAGTGTGCCCCAAGAGGATGTGTGTTAGAGATAGTGGACCGCAAGAGGATGTGTGTTAGAGATAGTGTGCCCTAATAGGATGAGTGTCACGCATTAGAGTTAGTGTGCCCCAAGAGGATGAGTGTCACGCATTAGAGATGGTGTGCCCCAAGAGGATGAGTGTCACGCATTAGAGATGGTGTGCCCCAAGAGGATGAGTGTCACGCATTAGAGATAGTGTGCCCCAAGAGGATGAGTGTCACGCATTAGAGATGGTGTGCCCCAAGAGGATGTGTGTTAGAGATAGTGTGCCCCAAGAGGATGTGTGTTAGAGATAGTGTGCCCTAACAGGATGAGTGTCACGCATTAGAGATAGTGTGCCCCAAGAGGATGTGTGTCACGCATTAGAGATAGTGTGCCCCGAGAGGATGTGTGTCATGCATTAGAGATAGTGTGCCCCAAGAGGATGAGTGTCACGCATTAGAGATAATGTGCCCCAAGAGGATGAGTGTCACGCATTAGAGATGGTGTGCCCCAAGAGGATGTGTGTCACGCATTAGAGATGGTGTGCCCCAAGAGGATGAGTGTCACGCATTAGAGATGGTGTGCCCCAAGAGGATATGTGTTAGAGATAGTGTGCCCCAAGAGGATTGTGTGTTAGAGATAGTGTGCCCCAAGAGGATGTGTGTTAGAGATAGTGTGCCCTAATAGGATGAGTGTCACGCATTAGAGATAGTGTGCTCCAAGAGGATGAGTGTCACGCATTAGAGATGGTGTGCCCCAAGAGGATGTGTGTTAGAGATAGTGTGCCCCAAGAGGATGTGTGTTAGAGATAGTGTGCCCTAACAGGATGAGTGTCACGCATTAGAGATAGTGTGCCCCAAGAGGATGTGTGTCACGCATTAGAGATAGTGTGCCCCAAGAGGATGTGTGTCACGCATTAGAGATAGTGTGCCCCAAGAGGATGAGTGTCACTCATTAGAGATAGTGTGCCCCAAGAGGATGAGTGTCACGCATTGGAGATGGTGTGCCCCAAGAGGATGTGTGTTAGAGATAGTGTGCCCCAAGAGGATGTGTGTTAGAGATAGTGTGCCCTAACAGGATGCGTGTCACGCATTAGAGATAGTGTGCCCCAAGAGGATGCGTGTCACGCATTAGAGATGGTGTGCCCCAAGAGGATGTGTGTTAGAGATAGTGTGCCCCAAGAGGATGAGTGTCACACATTAGAGATAGTGTGCCCCAAGAGAATGTGTGTCACGCATTAGAGATAGTGTGCCCCAAGAGGATGAGTGTCACACATTAGAGATAGTGTGCCCCAAGAGGATGCGTGTCACACATTAGAGATGGTGTGCCCCAAGAGGATGTGTGTTAGAGATAGTGGACCCCAAGAGGATGTGTGTTAGAGATAGTGTGCCCCAAGAGGATGTGTGTTAGAGATAGTGGACCGCAAGAGGATGTGTGTTAGAGATAGTGTGCCCTAATAGGATGAGTGTCACGCATTAGAGTTAGTGTGCCCCAAGAGGATGAGTGTCACGCATTAGAGATGGTGTGCCCCAAGAGGATGAGTGTCACGCATTAGAGATGGTGTGCCCCAAGAGGATGAGTGTCACGCATTAGAGATAGTGTGCCCCAAGAGGATGAGTGTCACGCATTAGAGATGGTGTGCCCCAAGAGGATGTGTGTTAGAGATAGTGTGCCCCAAGAGGATGTGTGTTAGAGATAGTGTGCCCTAACAGGATGAGTGTCACGCATTAGAGATAGTGTGCCCCAAGAGGATGTGTGTCACGCATTAGAGATAGTGTGCCCCGAGAGGATGTGTGTCATGCATTAGAGATAGTGTGCCCCAAGAGGATGAGTGTCACGCATTAGAGATAATGTGCCCCAAGAGGATGAGTGTCACGCATTAGAGATGGTGTGCCCCAAGAGGATGTGTGTCACGCATTAGAGATGGTGTGCCCCAAGAGGATGAGTGTCACGCATTAGAGATGGTGTGCCCCAAGAGGATATGTGTTAGAGATAGTGTGCCCCAAGAGGATTGTGTGTTAGAGATAGTGTGCCCCAAGAGGATGTGTGTTAGAGATAGTGTGCCCTAATAGGATGAGTGTCACGCATTAGAGATAGTGTGCTCCAAGAGGATGAGTGTCACGCATTAGAGATGGTGTGCCCCAAGAGGATGTGTGTTAGAGATAGTGTGCCCCAAGAGGATGTGTGTTAGAGATAGTGTGCCCTAACAGGATGAGTGTCACGCATTAGAGATAGTGTGCCCCAAGAGGATGTGTGTCACGCATTAGAGATAGTGTGCCCCAAGAGGATGTGTGTCACGCATTAGAGATAGTGTGCCCCAAGAGGATGAGTGTCACTCATTAGAGATAGTGTGCCCCAAGAGGATGAGTGTCACGCATTGGAGATGGTGTGCCCCAAGAGGATGTGTGTTAGAGATAGTGTGCCCCAAGAGGATGTGTGTTAGAGATAGTGTGCCCTAACAGGATGAGTGTCACGCATTAGAGATGGTGTGCCCCAAGAGGATGTGTGCTAGAGATAGTGTGCCCTAACAGGATGAGTGTCACGCAGTAGATATAGTGTGCCCCAAGACCATGTGTGTCACGTATTAGAGATAGTGTGCCCCAAGAGGATGTGTGTTAGAGATAGTGTGCCCCAAGAGGATGTGTGTCACGCATTAGAGATAGTCTGCCCCAAGAGGATGTGTGTCACGTATTAGAGATAGTGTGCCCCAAGAGGATGTGTGTTAGAGATAGTGTGCCCCAAGAGGATGTGTGTCACGCATTAGAGATAGTGTGCCCCAAGAGATGTGTGTCACGTATTAGAGATAGTGTGCCCCAAGAGGATGTGTGTTAGAGATAGTGTGCCCCAAGAGGGTGTGTGTTAGAGATAGTGTGCCCTAACAGGATGAGTGTCATGCATTAGAGATAGTGTGCCCCAAGAGGATGTGTGTCACGTATTAGAGATAGTGTGCCCCAAGAGCATGTGTGTCACGTATTAGAGATAGTGTGCCCCAAAAGGATGTGTGTTAGAGATAGTGTGTCCCAAGAGGATGTGTGTTAGAGATAGTGTGCCCTAATAGGATGAGTGTCACGCATTAGAGATAGTGTGCCCCAAGAGCATGTGTGTCACGTATTAGAGATAGTGTGCCCCAAGAGGATGTGTGTTAGAGATAGTGTGCCCCAAGAGGATTTGTGTCACGCATTAGAGATAGTCTGCCCCAAGAGGATGTGTGTCACGTATTAGAGATAGTGTGCCCCAAGAGCATGTGTGTCACGTATTAGAGATAGTGTGCCCCAAAAGGATGTGTGTTAGAGATAGTGTGCCCCAAGAGGATGTGTGTTAGAGATAGTGTGCATTAACAGGATGAGTGTCACACATTAGAGATAGTGTGCCCTAACAGGATGAGTGTCACGCATTAGAGATAGTGTGCCCCAAGAGCATGTGTGTCACGTATTAGAGATAGTGTGCCCCAAGAGGATGTGTGTTAGAGATAGTGTGCCCCAAGAGGATGTGTGTCACCCATTAGAGATAGTGTGCCCCAAGAGGATGTGTGTCACGTATTAGAGATAGTGTGCCCCAAGAGGATGTGTGTTAGAGATAGTGTGCCCCAAGAGGATGAGTGTCACGCATTGGAGATGGTGTGCCCCAAGAGGATGTGTGTTAGAGATAGTGTGCCCCAAGAGGATGTGTGTTAGAGATAGTGTGCCCTAACAGGATGAGTGTCACGCATTAGAGATGGTGTGCCCCAAGAGGATGTGTGTTAGAGATAGTGTGCCCTAACAGGATGAGTGTCACGCAGTAGAGATAGTGTGCCCCAAGACCATGTGTGTCACGTATTAGAGATAGTGTGTCCCAAGAGGATGTGTGTTAGAGATAGTGTGCCCTAATAGGATGAGTGTCACGCATTAGAGATAGTGTGCCCCAAGAGGATGTGTGTCACGTATTAGAGGTGGTGTGCCCCAAGAGGATGTGTGTTAGAGATAGTGTGCCCCAAGAGGATGTGTGTTAGAGATAGTGTGCATTAACAGGATGAGTGTCACACATTAGAGATAGTGTGCCCTAACAGGATGAGTGTCACGCATTAGAGATAGTGTGCCCCAAGAGCATGTGTGTCACGTATTAGAGATAGTGTGCCCCAAGAGGATGTGTGTTAGAGATAGTGTGCCCCAAGAGGATGTGTGTCACCCATTAGAGATAGTGTGCCCCAAGAGGATGTGTGTCACGTATTAGAGATAGTGTGCCCCAAGAGGATGTGTGTTAGAGATAGTGTGCCCCAAGAGGATGTGTGTTAGAGATAGTGGACCCCAAGAGGATGTGTGTTAGAGATAGTGTGCCCCAAGAGGATAAGTGTCACACATTAGAGATAGTGGATCCCAAGAGAATAAGTGTCACGCATTTGAGATAGTGGGTCCCAAGTTGATCCCAAGAGGATAAGTGTCACGTGTTAGAAATAGTGGATTTCAAGACGATGAGTGTCACTTATTAGACTTAGTTTGTGCCAACAGGATTAATGGCACGCATTAGAGATAGTGGGTCCAAAGAGGATGCATGGAACGCATTAGACACAGTGGGGTCCCAAGAGGACCAGTGTCACGCATTAGAGATAGTGGGTCACAAGAGGAGGATTGTCAAGCATTAGAGATAGTGGGTCCCGAGAGGATGCATGTCGCACATTGGAGATAGTGGGTTCCAAGAGGATTAATTTCATGCATTAGAGATAGTGGATTTCAAGACGATGAGTGTCACTCATTAGAGATAGTTTGTGCCAACAGGATGAATGGCACGCATTAGAGATAGTGGGTCCAAAGAGGATGCAGGGAATGCATTAGACACAGTGGGTCCCGAGAGGATCAGTGTCACGCCTTAGAGATAGTGGGTCCCGAATGAGTGCCATGCATTCAAGATAGTGGGTCGCGAGAGAATGAGTTTCATGTATTAGAGATAGTGGGGCCTGAGAGGATGCGTGTCACACATGGGGTTCCAAGAGGATTAGTCTCACGCATTAGAGATAGTCGGTCATAAGATGATGAGTCTCACGCATTAATGTTTGTGTGTCCTTGGGATCTATTAATTCTTAGCAGGGGCATAGCCATCAGTAACACTCAAAGTACAGGACAAATGGAAGATGGACTTGGGAAATGCCATATCAGATCGAGATTGGTAAAAGATATAGGAGCTAGTCACAAAGGTCTCCCGAAATACCTGCTTTAAGCAAAATAATCTTCTTCACCGGGTATATTTGACACTGTCATGGATGCACATGGTCAACTCAGAAGTTTCCTATAGTTGTCCTAGATGCATGAAGAGGTCGGCCGGCTTCTGGTATATGGTGTGGGAGCAACCCCGTGATCCAAAGGTATTAGAGGGAGGTAGTAGACAGAACCAATGCTTTATTGACTGGAACTATGAGTGCACACCGGCCATATGTTTGCTAGGGATCTACCCGGAGAAAAGGTCATAGATACAAAAAATTGGATAATGTGCTTCCTTCTGATATTGGCATAACGCCGGGTGACGATCACATGGAAGAGCCCCAGAGGGCCACTGGTGGCCTAAAGGGTATCAGAGGTCAAAAGATGGAGGTGGGCTGCGCTGGAGATTTTTACACACAGCCCAAGGATTGGAGCAAGAGGAGGGGATCTCGACGGACCGGGGACCAATTGTTGAATGTTCTGATGAGCTCCCTTTATACAACGCCTCCATAAAATGTTATTGGTTAGTGAAGGGTGGGAGCAACAAGTGACGGAGGGCCAGGGGAGTTACGGGGAGGCGGGAGGGAACTTGGGGACAGTCATCTAGGAGTGGAAGGGGGTGATAGGTCAGTCTTTGTAAAAGTAGATGTGGAATGTTCCTGGAGAGTGAACAAGTTGATATTTATATGCAATCCCAGGGGTCAATGGAAGCGCCGCAAGAAATTAACCTTTTGCTAATAACTGGAAATTGTATTTTTCGCCTTGTCTCTGACCTGTTATTTGGTTAATAAACAGAGTAAAAAAAAAGAGATAGTGTTGGAAGATGAGTCTCACGCATTAGAGATAGTGGATCCAAAAAGGATGAGTCTCACGCATCCGAGATAGTGGATTTCCAGAGGATGAGTGTTATTCATTATTAGCACCTTGGGCAGGGGAGCCAGCCAATCAGATGGCTAGGAACGTGTGCTTGAAACACCGGTACAAGCCCGTGTTTCAAGCCGCCTGACGGCTGACTCCCTGCCACCATCTTCCACCCACCTTCCCTACACCCCCCATACTCCATCGCATTTTTTTCTTCACCCCCCTACTTATCTTATTTCAGCAGCGGCAGGTGCCGCTGCCGCATTTGCTCTTTCTCTTCACCTCCCGCAGGCCACCATGGAAAGTGAAGATGGGCTCCGTATGGAGCCCTGCCTTCCCTTTCCATGGCGGCTATATTGGAAAAGGATTTTCCTTCCGCTAGGGGCGGTAACGTGGGCTGCCAGGCCGTTATCCCCCGTATCCCCTGTTCCAGCCCCTGGAATGGGGGATAAATGCACAGAGATAGTGTGCCCCAAGATGATGAGTGTCACATGTTTGAGTTAATGGGTCCCAAGAGGATGAGTGTTACACATTAGAGATAGTGGGTCCCAAGAGCATTAGTATCACGCATTAGACATAGTGGATTTCAACAGGATGTCACTCAGTAGACATAGTGTGTCCCAAGAGGACAAGTGTCAAGCATTAGAGATGGTGTCTGTGAGGAAGTTGACCATCCACACAGTGAGTGTGTGCACACCTGTTTTTAATTTTAAAGAAAATGAAATTGAATGATGGTAGATCAACCTCCGGAAAATGTGTGGGGCTAATCCACACTCATATTCCTATGCTCACCGCACAACATACACATAGACCCATGTACTCTGGGTGGACACAGCCTACAGACACACTCCCCCCCAGTCATATTAAGTTGGGATATGACAGCCAGGATTACACCATGTCATCTCAGAAGGGGGAGGGCCAAAGCTTCCCCCTGCCATGGCCAGATTAATTAACTAAGAAAGGCTGCATGGATCTGCCCTGTGTTTTTGTTTAGCTCTGTAGCTGGTGGCAGCTTTGAATAATAGTTAGAGTTTAATTCAAACAGGACCACATGAGGCCTGGCTGCAGAGGCTAACAAAGGAGACAGGAAACCCCCAACACTCTTTCATATGCACTGTGTCAACCTGATGCCAGCTACCGCCTTCAGTATTGATTGACAGGGAAGTGTCATGTCTGGGACTTTGTGTTACAGTAGTCATCCCCGCAGGGGACTCAATTCAGAAGGTATGAGTATGTGGATTGAGGGAGACAGAAAGTCTGGTCTCGGGGCACCTTCAAGGGAGACATTCCGCTTTAATCAGGAACCACATAGAGCTCCATTGACCAGAGAGACCCTTTGAGCCACAACAGACAGGAAGATGGGTGTGACTTAGTATTACATGTTTTCACCCCTTTACCTTTTCTGTTGCAAAGTACTCTGGTTATGACCTCCTGCATACAGGAGATTGTTGGTGGGGACCCAAGATTGGTTCATTAAGGTAGGCCTAGCCTACACCAATCCATGTGGTCCATTTGGCTTTAAAAGAGGGTTGAGCCCCTCTTTTGGGCAGCTCATCTGAAGACCTTGCAAGGATTAGGAAGAAGAACTCAACAGTGGACCTTTGCTGAAGGTACAGTTTGCCTTACATCGTCCGCCAGTGAAGAAAGGCCAGGACCTCCAAGAGGGAAGCAATATCCCTATCCTAAATATCTCCCAGGGAACAGAGGGAGATACTGAATCCAGAGGACCCTCCAGTAGCTCCAGAATTGGTACCCAGCCAGCACACAGTGTGCCCTGCTAGGCTCTGCAGCACACTTCCTAGGTGGGAAGTGCCAGAGAGTCTCTGAACCAAACCAAGGACAAGGTAGCTTGCAACACTCCCCTTAGCTTTGGGCAGTCTGCCTTAAAGAACGACACAAGCCCAGTGAAGAAGTTGGAGAAGTGCATCGACAAGCATCTACCATCATTCACCCTAAAGGAAAAGAAATTCGGAGCCAGACCAGCGCCTCAAGCTGCAACCGAATGCACCGCTGATTATTGTTATGCCGCAGTCGCTAAAGCCGCCCGAGACGCCCCGACCAGTGCATCAGAACTGCCAACCAGCACTGAGACAACGATCCCTGAGCCACCATTTAGGCCAGCCTGGCAGCCGTCTGACCAGCTGTCTCCCACCCTGAACTCTGTTGCTGAAGCTGCAAAGCACTCTGAAACAGACTCGAGCCCATTGAGCCCCAAGAACTCCTACAGCACAAGGTACATTGGGGTTCTGTCCCCTGGCCCTTCTGCGAAGGCCCCTAGTAACATGTTATGACCCATTGCTCCCATTGTGTTGAAACCAAATATCCTTGAAGTATTTTGATGAATTACTATACCTACTATCCTCCTGTCCGTATCCAGAGCGCATCCCTTTTCCTTCCCTGAAAGTAACTGAATGTTCTCTGCATTTCTAAACAGCAGAGGTATTCAAAGTGTAGGAGGCACTGCCACAGTCCCAGGTTGGTGGAGGGCGGGTGTTGCGTGAGTCTCCACCCTGAAATGTAAAAGAAAGAAAAAGCGGGGAAGAGGGAGTCCTGGACATGGGCGGCTACCCCATAATAGGCGAGGGGGTGTCGACCCAGTGACCCCCTCACCCATTATGGCGGAGGAGAGGAGGCAGTCCAGTGAAAATTGAGCACTCCCTCAGTTGCTTTTTCCAGCTGAGGGAGTGCTCCTGGCTGGCTGAACCGTCAAAGGAAAACATGCAGGTTCGCTGGGCTTGCAAAGAGTGCAGAAGTATTCTGGCCTTCCCTGCCATGCCCACAGCCGTTGGGCCAGCTCCCTGGGATCGGTAATCCCCCAGCCAGTAATTCCCTCCAAACAGGGGGAAATGTGCACGACGCAGAGGTTGATAGATACAGCGAGCCTTCCGAATGCCAATATAAGCAGGCAAGGCCCATAGAGTAGCGCATGACGGACAATCCACCATTGCTGCCTCCCTCATGGGCCACGGCGTGGCTCTGAGCTGTGGGATTATCCAGGCACTGACCATCAAACAGGCTCCTGATCATAGAGTGTGGGGATCATCCCATACAGCCCCCCCAATACAAAAGAGCCCACGAAGGAGGGCAAGCGGGCCACCGTGAGATGAAGGATCTGAACAGTCACTTACCATCTCTATACTGGAACAGAGTGCGCACCTACTGGCCTGTTTTTACTGCCCCCAGGGGCATCCCACATAACAACACCTATACCAGGGGGCTGGCCATGCTGCTCTCCAGGCCTGCTTACCACATATCGCCTCCCACTCTGGCCAGGCCAATAAGTGGACTCTCAACACCCTGGTGACGGAGCGGGGATCAGAATGTATATGGTATGGCCAGTAGCATAGACCACTGACAATATATTTCCACGGCTTGATGGCCAGTGAGGTCTGCCCCCCCTTCTGCCTTCGGCTCTGCCGTCCAAGCCCGGTCTTTTCTGTGGCCCTGGAGGGCATGTTACAACCTACTCCTACCCCCACGGAGCAGCCGATCCCTCAGAGGGAGAAGGGGGGCCACAGTTCTGCGGCGATCTGCACAAAAAACACCCATAATGAAGGCGCAGCTCCAAGGACAACTCCAGATGATCCTGCAGGAAAGGAAATCTATCGGCCAGATGATGCAGGAGACCAATAAAATAGTCCAAGACATCAAACGGGACCTCCAAGATGTACAAACGAGACTTAGCAGACCGGACGACGGATAACGAGCAGCGGATCAGCTCGCTGGAGGATTACACCACATCCATGGCAACAGACGTCGACAGGCTGATAAGAGAGTTGCAGCGCCTTGGAGCAAAAGTCGAGGATCAAGAGAACAGGTCCCGACGCAACAACCTGCGCCTGGTCGGGCTACCCGAAAAAGCACAGGGTCGGGATCTTGAATCTTTCACGTTCAAACTACTCGGGGACAAGCTGCTACTGCCAGACCCACGATCCATGAGGATCGAGCGCATCGATCGAGCGCCGATTCCCAAACCCACATTGGGCGATCGCACACAGCCCATCACCATGCGCCTATTTAATTTCCAGCATAAAATGCCCATACTAAGGGCGTACCAAGCCGTGGGCACCCTCCATGTGGAAGGAGCGGAGGTCAAGATCTTCAACTATTACTCCATTGAGGTCTCTAGGCGCAGGAAGGTGTTCAATCCCATATTCAAAGCCCTGAAGGGGTTAGATCATCGACACTTCCTTAAGTTCCCAGCGACCTGGTGCATTCAACTTGAGAAGCAATGGCACTCGTTCACGGATCCTGAGAACGCCTGGCGCTTCTTGAAACAGTGGGAACTGGTATCAGGGGAACCACCTGCAGGAGAATGGAACTTCAAGATGACATGCTCATCTTTGCGTTCCGCAAGACCACAATGCCTACAGGGCCCCAATGGATGCTGGAGGAGAGTGGGGTGGCGGCCCGCGGGTCCGAAGCATGTCACGGGAATGCCTGGGTGAAAGCACCTGATCGATACATTTTGCCCTGAACTCGAAAGGCGGACTAATCCCCGTTATAAGGCGTATGGGACACTCCCGCCTCAGCAATCTCTACTAGTTCAGCGCAGATAGGGAGATCTTCTCACTGCACAGGGGTACCGGCAGGATGCATGACCATTCACGGAACACTGAGTTCCCTCCACCGGCTGATGCCCTCCTTGGACAGACTGTTGACCCCGATGGGGGCTGACCCATTCTGTGGATTCTGGATAAGAGACCGTGAAAGGCATGGAAGCCATAACCCTCATGGCTTTGCTGATTGTATTTAAGCACACACTGTTTACGGTTGACAGCCTGGGCCATGCTCCCGGTTGAGGGAATGGTGGCATGCGAGAGAATCAGGGTGGGCCTTCGGCCCTAGTCTGGCTCCCCTCAAGCAGGGGCTTGGCTTGCCCAGTACGGTCCTGGTTTGGGAGACCCAGTGTTATTCTGGTTTCATATGTTGGGATAGGTTGTGGGGGCTCTGTTGTTTTCGGGGAAATGTCCTCCTCCTATCTCTACGGTAGCTTATGAGTTGGGGACCGAAAGGTCATGATACAAACCAAGGGTATAGAACACTGGCTCCTCCTCTGAGGTGAAAGCACCCCCACCTCACACTCATATCTCTTAACATACAAGGGCTGGGACAGCAGATCAAAAGGAAGAGGATGCTCAATCTTATGTGGGATCTGAAAGGTGACATCATCTTCTTGCAGGAAACCCACCTAAGCACGGTGGAGTTGGAAAAGCTGGGACGGTGCTGGGGTGGGGTGGCAATACACTCCCATTATCGGGGCAAGAGGGGAGTGTCCATCTTAATCCACAGGCGGATTCAATTTCAGGTGGGACAGGTTGTGGTAGATGGGAGGGCAGGTATGTTTTGGTACAGGGTCGGATCAGCCAGCAAGGTATCACCCTCCTCAATATCTATGCACCCACGACAGATACACCAACCTTCTTCTCTCACACCTTCTCCAGATGTGCCCAGCATGTGGGGGCACTGCTAATAGTGGGGAGGGGGACCTTAACATAGCACTGGTCCAAGAACTAGACGGCCAACACTCTTCCGCCTTAGTGCAAGCACCCCTAAGGGAACTTGCTGCCCTTCAAGCCCTCATGACTGAGCTCAAACTCAAAGATGTTTGGAGAGTTGCACACACGCACCAGAGGGTCTACACCTTCTACTCTGCCAGACACAACAGCTACTACAGATTAGATTACTGGCTCATGCCCTCACACCCCCTTCACCTCATGCGCTCGTGTGACATTTTGGCAACCACTCTCTCTGACCATGCACCCGTGATACTACGCATAGACTTGCCGAGCACTTCTGTGAGGAGACAACACTGGCGCTTGAATTTAAGGGCGCTAAGCTATCCAGACTTCAGGGAAACATAGAGGGGGACATGGACATATTCTGGCATGTGAACCTGACAGACACATTTAATGCAGTGTCTTTCTGGGACGCATTTAAGGCATACATACAGGGGCAGTGTATTTCCAGGTGGTCTTACAAATTAAAAAGTTGGGGAGCGCAGGAGGAGCGGTTGAGAGCCGATGTTTTGAGCAACAAGAGGCAACACAAGTGCACGTGCGACCCTCAATCACTCACAAAGTTGGGTAAGCTAAGGCTAGAACTGAAGCGTGTGACCACGGATAGGGCCCAGAAGTCCTTCTCCAGCTGGTCGCAGGCATACTATAACGATGGGGACAGACCCTTACACATCATGGCATTGGACCTGCGCAGCAGGCAGGCGGCCCAGCCGATTGACTCCATTCACGACCGAGATAGGCGAGAGGCTTTTGACAAGGGGGCCATCAATAGAAGATTCGCACATTTTTATAGTGCATTATACACCCGATCACCCCAACAGACCCACAGGGCATAGCTGATTTGTTAGGCACAGTCATAATCCCTAAACTGACATACCTGCAGGCCGAATCGGCTAGGCGCCCCTCTCACGGAGGAAGAAGTGGCCCAAGCGATTAGATCTTTGAGTCGGGGGAAAATCGCTGAGCCGGATGGCATCCCCTTCGACCTCTATAAGTCACTAGAGAGCCGGCTAGCACCTACTCTGAAGGCGGTGGTCATGGACGCCGCAATGCAAGGCTACCTACCGAAGTCCATGCTCAACGCTAACATTATTGTCTTCCATAAGAAAGGATGTGACCCGAAAGAGTGTGGTTCATGCCGCCCCATATCTCGCAAAATGCCTGGTGCACAGAATCTAATCCCTACTACCCTCGCTCATCCATAAAGATCAAACAGGTTTTATCCAGGGCAGACACTCGGTGGACAACATCAGATGTCTTTTACATGTTATGACTCGCGGGGCCGGCTCAGAAGAGGGGATATTGGTGCTGAACGCCGAAAAGGTGTTTGACAAAGTCCAATGGGACTTTATGTTTCAGTTGCTGGACAAGTTTGGGTTTCCCACGGCCTATATCGATATGGTGCGTCTCCTATACAAGAAACCCACCACGACCATGACCAACAATGGCATCACCTCCCCGTTCTCTCTTCATTCGGGCACCCGCCAGGGGTGTCCGCTGTCACCTCTTTTATATGCACTCACCATCGAGCCCCTTTTGGAGAAGATGCACGCTGACCTCAGGCGGACGGGCATCAAGTGACCCACTCAAGAACATAGACTATACCTCTACGCAGATGACTTATTAGTGTATGTCAGTGACTTTAAGGTGTCCCTTCCTAGGCTGCGAAAACTGCTCCAGGATCTGGGCCCCATTGCAGGCTATATAATTAACTGGGCAAAATCAGAATGTATGCCGCTAAGGCCGGATATCCCCTGGGGTCTGGGGTGTGTCGCTCCATTTAAACTTCAACTCAAGAGCATCACATATCTGGCCGTACAGATATGCCCCAAATGGCAGGATATAATGGAGCTTAATTACCCCCTGATTATAAATAAGATCCAACAGGATCTCTGCAGATGAGCCATGCTACTGCTCTCACTATCAGGCAGGATTAACGCAGTGAAAATGAACTCCCTCCCAAAATGATCATATCTAGCCATGATGCTGCCTTTCACTTCCACAAAATTAATGTTCCGCGACCTAGACTTCCATATCTCTAAATTTGTTTGGCGGGGTAAGAGAGTGAGCATCTGGCTCAGGGTCCTGAAGGCAAACGGCGGGCTGGCACTTCCTGCCTGGAAAAATACCACATGGCAGCGCAGGTCTGCTGGGCCAAACACTGGTTAGACCACGAGGACCAGTCCAGCTGGAGATCTGCTGGACTCTCGCTGTTGCAGCCACTGACACCGCAGGAAACCCTAGCGATCCCACTTGCACACCTTCTAGTGGTGTGAGACAGCATCCACTGGTTGGAACCACCCTCACCCAGTGGCATAACACGAGATCTATCCTGGCAGTCGGACTGGATCAGAAAATTCTCAAGGTGCAGGACACAATCTCGCTGCAGGTCTGAGTCATGGATCTGTTTGATAACGGGGCACCCCTTCCCTTTGCTGAGGCCAGGCAGGTACTGGGGATAGGCAAAGGCCACTGGCTTCAATATAGGACCATTCTGGCGGTAATGTTGCAGTACACCACAGAGGGGTCCAGGCAAATGACCCCAGAAGCCGGGGAAATAGAAATGGGTCAGAATCTGAATATTTTCCCCAAGCTTCAGGCATTTTATTCTACCAGCATCCCAGACAATGTTAGTCATAACCACACCCTGCCATCATTTTGGGCTGCGGACCTGTGCACTGAACTCGACGTAGGGGATATTTGTGAATTCTTTGAAGCCATAACCGCAGTCTAGTAATGGGTCAAGAATAGGGACATCCAATACAAAATAGCCCAACGGCTGTACTACACACCAAACAAGCTCCTGAATGGGGCTTACACAATTTCCCCACTGCTGGCACGAATGTGGAGGGCTCGGCAACATGGGGAATATGTTATGGTCCTGCCCACAGGGGGGAAGGGGGGGTAAAAAAGGGAGAGAGGGGGTGGGTGTTCTTGATCAATTCCGTCCGCCCATGCATAGCACTGAGCATTGTTGATCGCTGATCCTTGGTGGTAAATCGACATTGATTCTCTTTATTAATGTACCAATGCACTGACAACTCTGATGGTGTTGATCTGTTTTTTCTTGTTGTTGACAAATGATTAAAAGAGTAAACAAAAAAAGGAAAATGCCTTTGTTGCACAATCCCCCTACCCACCTGCCAAAATCAGCTTTCCTTCTGAGGCGCTGTGGAGCCCAGGGGATAGGGGTGGTATTCTTTTACTGGACATCTATCATAGATGTCTGGTAAAAAATATCATGCTTTACCATTACGCCCCCTAGCACCTTGCATACACACATAATCACTTTGATTTTGTGCATGTGTTAGGCACTGTGAGAGCCAGGGGAAAGGGGTGGTATCTTTTTACTGGATATCTATCATAGATGTCAAGTAAAAAATACCATGCTTTCCCCCCAGACCCTCAGAACCATGCGATGTCCAGTAAAAAATACCATGGCTGCCCCCTGTCTCCCCGCCCCCAGTGCCAATTAATTACAAACTGTTTGGCTTTTTACCCAATTTCTTTTTAAAGTATGCTCTAAAATCCTGCATTAAAATCCACTATTTAATTTTTTTTACTGGGGGGAGATCCCCCAAGTCCCCCCGTTGATTGGTTTCGGCTCCCTCGCTACGCAAGTTTGCTATGGCATATCTGGAAGAAATATTTATGCCCCTCCACTTAAAAAATTCCCCAGCTGCCATTGGCCCTGGGACTGTGCTGGGAGCAGGATAGTGGGAGGGGCATTGGATAGTGGGGGGAGCAGGATGGTGGGATCCCAGCATCTGTGGTAGAGTGGCTAGAGCCTAGGGACAAGGCTAAGAGTGGAATGAGGGAGCCCAGAGATGTGATGGCAGCAGGTGGGGGAGCACAGGGACCATACATACAGGAAGCAGGGTGCGGTGACGGCGTGCAATAGTTCATAGCCATGTGAACTTACTGTCCATTTGGCATTTTTGCGGGGGTCCGGCCTGCCCACATTTTACTCAAGGGGGCCCAGGAAAAAAAAGTTTGAAGACCGCTGCTTTACAGAGTGGGTTGTATTTCGTAGTGTTCTAGAACTGTCTGTTGTGATAATACAAATTAGATATTTGTATACAACCTTGACTGGACAGTCCCTTTTATCATTGGGTAATAATTGTATTTTCGCTGTGTTGCAGGTAACCAACGATCCATGACCCTGCAGAGATAAAACTGCTGCTCTCGCCATATTACCAAAATTGGACAAGGAGCTCTGATCATTCACTTGTATTCCAATCTGTTCGTATCCCTTCTGGTGTACAAGAGGTGTGGGGTTGATTGATGGTTAAGAAACTGATATTCATCCCTGGACCACTGGTGCCCCGGAAGTTGATTCGTCACATTGGTGGCAAGCAGTCGGATCGGTTGGAGCCTTGCACAGTCACCCAACGATAAAAGTACTGTTGCAGGCAACATTTAGTCACCGCTAGGTAATTGTAATAGTCATGGAGCTTGACATGGAGACTATAAAAGGCATGACCAAGGATGTCCTGCGCCTATTATGTCAAGAGAGGGGGCTTCCCCACAGCACTAAGGTTAATAAAACTGAGTTGCTGACCAGCCTCCAAGCTTGGGTAGAAGCGATGCCGGTTGGAGAGAAGGCCCCAGGGGATGGGCTAGGCCCCATGTACCCGAACGGACAAGAACTTCCAAAGGGGGGAAATGACGAGGACGACCGCATGAGCAGTGTTTCTCGCCAATCATCCCGCCGGGGGGCAAGTATGGTTTCTCAACACTCGAGAGTGTCAGTGAGGCAGGGGCTAGTGCAGCATCCCGCAGGTTCCAGGTCTCAGCACAGTCTCTAAGTGGCCCAGTAATTGTTTCCGGCTGTTAATGAGGTAGCAGCTAGAAAGCTCCTGCTTGAGGAGAGGAGACTAGCGATAGAGGAACAGAAACAGGGGGACAAGTTCACCATAGAGCAGGACAGGGCCACCAGAGAAATGCGCAAGCTGGCTCTTGAAGAGCAGAAAGTAGCCAACAAGTCCGCCTCTAGCAAAAGCAGCATTAGTGGCTCAAACCAGAGTGCCTGGGATAAGTCCCGATGGCACATCCCCAAAGATTTAGTACAGGCTTATGAAGTGGGGAAGGATATTTTGAACTGACTTGAAGTGCTCGAGCTGGCATTCCAGTTGCAGGAGGTGGATGAGGTGCTGTGGGGTGCAGCCCTGACGAGTCGCTTACCGACACCAGGGACTGATGCAGTTCTTCAGTTAACTCCAGAGGAAAGGCCCGTTTATGTGAGCATGAAGGCAGCCCTCCTCAGGAAGTTCTGTAAAACCCCAGAACAGTATTTAAAGAGATTCAGAGAGCTCGGAAAGAAAAGTGGGTAGATATTTGAAGCATTCACACACTTGTCATTGGAATATCTGAGCGGGTGGGTGACTGGTATGAAAGTTGATACATTTAAAGGGATGTACAATTTGATTGCGTGTGAGCATTTGTTGAAAAATTGTGAGGTTGACCTACACCAGCATCTAGTGGACAAGACTATCAGAGATCCTAGAGAGCTTGCAAAGTCTGCCGACAGCTTTGTGAGCACTCAAGTCCAAAAAAAGGCTCAGGCGAGCACACCCAAACCGGAAGACAAATTGGCAGACAAAAAAGCAAACAAATATGGGAAGGACAAAGGTCCAACCCAATCCTCTTCAAGGCCAGGTCCCCAAAGGAGCAAAGGGAAACTCCCAAACTCTAGTTCAGCCATGCAAACAGAAAAGAAGAGTGCAGGCACCCCTAACACTGGGACACCTGCGTTCTCACCACCCAAAGGTAGTTTTGTGTATAAGGAGCTGGGCCATAGGGAAGGGGATCCTGCTTGCAAGGGCTTGCCCAAGCAAGCCATAGTCAATGTTGGACTCATGGAGGAGGCCATCATTATTGTGGGCCTCTCAGAGGAGGATTTCCCACTATGCCAGGGAGTGGCCGAATGTGGATTGGTTACACTGAGTGGGAACGGTGACGGAACTCCAGAAGAGACCCCTGTTCCCAATAATACTCAACTCTATCTAGAGCATGTGTACATCAATGGACACAAAACTCCTGCAGTCCGAGACACCGCGGCTTGCGTCACCTCTGTCACCAGGCAGTGGGTACATCCTGGCAAGTATATTGATGAGCCTGAGTTGTGCGTAAGTGGATTTGATGGTAAGAGTAAGTGCCCGTTGGTGATAGTAGGGTTCAGCTGGTGAGGTGTAACGACCTAGCGCAGTGTAGCGGTGAAAGACTCCATCCCTGTCCCATGTCTTTTGGGTAATGATCTTCCTGATCCTGAAATAGTCGCAGCCCCTACACGATCTAGGGCCAAAGAGGACACTATATTACAGTGAGCCAAAGGATTCTGAGGGTGAGGACACCAGAAGGTTGGTGGTTCCCCAATGCCACAGAAAATTCCTTTTGGGTTTGGCTCACCAAATTCCTTTAGCGGGTCACTTGGGAGTGACTAAGACATCGGACCGGTTGTCTCTGCACTTTTACTGGCCGCAGTTTGGCATTAAATGTTAAGGAATTTGTTTGATCCTGCCGACTTGTCAAGCTTCTGGCAAGTCTGCTGGTGCCACAAAGGCCCCCTTAATTCGACTACCTGTGGTTGGGTGGCCTTTCAAAAGAATATGCATGGATATTGTGTGTCCTCTGGATCCTCAAACCAGCTCAGGGAATTGATATATCTTAGTGGTGGTGGACCACGCCACGATATACCCTGAAGCTGTCCCTCTGATGAGCATCAAAGCCCCCGTGGTTGTGAAGGCTCTGATTGGGATATTCTCCTGTGTTGGATTCCCCAAGGAAGTCGTTTCTGACAGGGGATCAAACTTCATATCAGCATATATGAAGGCTATGTGGGAAAAGTGTGGAGTCATCTACCGGTTCTCTACCTCCTTTCATCCACAAACCAATGGGCTTGTTGAGCAGAAAGGATTGTAGTTCGGGAGGATATCTTGCGCTCACACCATACACTTGATCTAAGTTTTAAATTTTTACAAGTCCAACATCATTATTCATAAAGTCACTCCAAGTGTTCCTTCAATATGAATGTTGAAAACACAGGCTGTGTTTTTCTCTAGAAGAATTAAAAACATTCCTATTAAAGGAACACTTGGAGTGACTTTATGAATAATGATGTTGGACTTGTAAAAATTTAAAACTTAGATCAAGTGTATGGTGTGAGCGCAAGATATCCTCCCGAACTACAATCTTTTCTGTTTACTTGCTACAAGCTCTGTGGGAAGCTTGAGGGAAGATTATTACTTGCTGCTGACCTTTCTTTTAGGTTTTAAGAGTGGTAAATAGCGCGTGCAATCCATTAGGGATCCCACAAAGAAACCGCTGGCTTGTTGAGCAGTTCAACAAGACCCTGAAAGGCATGATAGGTGGCTTGGAAGAGCACCTGAGGAGAAAATGTGATATTCTCCTGCCATGCCTTCTGTTCGCCTACAGGGAGGTGCTAGAGCACGGAGTAGGGCTTAGCCCCTTTGAGCTTCTGTTTGGACACCCTGTACGATGCACCCTCAGCCTAGTGAAGGAGGGATGGGAAAGCAAACCCTCATCCCCATCATGAGATGTGGTGGACTATGTACTCGGCCTTCGGTCTAGAATGGCAAAGTACATGGAACAGCAAACAAAGAATCTAAAGGCAAAGCAGGAGCTGATGAAGCACTGGCATGAACAAAAGGCCACAGTGACAGTCTATTCTCCGGCCAGTGGGTGTGGATTATGGAGCCTGTCAAACCCAGATCTATTCAGGACAAGTCAACTGGGCCTTACTGTGTGCTGGAAAAGGTCAGTGAGGTGAATTATCTGATTGATGTGAAAGGACCTAAACAGATGTGCAGGGTCTTTCACGTCAACTGGCTAAAACCCCATTACAGCCGGGATGACTTGGTCATGGCCTTAGTGACTGACGGAAAGACTGAGGAGACCGATCCCCTCCCAGACCTCCTGCACACCAAAGCACAGATGGGTCAGTTGAAGGTGCCAACCTTGCAACGGACCTGTCAGAACAGCAACTGACAGACTGTCTCTGTTTACTGGGACAGTTTGCTGGTCTGTTTTCACTGACTCCCGGTCGTGCAGATCGGTGCACCCATGATGTGGACACTGGAGACAGTAAGCCGGTGAAGTGTACAATTCAACGGATGTCCGATAAGGTCAGGGACACCATCAAGCAGGACGTTTCTAAGATGTTGTCCCTAGGAGTGATAGAGCCATCCCACAACCCCTGGGATAGCCCAGTGTCACTGGTCCTTAAAAAGACCAGCAGAGGGAAGACTGAAGTTCGCTTTTGTGTGGACTACAGAAGGCTCAATTCTGTCACGAATACAGATGCTCACCCAATTCGTCGGGCAGATGAGCTCATTGACAAGCTCAGCGCTGCCAAGTACATGAGTACTTTAGACCTCACAGTGGGGTATAGGCAGGTCATCTTGACAGATGGAGCGAGAGAGAGGTCACTATTCTCAACCCTGGAAGGACATCATCAGTTCACTGTGATGCCCTTCGGATTGAAGAATGCCCCTGCCACTTTTCAGAGAATGGTTAAACAGGTTTTGTCCAGACTGGAAAACTTCAGCATTGCCTATGTAGACGACATTGCTGTGTTCATCCACACCTGGGACGATCATGTATCCCACCTGAAACAAGAGCTTCAGGAGCTGCAGAATGCAGGCCTGACTATCAAGGCCACCAAGCGCCAGATAGCGCAGTGTACCTTGACTTACCTAGGCCACCTGGTCGGTGGAGGTAAGAAACAACCTCTTGCAGCAAAGGTACAGACTGTGAAGGAGTGGGACATCCCCACCACACATACGCTGCTGAGAGAGCTTTGAGGTCTCATCGGGTACTACCGGTCATTCATCAGAGGGTATGGGGCCATTGCCATGCCCCTGAATGATGTAACATCCAAAAAGATGACAAAGAAAGTAACTTGGAGCGGCCACCCACTCACCCCCGTCAAACCTCCTTTCAAGATTTGAAGGTTGTATTGTGCAGGGCCCCAGTTCTGAAAGTGCCAGACTATGGTCAGGAATTTATTATCCAGATAGACGCCTGTGATTTTGGGATTGGAGCAGGGTTTGCACAGCTGAACTCTGAAGTGGTAGAGTGGTAGTGGTAGAGCAACCAGTCGACTACATTAGCAGGCGGTTGACAAAAAGGGAAAGAAACTGGACTGTCATAGAAAAAAAGGTGTATGCAGCTGTGTGTGCCGTAAAGGAGCTGAAACCCTACATCTTTGGGTCTCACTTTACGATCCAGATGGAACACAGGCCTCTGCAATGGCTAATGTCCATGCAAGGGGAGAACCCTAAGCTTTTGCGGTGGGCCATAGCCCCACAAGGATTAGATATGGACATCCAGCACAAGCCAGGCTCCCAGCATGGAAATGCAGAAGGCCTCAGTCGGTACTTTCATATTGATGACGAACCAGACCCTCAGTAGGGTGGTGGTTCACATGTTGCGGCTGGGTGGCATGTGAGGGATTCAACCATCCGCACGGGAAGAGTGCGCTCGTCTGGGCTTTTTTTTTGTTTATTTAAAAGAATGAATGATGGGAGAACAACCTCTGAAAATATGTGAGGCCATTCCCGCACATATTTTGCACGCTCACCGCACAGCAGAAAAATAGTCTTGTACTCTGGGAGGACACAGATTACCAGCGCCGCCCTTCCCTGCCATGTGTAACTGACACCTAACAGCTGTGGGTACATCAAAAGCCTTTGGCCGTGGGCAGCCTGATTACAATTTCAAGGCCCCATGGATGTGCATCTCCATTGTCAAACCTTGCTGTGTGCTGGAAACCAACACCTCTTTGTAATGCAATGTGCCAACTTGGTACTAACACACCTCCTTGGTATGAAAGGGAAGTGAATGTCCTGTCTGGAACCACTCCTTTCAGAGCAGGGAAGCATGTGAATTGTAGGAGACAAAAGTCTACCTACAAATCCCTACTTCAAAGGAGGCCCATGTTATGATCAAGTGCCGCATAGGGCTCAGTTAATTAAGGAGACACTTTGACGTACAGCAGACAGGAGGATGGCTGGGACTTAGAAGTATATGCTGTCATCCTTCCCCTGTCTGTTGCCAAGCACTCTAATTCTGACCTGAAGCATCACTGAAGATTGTTGGTGGAGACCCAGGATTGGCTTACTTAAGTTAGGCTTGGCCTACACCAATCCATGAGCCCTGTTTGGCTTTAAAAGAGGGCTGGGCCCCTCACTGATCATCTGAAGACTTTGCAAGGAGTAGGAAGAAGGACTCATTTGGACCTGAGCTGAATGTACAGTCTACCTTACATCTTCATCCAGTGAAGGAAGGCCATGAGTACAAAGTGAGAAGCAAGATCCACCCCTTAAACATTTCACAGGGAACAGAGAGAGATACCGGATTCAGAGGACCCGTCCAGCAGCTCCAGAATGATAGTATTTATTCTGGAGCTTCATACTAATGAGCCAGCACACAGAGTGCCCTGCTAGGTTCTGACAGCAAGCTTCCTAGGTGGGAAGTGCCGGAGGGTCACTGGACAAAGTACAAGGCTGTTGCCTGCTAACACCCTCCTGAACTTTGGCCCATCCACCTTGAAAGGACACGACCCCTGCGAAGAAGCTAGGAGGAGTGCCACACAAGCATTATACAGCATCCATCTTTTTAAGAACAATTTCAAGACAGGCGAGTTCTCAAACTGCATCCGGCTGCACCGCTGACTGTTGTCATGCCGCAGTCATCAGAGCCACCCGGGCCGCCTCGACCAGCATTCCAGATCCACCAACCAGCACAGAGACAACAATTCTTGCCCCTGAGCCGCCACGCCGGAGAGCCTGCTGACATCCGTCCAGCCTCGCTTGCCAAACTGCCTGCCGCCTGGTACCCGCAGCTGTCTCCTGCCACTAACTCTGTCTCACGGGCTGCAAAGTGCCTTGAAACCGCCTCGATGCAGACGAGCACCAAGAACCTCTTCAGCACCAGGTACATTGTGGTTCTGAACCCCTCGTCCTTCTCTGAAGGTCCCTATAGACAGTTATGACCCTTTGCCCCTTTGGTGTTGAAACCAAATAACCTTGAACAGTAAGACTGATTGCTGTACCAACTACCCTCCTGTCAGTATCCAAAGTGCATCCCTTTCCTTTGTGAAACTGTCTGTCCTCTGTGTTCCTTTACAGTGTGGGTTGTAATTGTAGTGTGCTAGAACTGTCTGTTGTAGTAATAATAAAGTAGATATTCGTATACAACCTTGAGTGGACAGTCCCTTTTATCATTGGTTAATAATTGTATTTTCACTGTGTTGCTACTAACCAACGGTCCACGACCTTGCAGAGATAAGCCTGCCGTTCCGTCCATGTTACCAAAATTGGACAAGGAGGTCTTATAATTCACTTGTATTCCAATCTGTTTGGATCCCTTCTGGTGTACTAGAGGTGTGGGGTTGATTGATGGTTTATAAACCGATATCCAGCCCTGGAGCACTGGTGCCCCGGAAGGTGATTCGTCACACATCCACAGTCGTAATATTAGTATCCCAAAAGGGAGAGTGCCTCCTCATTAACTATATTTGGATCCTACAACCGTGAGTCTATCTGCATTAGTGATGTATGGATTAAAAGAGAGCGCAAATAAAGCTTTATTAGCAATATTTGAATTCCAAGAGAACCAGCATAGCCGAGTAAGTGATCTTAAGAGTCTCAGAAGATTGGTGTGACCGTGTTAGCAATATTCAGCATCCCTGAAGACTAGTGTAGCTGCGTTACTGATATTGGCCCTGTTAGTGATTGTACAGCCCTTTATTGCTTCCCGTCTAGGTTATGCTTCATAAATCCCATACCTACATATACACACTCCACCTATATGGATTACAACAAAGGGCATTGCCCCAAGGGATTACATGTAGGCTGCAGGAGTAGCAGAGGAACTGGGGTGAGTAAGCAAAGCCAGGGAAGGGGGGACTCCAGAGGGGGAGAAATGGGGTTGAGTGGAGCAATCAGCGATTGGCAAGATGTTCTTTCAAGTCCTTGCGGAAGTTTAGGATAGAGGGGACCAGTATCATCTGCATTGGTTATTTGTTCCAGAGACAGGGTACATACCAGGGAAAGGCCAGTTGTCTGCAGGCTAGCAGCGTTAGTGATGGCTAGAGCCAAAGACAGCCAGTGTGGCTGTGTTAGGGCAAGTGTAGCCATGTTAGTGATGTTCAGTGTTCAGGTCCCAAGAAAGGAAGTGTATCTGAGTTATTGATATTCAGATCCCAGGAAGATACGTGTAGCCTAATTAGTGGTATCCAGATGCCTAGAAGGTGAATGCTAGTACTAGTCTGAACCCATGAGGGCAAGTGATACTCATTAGCTATTTTTGGATCCAGAGCGGGTGAGTGTCACCACATTAGTGATATTCAGACCCCCAGGAGGGTGAATGTAGCTGTGTTAGTGATATTCCAATTGCAAACTAGCAACTCTAGCAATGTTACTGATATTAGGAGGGACCAAATTCAAGTAATTCTGGAAACCATAGTCCTGCAATGTCTTTTCTTTTTCACCAACCGATAAGGCTTAATATATATGGTGGTACTCCCCTCAACCTCCCAGGCTGCCCTTAGACTAACACCTCCCATCCTTTTCCATTAACCCATCTGTTTTCCTTGCGGTTAAGGTGGTGATTATGAATTGCATTCTCTTGACCAGTGATGTTCTAATCTACGCCATTGCTTTTTCATGACAAGCGCGTTAAGGCAACAGCAGGATGAGGAGTGTCATTTGCAGGATGAGGAGTGTCATATGCAGGATGAGGAGTGTCATTTACAGGATGAAGAGTGCCATATGCAGGATGATGAGTGTCATTTTCAGGATGATGAGTGTCATATGCAGGATGAGGAGTGTCATTTACAGGATGAAGAGTGCCATATGCAGGATGAGTGTCATTTTCAGGATGATGAGTGTCATATGCAGGATGATGAGTGTCATATGCAGGATGAGGAGTGTCATTTACAGGATGAAGAGTGCCATATGCAGGATGATGAGTGTCATTTTCAGGATGATGAGTGTCATATGCAGGATGAGGAGTGTCATTTACAGGATGAAGAGTGCCATATGCAGGATGAGTGTCATTTTCAGGATGATGAGTGTCATATGCAGGATGAGGAGTGTCATTTACAGGATGAAGAGTGCCATATGCAGGATGAGTGTCATTTTCAGGATGATGAGTGTCATATGCAGGATGAGGAGTGTCATATGCAGGATGAGGAGTGTCATTTACAGGATGAAGAGTGCCATATGCAGGATGATGAGTGTCATTTTCAGGATGATGAGTGTCATATGCAGGATGAGGAGTGTCATTTACAGGATGAAGAGTGCCATATGCAGGATGAGTGTCATTTTCAGGATGATGAGTGTCATATGCAGGATGATGAGTGTCATATGCAGGATGAGGAGTGTCATTTACAGGATGAAGAGTGCCATATGCAGGATGATGAGTGTCATTTTCAGGATGATGAGTGTCATATGCAGGATGAGGAGTGTCATTTACAGGATGAAGAGTGCCATATGCAGGATGAGTGTCATTTTCAGGATGATGAGTGTCATATGCAGGATGATGAGTGTCATATGCAGGATGAGGAGTGTCATTTACAGGATGAAGAGTGCCATATGCAGGATGAGTGTCATTTTCAGGATGATGAGTGTCATATGCAGGATGAGGAGTGTCATTTACAGGATGAAGAGTGCCATATGCAGGATGAGTGTCATTTTCAGGATGATGAGTGTCATATGCAGGATGAGGAGTGTCATATGCAGGATGAGGAGTGTCATTTACAGGATGAAGAGTGCCATATGCAGGATGAGTGTCATTTTCAGGATGATGAGTGTCATATGCAGGATGAGGAGTGTCATTTACAGGATGAAGAGTGCCATATGCAGGATGAGTGTCATATGCAGGATGAGTGTCATTTTCAGGATGATGAGTGTCATTTCCAGGATGATGAGTATCATGTGCAGGATGAGGAGTGTCATTTACAGGATGAAGAGTGCCATATGCAGGATGAAGAGTGCCATATGCAGGATGAGTGTCATTTTCAGGATGATGAGTGCCATATGCAGGATGAGGAGTGTCATTTACAGGATGAAGAGTGCCATATGCAGGATGAGTGTCATTTTCAGGATGATGAGTGTCATATGCAGGATGAGGAGTGTCATTTACAGGATGAAGAGTGCCATATGCAGGATGATGAGTGTCATATGCAGGATGAGTGTCATTTTCAGGATGATGAGTGTCATTTCCAGGATGATGAGTATCATGTGCAGGATTATGAGTATCATTTGAAGGATGAGGAGTGTCGTATGCAGGATGATGGGTGTCATATGCAGGATGAGTGTCATATGCAGGATTATGAGTATCATTTGCAGGATAAGGAGTGTCATATGCAGGATGATCGGTGTCATATGTAGGATGAGTGTCATATGCAGGATGAGTGTCATTTTCAGGATGATGAGTGTCATTTCCAGGATGATGAGTATCATGTGCAGGATTATGAGTATCATTTGCAGGATGAGGAGTGTCGTATGCAGGATGATGGGTGTCATATGCAGGATGAGTGTCATATGCAGGATTATAAGTATCATTTGCAGGATAAGGAGTGTCATATGCAGGATGATCGGTGTCATATGCAGGATGAGTGTCATATGCAGGATTATGAGTATCATTTGCAGGATAAGGAGTGTCATATGCAGGATGATCGGTGTCATATGTAGGATGAGTGTCATATGCAGGTTGATGAGTGTCATTTGCAGGATGATGAGTGTCATATGCAGGATGATGAGTGCATTTGCAGGATGATGATTGTCATATGTTGGAGATGGTCGGATCCCAGGAGCCGAAGTGTATCCACATTCGGGGTACCAGATCCCAAGAAGCGGAATGGAGCCTTGCCAGTGATATTCAGATCCCAATATGACAAGCGTATCTGCACTTGGTATATTCACATCCCAAACAAGGTGCTTTGGCTCATTAACTTTATTTGGATCCCAAAAGGGTGCGTGTCGCTGCATTTGGGACTATTCAGATGCCAAGAGGGCAAGGGTAGCCATACTAGTGATATTTGAATACCAAGAGGATGTGTGTAGATTTGCTTACAAAAATAAATGTACTGTAATTTTAAGCTATGGTAATACAACCCCCTGCGTGTATGTGCAAGCAAGCCTAAAACATGCTAACGTCTTTCTACATACTAAGCCCAAGTGATGCAACTATATTATTGCTTGCCGTTTATATGCGCACGTGTGGCTGATTAGTTGCGCGCACACTGGCCCTAACTCGCAGAAGCATTTTATAATGGTGCAATCCCATGGGAAAACGCTCTGTGAATCAGGCCCTCTGGGTCCAATCGTGATGGAGATATTCTACAAAGGGTTAGCCCAGGGTTCATGTGTTTTGAAAGGGCCATACATTTGTTTTACAATTTCTCAAGGAAGGACCTATGTGTTGTCTGTTACCAAAGTGGTGGGACATCTGCCTTGGCCCCATTCACTTTAATTAAACACGTTGAGAATAGCCGAATCTTGCAATCTCGGGGAATGATAAGACCCTACTTCTGGACCCCAAAGTGAATTATTGGTGCATTGCTCTCAGATCCCTAAGACAGCCACATCCGGAAAAGAATGTGAAGTCCGCCTTGGTTCATTATCGCTAGAACAGTTTACTGTGCCACCCATATTCCACCTGTCACTGAAAGATACATTCAGGAGATAATTTAGCATTCTACAGCAAGTGGAAGAATGACACCCGATCCTTATGGGGAGTAGAACTGCCTAGGCTATGTATGAAATGAACAGATATTGACATGGCAAACCTGCTGGTGTGCTCAGAAAGGAAAAGAACACGCGTAACAGAACAAGCAGCATTTAAAAACACACGTGTAACTTCTTAAGAATGCCTGTTATGTAACATGTAAATGTTTATAATGGATAGGATTTGCACCTTTAGGAAATGTCTGCAGGCACGGATTGCTGTAGATGGTGTCACTTCGCTGCATCACAGTCGCCCCAGAATAATTTCGGTTTAAGCAGGTTGAACTCACAGACCACATTTGACCATTTAGCAAAATGTGGAATTGAAGAGTACAGATATTCGTGCCGTGAGTATGATTTATAATGCAATTGTGGGTGTTTTCAAAGTGAGATCTGATGCCTCGGGCGAGACATACCTCCCGTGCCATTTCCCACACCCCTAGCCAATAAAGGTGTTGGGCATGTATTTTGCAGATATCCCCATGGGTATAAGAACAGGAGGATCACATCACATACATCTGTAGGCAAATGATTTGAAGGAAAATTCAGCGGGGAAATAGGGAGTCAGTCATAAAAATGAGACAAATAGGGGGAGAGAAAGAGAAGGAGCAGAAGAAACATCGGGCCCTGAGAAATTAAAAAGGCACCCATAAGGCAGATTGCAACTAAAGAAACTCCAGCACATGGGAGCTATATTCAGCACCTAAACCTCCTCCTTCAGAACCAAACCTACCTCCAACTCTCTGAGGGTCAGACTAGGCAGAAAGTAGGGGGTAGGTCTCTCTCTTCTGCAGGTGCCTCCCACTGGAATGGCCTCACGGCCCCTCTTAAACTTGAACCAGACCACCTGCAGTTCCGGAAGCAGCTCAAGACCTTCCTATTATCCCCTGCTTTCTCTCTCTCCCTCCCCTGCTGACCTACCTGCCTGCCGCACCGACTGGTTGCCTGGCTACCCTCTGAGCATAATGGGTGCCAGGGTCCTCCATGATCAGTCACCCCTGCACTGCCTCTGGGCCACCGCGGATTTAGGGGCTATAACTGTAACCTGTACAGTCCCCTGCCTCCTTGCACTTACCCAGAGTCGCGCTGTCCCAGCTGCACTTGCTCAGAGCAATGCTGCACTGATCCCACTTCCCCCTCCCCCTCCTTCTCCCTGGCACTTCCCACTCTCCCTCCCCCTGCACTTTGGCAATGTTGCACTTGCACGATCTGAATGTCACAAGGCCCAGTAAGATGGTTTGTATTCTCCTCCCTCTATCTTCCCTCCCTTGTCTTGTCGCGCCACGAAACATTTGTGTACAGACGCGTTATAAATGACTTATCATATTATATCAAAGGGTGTGGTTTTTAGTTTGGGCTTCTCGCTGATTCAAAGCCCTGCTGAATTCCATTCGGGGGAGGGGGGCAACCTTACCAGGAGAGATGGAAGCTCATGAAAGAGTTCCACATAGGCTCAATGTCTTGGGGTGAAACTGCTGTCCTATTCTCAACTACACCTTTCCAAAAGTAAGAGATACTAACGATTTCCCAGTGTAATTAAATGGGCCAACCCTTTAGAAATGGAATACACTTGCCTCTGTAGATTTGGATTGAATAATTTACCTCTATAGATTCAAACTAATAATCTGTTATTCTAGGCTATTGCAGAAGCAAAGGTTGTTTCAGTGTCGGTGATATCTGCGTACACAGTGGATTACAGTGATCAACGGTGGGGCTGAAAGATCCCTTGCTCAGTGAGACCCTTAGCCAAATTCATTGTCACTATTGATCACCTGTTATCTGTCGCACACAGGGGCTGGGCAAACAAGTGGTCTGATAAGGTTCTATTTAATGATGCCCCTACTAAACACAATGGGATTATATGTCCACCCATTCAATGGTCCCAAATCTCAGGAAGTGGTACAGAAAATGATGAATGTTTACCATTACCCATCACTCCGAAGAACATGTTATTGATTTACATTTATTTTTCATTCTGATTTTCCTAAGCACATGATTTAAGCGACTTTCCAAGATTAACCTGCCATTGCCTTATTAAATGATTATATGTGACACCTTTTGAATTGTCCTATGTAATTGTTGCCCTAGGCACTCAAATTTAGTAAAATACCTAGATTCCACTTTGGTTTTAATGAGTATATCGTTCAAGTAGTGATGTCATTCCCACCCTATATAGCATACCATTTTTGATTAGCAAAACAATGAACAGGTAGGCTGCATTTCATTTTATTTATGATTGTGTTGAAAGCTTGGATTTTCACATTGTCAAATAATGTTCTGAAGCTGTTTGCTAAATTGCCCCGAATGTATGTTGCCCAATTAAAAACATGTTAGAGCGTCCAGGAAGGCTATTGTAATTGTGTTAATGATATGGCATGTGTAAATGATTGTTGGAATACCAATAGGTCGAGTGCAGCTCTGTTAGTAATATTCAGATACAAGCCTGTGTGGCTGTATTTGTGATATTCTGCCCATAACAGGGGCAGCGTAGCCACCTTAGTGATATTCAGATCCCAAGAAGGTGACTGCGGCTGGTTTACTGACCGCCAGAGCTAAGGAGGATATGTGTTGCCTCACTGGTGATATTCAGATGCCTCCAAAGTAAGGGGTGGACTGGGAACCAAAAGAGGCCCTGGGAATAATTTTCCAAGTGGCTCCATATTACACATTTTCAGCAAGCCCTTTCCCTATGAGAACATCTGAAAATAAAATCGGTTATCACACAAATGAGGCCCAACGCCTAGAGGCCTACCAGGAAATCTCCAGAGATGCCCATCAGCCAGTCCACCCTGTCTAAAGTGGATGCTGGTGATATTTGGATCCCGTCAGATCGAGTGTGGCCAGGTTAGTGATGATCAGAGGTGCAGCAAGGAGAATGTAGCTTTGTTCCTGGTATTACACCTGAAGGGGGCCAATGTGGCCAGGTTAGAGATAGTCATTCATTTGTCAAGAAAGTAAGTTCAGCCATGTTAGCTATAGTTGACTCCCAAAAAGGTTAGTGTTAACCCATTGGATACCCGACCTTCTATGCACATGATTGTGCATAGCAGTATTGTGTAAGAACCGGAAAACGTCAACCTGGTTGCTCCTCAACTAGTGCATGCTGGAACATATTCTCCCACAACTCTATTCGATCTGAGTCCTGGTGTTCTGGACCCATGCTGCTCACATACCTCTACCTCATCTGTCCTTTCTCTAGTAAGGTACATCCCACAGTTGCCGACCTTGGACCGCCCTAAGCGATGCTTTGTGTTCTGCCTCAGACATAGACCGACATAAGGACACGTTAAGTCCATTGGGCCTCATTACGACCCAGGCGGTAAGTTACCGCCTGGGCCGTGACTTTACCACCATGGCGTAAACTACGTTTACGCCATGGTGGTTGGCGGACTTACCGCCCCATTCCGAGTTTGGCGGGGCGGTAAGTCCCCAATCCCCATTTACCCTTCCCCATTCCCATTTTTGCCCCATAGGGCATAATGGGAGTGGGGAAGGCGTTAATTACGCCACCGTAAATTACGGTGGCGTAATTAACTCCATGGTCCCTTAGCGCCATGGATTTTAATACCTGCTAAAACCAGGTGTTAAATCCGCCATGGCGCTAAGGGACCTCGTACTCAGGCGGTAAGGGTCGGCGCTGTTTACGGCGCCGTAAACCCCTTACCGCCTGAGTTGTAATGAGGCCGACTTGCTTTTCAGCCACAGTTACTGGCTCAGATTGTCTATGGATTAATTTCTCTCTGCCCCTGGATTCTGTTCCCAAGAATGTATGTGGATTGCCTCGCCTCACTGTGCCTTTTCGGACTTACCTCTCCTCCTGTAACATTGCGTCTCCAGAGCCATGCCACATGCGGTCGAGTCCAGACCTCACTTCCGAACTTCATGCTCGTGTGCCATTGGGTACAGACTGTGTGGGCGGCCTTCTACATTCATGTGCCATAGAGTTCGAATTTTCCAGGTGAACTGTTGCTTCCGTGTGGCATCGTCAAGACCTTTGGACTACCTCCATGGACCCACTGTTGTTCTCTCACAGTCCCATCAACCATCATCCGAATGCAGCCAAATCCACAAGTGTAAATACAGGTGCAAATACTTGTGCCGGTGTATCTCTGCTCAGCACCTTTCTTACATTCATTGCCCGTTGTTAGGGACATTTTTGCAAGGGCCTCTTGTGGGAACTGTACAATCATAAGGGCTTTCATTGCTCCACTCAAAATACAGTGCAGCCTCTCTAAATTGGTAGCTATGGCAAAGGAGTCAGGGAGGCAAGAAGGCTGGTGGTTGGATACAATTAGGATCACAATACAGACACTAAGAGAGTACACCGCACAGATATACTGAAAAAGAGCCCCTCTTTAATAAAGGGATATGCAGTAAAATGCATAGAGATCAAGTAAGTACTTGAACATTACAGCAGTATATATATATATACACATATATTCACTACAAAAAAAAACTTTGTTGAGGGGACGTTATGGTTAAGTTGCCCTATGAAAAACCTGTGCACATCACTAAAGAAACATGTTTGCCCTCCCCATTGTGGTTCAAATTAAAAACGAAAAACCCCTGAAATTTGCCAGTTATGGGAGACTGAGCCCCCTTACTTGCCATCGCCACTGTGCACTGCTAACACTAACACCCAGAACATGAAAGCTGTCCTCTGAAATGTCACTGATGACATCACTGACAACATCACGTTTAGCCTATTTGTTTTCGTTGCCTGCCATATATATATATATATATGTACATTCAGTTAGAAATATTTGTTAAAGGGATGTTATACTTCACAGTGAAACCAAAGAACACTGCACATTCCCCCATTATGGTAAGCTAAGCAACCATAACTGCCCGCACCACTGTGCACTGCTAACACTAACACCCAGGACAAGAAAGATGACATCACAAATGTCATTGATGACATCACAGATGACATTTCAGAGGACAGCTTTCATGTTCTGGGTGTTAGTGTTAGCAGTGCACAGTGGTGATGGCAAGTAAGGGGGCTCAGTCTCCCATAACTGGCGAATTTCAGGGTTTTTTCTTTAGTGAAGTGCACACAGGTTTTTCGTAGGGCAACTTAACCATAATGTCCCCTCAACAAAGTTTTTTTTGTAGTGAATTTTACAGGGTTTCGGGAGGGCAACGTAACCATAACTTCCCTGTAATAAACTTTTTTTTTAACTGAATTCCATAGGTTTTTAGTAGTATAAATGCATCATAACATTACTGTAAGAAAATGTTTCCACTACATTTATCAGGGTTCCAATAGTAACACGTAAGCATACGACTGTAAAGGAACTTTTGAAGTAACTGCCCACCTTTCGAAGAATTGCACATTGTCATATGCTGACGTATAGCATGGGGGCGTGTTTGAACAGTCATACACACTTCACAATGACATGTGTAACTGGTTGATAGTGCGAAAATACATTAGGTATTGTTGTAAGACCTTCTAACTGCAAAATTTCCACCACAGAACTCCACAATGCAAGTGTGCAAAAACAATATAAGCAAGAATGCATACCGACGTTTCTGGATCATTCACCCCCATTCTTCCCCAAAGAGTGGGGGATGAATGCCATTGGCAATTGAGATTTTACAGCAGTAATTCGTCGTACCAAGAAAGAGGTTTTTTTGTCTTCAACCAGAACGCCTCCGGCATTCCCGGCTGAAGAAAACAAATCCTTTTTCAAGATGGCCACCATACAAAGGGAAGACGGGCATTGGATAGAAAGCCTTCTTCACTTTCCATTGCAGGCTGCAGAAAGCAAAAAAGAAACTGTGTTACCGTTATGGCAGCACCACATGTGTGTTCCTTGATAAATATGTGGTTATGAGCAAGACTTTTACCAGAAAGGCAGTCCCTGGTGGACATGGCGACCTCAATGCAATGTTCTCTCCCTTGCAGTAAAAGCCAGTAGCCATACCCCTGACATTGTGGGCACTACCCATACATAGAGGCTATCCCTCAGAGACAGAAGCTGTACCGTTAAATATGAAAAGACTATCACATGCACAACACAAAGCTTTTTAGTAGTTGTCATTGACCTTTACATACATGTGTTGTAGATGTACTAATTTTTTTCTGTAAAAATTAGCGTAAAAACAGCAAAGGAGTACTGTACTTACGTTGACATAAAATACCAAACAAACTGTGTGATGCGAAGCGCAATGTCATCAGAAATACTGGATGCAAAACCATTACCACTCACCTTTTAACACAAAATGTTGTAAGTGACACAGGTGGAAAGGTGTGAAGATATGTGTATTGGGAGGGTGTAACCATATATTATTGTACAAACATTTCTGTGCATAGGGCTTCTGGGTGACAGAAATTGGGCTGACGGTGACAGAAATTGGCCTGATGGCACTAATGCATATGAGAAGGGCCAGACCCTCGCATAGCCAATGCAAGTGGTATGGAGTACCTTTCTCCATAACGTTCCTTGGCAGCTTAAACAAATGCGTCCATATGGACGTACATGCTGTGATGTAGCACCTGCAAAAGAACACATTACGACCTGCAACGTAGCATGCCACATTGTGCAAACAGAGAGTAAATTTGTTAAGAAAAGACTAACATTTAAAAATTTGCCCAGTAGTTTTATTTCACAATAAAGTGAGCAAAATAATCGCCTTGTGCAAGCAGTAAAGTAGTTTTGTTTCACAATGAACTGTGCGAAAAGATAGCACTATTCGCTTTTCCATAGAAGTATTAAGTTTGTCTCTTTGGTCGACATTGACAATGTTAAAGGTCACGTTGTTTATTTCCACACACAGAAAGTAAGCGTTGCCGCCACAATAGTCATTTTCCTCCCACATTGATGCGCAAGACGACGTCAACCGCTGTGATCTACAGCACCAGAAAGGATGGAATGTTACATTCTTATAGCGACAGCTGCGTAAGGACACAAAGGGCTCACATGATCATCCCAGTGAAAGATGATGCTGAGACAGCCGGTTAATAACAGTTGCATTTGACGGTTAAAAAACCTGTCACTTGGCATCTGTAATCTGTGACAATCACAATAGGGAAGAAAGTATCTGAGGAGGAAATGGGAATTAAAAGATGTATGAATACACAACCTTTGGATAAACCACAGTTGTACTACATAACATTTTCAGTAAAAAATGTATTCAATAGGAGGAAATGTAGTGGGACCCTAGGGACGGCGACAATGTGCAATGTCCATAATTGGAAAAATAAATCGAACGGCACAGAATGCTGGAACGTCGTTATTAATAATACATTTTTTCTTTGGAAGTAGCTGCGCGGTGGAAGGGGAAATAAAACGTGTATCACTGCACAACCTCTGCACAAAAAAAATTCTAACACATACCTTTCTTATTAAATATTATTTTAATTTGGGGAAATGTAGTGGCACCCTACAAACAGCGACAATGTGCAATGTTCACAATAGGGAAAAAATTGCAACGGCACATAACACTTGTAAAACATTAGGGAAAATAGATTTTTTTTTTACAAACTAAAACATAATGTCAATTCGGAATTTAGGCGGCAAAAATACACTTACATGATGTGGAGCCCCTCCATTGCGTTAGCTGTAGTCAGACACTAGTGTATCTGGAAGACTGCCTGTTCGGGAACTCATTTCTCATGGTTGGTGCAAAAGCTTTTGAAGCATAACCTTATCAAACGATATGTTTTTAAAACTGTTACTCCCTACATTCTTTCTACTCTTTCCCTGTACCTCAAGGTTAAAAAACAAGGGACCCTTATGGGTGTCGACAAATATGCAGCCATACTGAGCTTGTGTTGAAAAGAGAAAATGCAATGGCCTTCACTCCGAATGCAAATACATTCTCATTTTGCAACAACATATCAGTGTCTATTTATGAAAACCGCTACTGGCGTACATGTGCAGAAGGGCTGTGTGTACGAAATAGAGCAGGTGGCTGCCTCAGATTCCCGCCACTCTGACCGCAGTAATGTTGTTTATGGATTGTAAAATGGACGAAGTAAGTTCATGTCGTACAATCAGTAGCAAGTCCTACTGTACCGTATGCCAGTGCTGACAAGAATACTTCAATGTTTGACTTTCTACTGCCACGTCTCATTAACGCTCACCTTTCGAAACAGTGTTCCATAAGTGTTATAAGTGCATTGGTGCCTTCTTCGTTTACGTATGTTTGCACCGATGTTCGCGTTGAACAGAAAACGAAGTAAACATGGCGGACGTATCGAAAGATTACGACGCACTTCACGCTGTGCCACAACCAATCAGTGAAAGCGCAACATGGTCGCGGGCAGCACGCCACGGAATAGCCAATTGCAATGTTCTCCAAGGAGCGAACAGGGAAGTGTGACCGCGGAGCGGACAAAGATATCACTAATTTTTAGAGACATACTTTTTGATCGTTTTTAAGGGAATTACTGGATGGATTGGCACAAAATTTGCAAAAGCACGCTTTCACGCCCAAGCCCCTGCCACTGCCTCAAATTTGGTGCCCCCCCTACAACTTTGCCCCCCCTGGACCAAACATCACCAAAAATTCAGAGTGGGCCATATACTTTTTTTGCAAAGTTTGGTGAGGATTTGTCCAGGGGCGCAAAGTTTTAAGCCACCCAAAAAGTGCTCTTCCTATGGAAACATCAACTTAACCATAACTACACAGCCACTCTGAATTCTTTTGCAAAGTTTGGTGATGTTTGGTCCAGGGGGGGAAAATGTATAGGGGGGTCCCAAAACGTTTTTTTTCCCATAGACTGAATGGGGGAAAAAGTTTGCGCACGTCTACAGCCCAAACAGCTGGACGTATTTTCACCAAATTTGTGGCAGGAGCAGGAGCTTGGTCCCGAAAGCGTGCTTTTGTGAATTTGGTGCCATTCCGTCCACTGCTTTTCTTTAAAACGACCAAAAAGTAAGTCTGAAAAAATTAGTGATATCTATGTCCGCTCCCCGGACACACTTCCCTGTTCGCTCCGCGGACAAGATACCGATTGGCTAATCCGTAGCGTCATGTTCGCGGAAATGTGGCACATTCACTGATTGGGTGTTGAACATCGTGAAGTGCGTCAGATTCTGTTGCTGCGCCCGCCATGTTTTATTCGTGTTTTGGTGTACGCGGACATCGCCGGTAACACATATAAAACAACACAACAATGCACTTGTTAAACTTATGAAATATTGTATCGGAAGGTGAGGGTTAATGAGGGTGGGATGGGATGTGGAGCAGGAAGGCAAAAAGTGGTGTTTTCTTGTCATCTAAGTCATATGGTAAATAGCGTCGTAGAGTTTGAAATCTGAGGCAGCCACCTGCAGTGTTTGATGCAAAGAGCAGGTTTGCAAATTTAGGGGAGTACCACTTCTCATGAATGCGTTGAGACATGTTGTTGAAAAGTCAGAATGTATTTGCATTCTGAGCGAAGCTCACTTGCTTTGCTTTTGTGGTTGCGAGCTCAGTAGGCCCACGCATCGACTGTACCCATAAGGGTCAATTGTTTTTTTACCTTGAGCGAAAGGGAAAAATTCAGTAAGAATGCAGGGAGTGCAAGTTTGGGAAAAATACCATTTGATACGGTTATGTATTCAAAACGTTTGTAAAACACATGTAATATCAGTTGAAGAGGATTCTTTGCTGCAAGTACTTCGCTGTCTGGGTTATAACGAAGACAATGGAGACGGTAAATATTGTGTAAGTTTACATTTGAGCACTCTACACCGGAACGAGTTTTAATTTGTTATTACCAGAACAGTAATTTTGGCATTATAACTGAGGTACTATCTTTCTGTGTAGCTGTCAATTTTTTTTTTAACGTTATGGAGCATGCAGAATCTCACCGTTTGTAGGCTATCATTAGGTTCACCCATGTGCCACGCTATTATTTCTTTAAAATGTCTTGTATGACCACATTGATTTGTGTATCAGTTTCCATGTTCTTTTTGGGGGGTTTTTGCAATTGTTTGGTAAAGGTTGGGTATTGATACATATTTTCTGTTACGTTTTCCGAACAGCTACATTCTGCCGTACTGTGATTGCCATGGATTCCAGATGCCAAGTGATGGGTTCTTTGGACGCCAAATGCACATACTCGTTACCGGCTGCCTAACCGTGATTGTATTGTGGGACGACCGGGCCGACCCCATTTGTCCATACGCTGGAGTGGCCATTAGGAGTAACATAACATGTTTTATGGTGGTGTAGTCCAAAGTTCATGCCGACGTCTTTGAAATCACTGTGCGACCGAAGCGGTTGCTTTATCGAAAATGAATACTTTGTGTATGCGAAAAGATCAACGTGTGGCTCACGATTAACATTTTCGATGGCGTCGGAACAAACAAAGTTACTATTTCATTGCAAATGGGAATAGTCTGATGGTCTCGGACAGTTTATTGTGAAATTAAAGTACTTTACAAATTCTAAAATTGTTTAAGTTTTCCTTTAAAAAACTGTTTATTATTTCAAAATATAAAGTGCTACATTCTTCGTCGCTGTGTGTTCATTTGCAGGTTCTGCGTCACGCACGTAGGTGCTTTTGGGCGCATTTGGCTACGCTGGAGAGGAACGTCATCCAGAAAGGTGTTGAATATCACTAGGGTTGGTTATGTGACGCGATGTGGGAGTGTTTTCGTATTACAAAAGTTTCGTAATGTAGTTAAAAAACATCATGGTATACGTTTATTGACTGAGGGGTAGGCTGCAGCCATGGGGACTGGGCAGAATGTAGGGATCATGGTATAAGGTCATGATCTGCACAATGTGGCTACTGGTCATGACCAGAAGGGAGAAAAGATAGGATTACAGTGGCCATGTCCACCTGGGACTGGCTTTGTGGTAAAGTTGTTCGACATTACGATACATTTGAAAGGGAGGAAAAAAGTGCTGGTGGTAATATGTTAACAGCGTTTCCTTTGTGCTATTTGCAGGCTGCCATGGAAAGCGAAGAGTGGCCATGTATGGAACAACCACCTTTCCTTTCTATGGTGGCCATGTTGGAAAAGGATTTTGTTTTGTATGTGATTTTTTTTTTACTATTCTTAAACTGTGAAAGGTGGTTCTTGCAGGAACATTTAATTTGTTTACGGGTGGCTTTTTTTTTTGGAAGGACAGCTAAGAAGGAAAGTTGCGGACGGAAACTAGCAAAGTGGCACCAAACAGTAATATGGGGGGCTAGGCGGATGGGGGAAAATGTAATGCATGTGTTCGTTCTAAGGTAGGGGCAATGTTTCTCATGCGCCATCATTACAGCAGTGCTGCCATTTTATGGGGAGGAGGGATGGCCTTAGCTCATGTCGTTTTCAGATAAATAGTAATTTTGCTAAAAGTATGTACTGTGTGCTACATTGTTAATGGCTCACTACGAATAGGTGTTGGAGCTGTGCAAGGGAAATGTTCAAGGTGGCAGTTCCTACATCAGTAAAAAATGTACTTCCACACTGTCCATGCGGAATAGATCTTATTGGTAAGTGTGTACGGATTGTCGGACACGTCACCGTGCTCTGGGCCAGTATGTCATCAGTGATGTCATCACTGACATATGTGATGTCATGTTTGATGTCCTGGGTGTTAGTCTTAGCAGTGCACGGTGGTGGTGGGAGTTATGGTTGCTTAGCTTACCATAACTGGCGAATTTCAAGGGTTTTCCGGTTTTACATTGAACCATAACGTCCCGGTAACAACGTTTTTTTAGTGAATTTAATAGGTTTTTAGTTGCGCAACTTAACCATAACGTCCCTTTAATAAAGTTTTTTTACTGAATACATATATATATATATATATATATATATATATATATATATATATATATATATATATATATGCATATATATATGTATATATATATGTATATTTCCTCCATAATATATATGCAAACCCAGCAACGTGAGCCAAAACAGAATCGAAATATATGTTTAAGACCTGGTTGTAAACTCAGTATGCTTCAAATGCTAAGATAAGGGCAGACAAAGGGGACTTCTAGACACAATCATCATACTTGACTGAGTCTTTCAAGATCCACAAATGTCACACATGGAAAGTCACAGTCATTAACCCCAAGCTCTAGCACACTTCATTATGATACTTGGAAACCGTATACTCAACATAAGGCTTAGAGGGTGAGCTAACGAGAGCAAACCACAAACAAACCCAGAGGGCAAACCAAGATTTAGAAGAGGTTGGGCTTACAGTATTAGACCTGCCGGTCTCATTACACTCATTGAAACATGTCAGACACAAAGTAGCCATAGGCAGACATAGTACTCTTGTAGATTTCAGTAGGCAGAAATGTGATTAAAAGTCAATAATGAATCAGGGATGCCAACTAAAAATCTAGTTCTTGGTAATATAATCCAGGGATACAAGGGTGACTCAGGAAAAACGTCACTGTACAGGTGAGTACCTCCAAGAGTCACTTTTGAAGACTATAGCAGGGGAAGAATAGTTCCCCATGGGAAGTAACAGGACAAATCCAACAGCCAGAACCATGCCTAAGCGGTACATGTGTGTTCCACCCCACAGGTGCAGAGAAAGATGCAACTAACTCCAAAGACCTTTGAAGGATACCTATATATCTATAGGAGACGGGTTACCCCTCTCTTCTTTTTTAGGCTCCACAATGGCCCAGACCATTTTACTTTTTATGCTGATTATCACTTGTTGTGCAAACAGCTAGAGAGAGACTGCATGTCGCATTATCTTAAAATAATATTTGTTTTATTTTAAGAAAAGCTTTCAGTGTACAAAATGATTATAAAACCGCTGAGGTCAGCCATTCCTTTACAAGGTGGGTTGTATTTTTTAGTGTTCTAGAACAGTCTGTTGTGATAATACTAAAGTAGATTTTTTTATACAACCTTGATTGGACAGTCCCTGTTATCATTGGTAATAATTGAATTTTCACTGTGTTGCAAATTTAACAACTAACCAACCATCCATGACCTTGCAGAGATAAGCCTGCTGTTCCATCCATGTTACCAAAATTGGACATGGAGGTTTATAATTTGCTTGTGTTTCCAATCTGTTTGGATCCCTTCTGGTGTATTAGAAATGTGGGGCTGATTGTTTAGAAACCGATATTCATCCGTGGACCACTGGTGCCCCAGAAGTTGATTTGTCACAGTGCCAACTCTGTAGTTGCTTTTGCTTGTGAGTGTTGGGCTGCACCCATCTGAAGGCCTATTGTTCTTAATTTGGGTCATCTGTGTAATCATTGGTCTGGGGTTCAACTCCCTGGGTGACCAAATCCTGTAAAATGTACCTACAATGGAAGATCTCTACTTGTGGGTTTGTTTTGCCACTCCTGACCCATACTTTCGGGAACTGCCACTGTGAGTACCTACCTTTTGGCTCTGGGTGGGTGAATTAATTATTTGTGATCCTTACCCTCAGGGGTCCCCATGATGCATGGTTGCTGGGTTCTCCCAGCCCCCTTTAACTGTGGTTGGCCATTGACTTACTTTGGCCTAAAGGAATGGGGAACACAGACAGTTTCAAAGAAGTAAAATGGATGCACTCTGGATCATGACAGGAGGGTAGACGGTAAAGTAATTCATCGCGATAGTTCATGGATACTTGGTTTCAACACGAAGGATGCAATGGGTGATAAAATGTCACTAGGGGCATTCAGAGAAGGACCAATGGGTCAGAACCACAATGTACCTTGTACAGTAAATGTTCTTGGTATTCAACAGGGTCGAGTCGGTTTCAGGGTGCCATGCAGCTTCTGCAACAGAGTTCAAGCCGGGAGACAGCTGAGGGTATCAGGTGGCAAGTAGTTCGGCGAGCGAGGCTGGACGGACGGCTGCAGGCTGGTCTACACGTTGGCTTAGGGTGTGGAATCGTTGTCTCACTGCTGGTTGGTGGTCTGAAGCACTGGTTGAGGTGTCTCAGACGATGTTAGCAACTGCAGCGTGACAACAGTCAGCAGTGCAGTCGGTTGCAGTTCGAAAGGCTCGACTGGCTCGAAAGTGTCCTCTAAGGCGGACGCTGGGTGATGCTTGTCGGTGCACTCCTCCTACCTTCTTCACTGGACTTGTGTCATCCTTTAAGACTTTTTGTCTCCTTCAAATCGCATACTCCTACCTTCTGAATGGGGACGCCCTGTGGGGATGACTACTGTAATTCACTCATTCCCCGACGTGAGATTTCACTGTCCATTGATAATAATGGCGGGAGCTTGCTTCAGGTTGACACAGTGCATATCAAATGTTTTTGGCGGTTTCCTGTCTCCTTTGTTAGCCTCTGCAGCCAGGCCCCATGTAGGACTGTTTGATTAAACTGTGATTAGTATCCGAAGCTGCCAGCAGCAGAGCTAACAAAAGGACAGGCCGGGAGGAATGGAGTCTTTGTTAGTTGGATAGGATGGCCATGGCAGGTGGAATGTTTTGCCCTCCCCTTTCTGAGATGACATGGTGTAATCCTGGCTGTCATATCCCAAATACAAATACGACACGGGTGACTGCGCCTGTAGGCTGTGTCCACCCAGAAAACATGGGTCTATGTGTATGTTGTGCAGTAAGCATAGGAAAATGTGCGCAGATTAGCCCCACACATTTTCCGGAGGTTGATCTACCATCATTCAATTTCTTTAAAATTTCAAGAAACCCAGGCGAGCGCACACCCACCGTGCGGATGGTCGAATTTCTCACAGGCATGCAGAAGGGCTAGGAACCCTACCAAAGAGTTAAGGACCTCTGAGAGGGTGAGACAGCACATCCAGTGAGCAGAAAATGGTCCCGCGATTATGCCAACAGTGGATCCAATCCTGATGGCCCAGATAAACAGCAGAGGTTAGGTAGTGGTGTCCCACAACCCATCTAGACGATGGTAGCTTCCTACCCCAAGGTGCACAACAGAGGTGTCTTTATGGGAGGGCAAAAGGGGCACTTGCCCCAGGCCCCCACCTTAGAGGGGGCCCCACAAGGCTGCCATATCGAAAGAAATCACTTACATTGTTAACCAAACTTACACAGCATTTTTTATGGCCTGCTGCTGAGACTCCAAACCTATTTTGTATCTGTTGTTGACAGGTACATTCTGCTCGGCTTTCTGTGTTCACTTTGGCACACATAGTTTGTGAACTGACTGCAGCAAAACTCCTGTAGCATCCATCCTGTAGTGGAAGGGTTCTAGGGCGATGATAGTGGACCGGCTATGACAGGTCTCTGGCAAGCATATTTTAAGGTCTGCTTAGTTGAAACAAAAACGGTTTGCCCTTTTGTACAATCCAAAGGTTATTCTGTACGCCTATAAATAACAATTTCACAAGCCTGTGTTTTTGGCTTGTTCAAAACTTTAAAATACAAAATAGAAACCTGGATACAATTCTATTAGGATCACATCAACTAAAATGCTGGTACCTATATACTTCCCTTGATGATGGAGACAAAGCTAGAATCAGTCCCATTTTGCATAGTATGCGTCTATAATATTTTGTTTTTAGAACTGGTCACATTGAATTATGTGAATTGTGTACTTTTCAGGTCACTACTATAAATTGGGATGATTTTAGTACATGGTAAGAACTGGAAAAGAAAATGGTACAGTGCAGACATTACAGAATGGGTGCAAACCCCAGCCTCACCTCTTAATCAATGTGTGATCCTGGTCATCTCATTTAATTTCGTATTGCCCAACCTGTCAAATTTACCAGTCCCGAAACCTTTGTTAATTGTCACCCTTCAGAAGGATTTTGTTCTCAGGGTTTCAGAGTCAAAAAAGCCTCACTCATGGTTTCACTGGTTATAGTGTTGCTTCTGCTGTAATAATAGTGAGCATTGATATATTATACACCAGAACTACTTTGCTCTCTAATTGAAAACTTCTTGAAATCCATGTCCCTCTTCAAATCTCAGTATTCCTGAATATGGACTTGCTCCTGGTAGCTTCTAATCTTCATCCGCCAGCTATGCTATAGTATCTGTATCTTTCTTCTTGCTTTCAATTGGTTGCGCTATCCATGCTTGCGCCCTTTTGCATTCTTTTAGGCACCTAATCTGAGTCATTTGTCTATTCTGCATTATGTGCACCTTTTTCATACGAGCTGCATGCAGCATTCATACTATTGCCGGTCTACCTTCCTCGTGCCTGGTATTGATGAAAAGTTGTCCTCGGCCTATGGTAGAACACAAGTGTCCTTGTCGTTAACTGCTAATGTTGGCCTTGAAATGCTGCTTGTTTATCATTCAGATTACAGCAGAAACGAAGAGAGTAGTGGGACAGAAAGGAAGTCCCCATGATTATTCTGATCACTGCAAAGCAGCACATCAAGCTATGAGTTGTGAGTACAATGAGGGGGGGCGTACCACATATTTTGGATCCTTCAATCCCTTTGGTTTAGTGTAGGTGGGCCCCAAAGATGTCAGTGGCCCGGGCCCCAAAAGTGTTTAAGATGGCCCTGGTGCAGAACCAAGATGGTAATTCGGAAAAAACATTTTAAAAAACCCAGAAACGTACCAGCATGGAAATCCCAGTAAATCCGGTGAGGATGACCAGGGGGAGGATGAGGATATCCCAGGAAGAACATCAACCAGCCAAGAGAAGAAACCAGAAAGAAGCCGAAGGACACAGGACCCTGCTTGTATGGCTAAACCTGGCCCTAAAATTGCAGCAGCAGATTTATGGAAAAACCCACCAGCAGGTAGATAAACCCGCAGAAAAAGAAGCGGAATTGTAGAATATACAGGGTCTCCCCTAGATATACACATTCACTGAAAGGCTGGCCTAAGCCAGCCTTACAGTCACACAAAGGGCCACTAAAACAATGGCTTTGGCTGCCAGACATCCAGGTTGGCCGTTGAAACCGCCACTCACCAGTGACAGCACACACAGCTTGTGAATTGGCATATCCTGGACTAGGCACCAGTCTAAACCAATCCAAACCACTCCTGAGAGTGCATAGCTGAGATCAGAGTAAACCAATGGTTATATGTGATCTTACCGCAAGAAATGACAGAGTGGTAAATATCATTGCGGACAAAACACAGAAAAACACAGTTTTAAAAAAAAGATTTGGAGGGATCCTCCCTCGAGCGCCTTCATTTATTTGCCACCCCAACCCCATCCAGACCCATTTGAACCCAACCACCCTTCATTTATTTAATTAATGTTTGCACTGTTTTTCTGTGTTATTGTCTGCTCTGAAATGTATCCCTCTATTTTGATTGCAATGAAATGACTGGATACCCAAGCCAATGTGAGCACAACCGATATTTTAGGCCTGCCTCTGTTTCCCAAGACAAAGGAAACGTCCAGAAATAACATGGTGGAGGGTAGGACTTAGTAAAATACATCAGTACCTCACTGCCTACCATACTAGTAAATTAGGCTATTAATGCAGTAAAATGGACTACACCTCTGGTGGAGCCATAACTAAGTCACAGCGACTACCAGCCTACTCCACAACATTAGTTTGTCTAGGGTAATATGATCAACCTAGAGGCAAAACAGGGCGCTTAAAAAGGACCCCTGTCCTAGGAACCCTATGGACCACCATAGGACAGTACATACTATGTACTATTATATAAAAGGAGTTCAGGAGCATGTGTACCTCAGTGGAAATCCCTCTGACCATAAGAATAAGGACGAAGACCCAGGAAACCCAGCAGTAAAAGCAAAACGTCTAGGGGTCCCATAAAATGAATTCTGCCTTCCATTGATATGTCATTATTGGTTATTCATTTGACTTGTTTCTGCTGTCTGGTTTTGGTTGTTATTGGGAATCGGAGGGAGGTGTCTGGGGGTTCCTTCATGAAAGCCTTCCACCGTTCCTGACATAGTGCGCGTATAATAATAATAATAATTTAGCATTTATATAGCGCTATGAACCCTCTGGTATCTGAGCACTGCTTATTATTACCCACGTGTGTGGTGCTCATTTATCGATCTGGGAAGGATGGAAAGCTGAGTTTGGCCCTGGATTCGAACCTGCATCAGCCGTCAAAGCGAGCACTCTACTTGCTGTGCTTGGCAGCGTTAGTGTAGTTGTGTTAGTGATCCTCCAATCCCTAACTGCCACTTGCGGACATCTCAGCGATATTAGCAGAATGCATGCAGATTAGCCGAATTTCAAAAAATACCAAAACACATCCAACATAATTTTGTTTCGTCTTTGCCAACTCCTAGTCCTTAAATTCATGACAGCGTCATCCTTTTCCATTAACCCTTACCCTTGCTCTCTATCTTTTTTGTGTGTGCAATTTAACGTTCATCACATATTGTGTTCTTGTGATCACTAGGATTCTGCTCCAGGATATTTTACCATTGCAACCATGTAACCGTACACACATGTGTGAATCAGAAGATGTGTGTAGCCCTGCTAGTGATATTCCCTTCCCAAGAAATCAAGTGTTACCACCTTACTGATGTTCATATTGTAAGGAGGTAAGTGACGCCCTCCTAATGTTAATGATGTGCCCTGATGCGCCCTGATGCCCGCAGGCTGCAGCGCTATAGAAATAAATAAATAAATAAATAAATAAATAAATGCATAAATAAAAATCAGGTTCCCAAGAAGGAAAGTGTGCCTGTGTTAGTGATAAACTGGAGTCAGCCATGTTAGTGGTGTTGAGATCCAAGGACAATGAGTGTGACAGTGCCAGGGATATTCAGATCCAGAATGGGCGAACGTGGCTGCATTATATATATATAAAAAAGAAACAGTGAATGTTCCGCCAGTGGATGCGCTGCCAGCTCACATGAGTTGTGCTTCTGCAACATTAAACATCCTCATAATCAGTCCATCTACAAAATATATTTCAATTGAGACGTGGATGGGCTTTTGCGTTATTTAATTATGTTCATTTTCCATATTCAAAAGCCAGATTTGTGTGCCCAAATGACAGAGTTGTATGCCTGTCATTTTGTAGATGGACTGATTATGAGGATGTTTAATGTTACAGAAGCACAACTCATGTGAGCTGGCAGCGCATCCAATGGCGGAACATTCACTGTTTCTTTTCAATGTTAAGTGAGTTAGAGGTGCCTACCAGCTCTGCTTGTTTGAGGAAGGATTTTGTTTAAACACATAAGCTCAAGCGCTTCCAAATATCTGGCACACCTCGGTTATACTGTTTCGCGTTATATATTTATATATATATATATATATATATATATATGGTCTCCAAGGGGGCCAGTGTGGTTCTCTTAGTGATATCTGGATCCAAGAATAAGCATAGGCTGTCATCGGGGTGAATGATGTTGGCCTGGTGCGTTCAGGTCAGGGGGCTCCCTTTGGTGATCTCAGAGCCATCATAGGGGGTACTTCTCTGGGTGCTGGTGATGAATCTTTATTTTATTTTTTATTTTTATTTTTGCATTTATAGCAGCGCACAAAGCCCTGAGGCCTCTAGGCACTAGTTACAGTAAAATACAAGTTGTTGTCAGGTGTTACAGCTAAGTGCATGAGCAGCAGCGGGCTGCACAAGTCATGATAGGCAAGTTTCAGGCATGATTTCAAGCAAGTTACATTTGCAGCACAGGCTGCGCGGGTGATGGTAGGTAGGTCTAAGGCATTTGTCAACCTTTTCCACCAGCTCTCTGGTTGCTTCCGGCTGTTATTTATTGAGTTCTGCAGCAGACAAAGCAGGCCATTTTTGGGTCATTATAAATAGAATGAGTTTATCTTCCTCTCAACGCGAAATTCCCAAATGCCGTAGCACACTGTCGTTCGATGATCTTGTATATAAAAATACACTCAATATATGTAAAGAAAAAGTTGCTCACTTGTAACTGCAGCTCTCAAGCATTGGTATCTCCCATACATTGACATGCTGTCCAATATTGCAAGTCAGCCGGCGTAGAATCCTTTGTACATAATGATAATGAGTTATTTATGTAGCGCCTTAATCCAAAGCACATATTTACATATAATATCACCCAACCGAAATTGGCACTCATTTATTGACCTCGGAAGGATGAAAGGCTGAGTTGGTCGTGCCGGGATTTGAACTTACTGACCTGCAGATCACAGCAGCGAGAGCTCAACCCGCTGAGCTACTTTACCGGCTGCATAGCTCACGTACGTCTGGTAACATACTTGAGATATTTTCAAATGCATAGCATAAAGCATACTGTCGTTTTCTTCTGGAGGATAACACACAAGAACAGTGTGTCTTTCCATCCAGGAGTTAGCAATGACTTTTTCTTCAAGCTGTCTCATGATCTAATGAGGCGCAAACTCCTCAAGGATTTACTCCTACAGAAACGATTAGATTGAAGATTATTGACCATTTGGCTAAGGCATCCCCGCTGCTTAATAGCTTCAAAGTAATGCAGTTAATTTACAGATGATTTGAGGCAACTTTAGCCAATGTCGCATCATACAACAAAAAACAAAACACTCCATTCATGTTTGTGCTCTGTCAGCTTCTTTCCAGGTCTTTTAGTTCCTGGTCAATGAGGCAGCAGCCCCCGTAGCTCCACCCCCAGAGGCCACCTTCATGGATTGCGCCCATCAGTGAGCCTCCTGAGGGGTTAGCTCAGCGTCTCGCACGCGTAACTAAGGAAAATACCAATACTTGAGAGCTGTAGGTACAGGTATGTAGCATTTGCTTCCCCAGCATTGGATCTCTCAGAGATTCATAAATGATCAAACCAGTTAAGGAACAATTGTTTAAGGCAGGGTAAAGGAGCAAATGAGGAGCACCTTAAGAAAACAGGCTGCAGGGGACCACCTGTCGCACCGTGGACTCCTCCCCGGCCTTCTTAGGAATGCGGGAGAAATTGGGGAATGAGGGGGAGCAACCTGCTACTTCACTGGCCTGCACATTTCATGTAATGGACCTCCAGCAAGCAGGGCCATTGGAGACACTGTTGGTCCTGGAGAGTGTGCTCTGAGCCTTCCAGGCCAGGGCCTACTGACTTGAGTTTGTGTCAGGGTGCCATGCAGGCTGATAGCCACCTGTCAGTGCTCACTTTCGATAAAGCCATACACTGGTGAATTATCTTTCTGCCATCTATGCAGTGCTTCAGGGATCTCCTCATTGTAGTGGAGTGGAGAGACCACTCAGCTGATGCGGATGGGTCATCAGAAATGTTTGGAAGGATTAGCATTTGCTCCAGATAGAATGGTGTGGCAACCTGTGGCATGCGTTTCGGATTGGTTGAGTTACCCTGCATCTGTCTCATTTTAGAAATGACACACAGGCAGCGGGGCTTGAATTTCCCCAACTCAGCTGGCCAAGATAATGGCCACTAAAAAAGGTATCTTACAAAATATGAGTTTGAGTTGTGTCTTATGCGTGGGATCGAGTGGGTGCATCATCAACTTAGAAAGCGCCATGGTCAGGTGCCCACTGGTGCAACTTTTCATACCAGCGGGGACCCCCTGAAAAGTCCTTTCATGAATTCCTTGATTAGGACATCTGGTTGATGAGAGTAGTGAGAGCTGCTGCTGAGAGAACTTTGATTGATGAGAAAAACAGGGTTCTCTCCACTAAGCTCCGAAGATGTGGAAGCATTTGGTGCAGTTGTCATTCCAAGGGGACATTGGGGGTCATTCCGAGTAGGGCGGTAAGGGTTAACGGTCACCGGTAACGAGACCGGTGCCGTTAAACCCTTACCGCCCTATTCCGAGTTCCCTTTGCGGGTTGATACTTAACGCCTGCTTTTTGCAGGCGTTAAAAAACCAACCCACAAAGGGACCTAGGAGCTAATAACGGCACGGTAATTTACGGTGCCGTAATTAGCGCCTTCCCCATTCCCATTGAGCCCTATGGGGCAAAAATGGGAATGGGGAAGGGCCCATGGTGAATGGGGAATTACCGACCCCGCCAACCTTGGAATGGGGCGGTAATTCCGCCATTCACCATGGCGGAGTCGGAAAAATAACGGCGTCAACCAAGGTGCTAACAGCGCCTTGGTTAACGCCAGGGTCGGAATGAGGCCCAATATCTTGTTGAAACCCCATAAGCACAATGTTCTGCACTTCTTCTCATTTAGCCGCATCTTAAATGGTGCTGAGTGGTAAATTGGGATGTAAAATCAAGGTGTAATGCTTTTGTGCCTCGATCTATCGGCCCGCCCCATTTTCCGGCAGAGACAAGACAGAGTACAGGAGCGGAGCAGAGATAAGATGTCTGCCGTACATTCCTCATCTGTCCCATCATTCCATTCCATTTCACACCTGCATGACATTTTCATGCAGGCGTGAATTTCATGGATTGCTATGGAATACGCCTTGACTTTCCACCTGTTCAAAACCAGGTGGAATCCGTTTGTAAACGTTGCCTGCAAAGCGCATTTACAGGTAGTATTCACTTTTCTACAAGACAGGGGACAAATAAAGAGTAAAAGGTAGTTTGCCTCGTTTTTACTCTTTCCTACACCCCTCTGCCTCGCAAAAGTCGAAAATTGCATGCATGTGACCTGTCAGCATGCAAGTGCTAACCTTGGTGCTCCAATGCATGCAATTAGCTTTGTTTTTTAAATGGAGACTGATAGCAACACTTGATGGAAAGGGTTTTTAAAGCAGGCAAAATGTCCCTAGATTCTTCAGGCACTGCTAAATTGCCCGATTTTCTGAACTCAGGAGCCATCTTTGGAGGTTGAGGGATGCTGTGTCGTGGTGTAAGATCATGCCCTCTTGACGGGGTGCAACATCTTGTAGCTGGCAGAGAACGGTTGGATCTGATTGCCACATGAGCAACAGTTCTGAGAACCAGTAATGTGTTTCCCAGGCTGGGGCCCTAAGAATCATTTGGCATGTTTGCTGTCATTGTCTAGCACCATCGGGGTGAGAGGCAGAGGGGGAAAGGCGTAAGGAGGGGATAGGAAGGCTTCTCCCAGGCTGCCTCAATGATGAAACCTTTTGTCAAATGTTCGGCATTCAGAGTTCTCTGAAGTGCCAAAGAGGCCTATTGAGGCCTTGCCCCATTTCTGTAACATATAATCCATTTGGTCCTGTTTCAGTTTCCATTCGTAGCATGCTGAAGTTGGCTTCTTAGCGTGTTTGCTGTGATCTTCTGAATGCCACAAAGAAGAAGCGGGTAGATACATTTCTGGACTAAAAGCCATGATAAACGGTTCTGGGTCTTGGTTGATAGGATTGTGGTTCAGGTTCATTCTTGTGGTATAGTGTGTTATTATTCAGATGACTTTGCCCCTGGGTTGAAGCAGGGAAGACTTCAGGGCACAATGGACTGCTCAGTTTTCTAGAATATGTATGTGCAATTGTTTCTAGGCTGCATTGACTCTTGGCCTAAAGGATGTCTAAGTGGGCTCTCTGGCCCTCCATTGATGCATCTGGCATGCCCGTCGCAAAGAACTGCGGGCCTGCGAACAGATCTCTGCTTACCAGGCTGTCCTTGTTCTGCTACCAAGAGATACTCTTGCTAAATTAGATGTTTGTTGGAATCTAGTCATCCCAGTTCCCTAAGCCTTGTCACCATCTGTCATCTAGGTACTCATGATGTTGTCGCATGTGCAGTCAGCAATTTTAAATGTGGAGGATGCAGGATGAAAGCACAGCCATCAGGTACTTGTACACAGCAACACATGTCACTTTACTTGCCAGAAGGAGTTAGTCTTTGCCGAGTCGAGCCTGGGGTCTTGCATTGGATGGTATCACCATTGTAATTGCTGTGTCCAGCAGTGCCCGCTGGAACACAATTCATCTGGACAGAATGATGGAGGATTACTTGTAATTAATTGACGGAGAATCCCAGGCATTTTCATAGAACTGAGCTTGCTGGGGCTCAAATAAGCCAATCGCCCAAATATGAGTAGATGCGTTAGGCTGATCTTAGGCGCAGATCTACCGAGGCCGGGCATTTAGTGGAAATCTTTGGCACCAAATTTATTCTGAAGTGTCATCATTTGCATTTGTAGTTGCAATGTCAACGACAAACCTGAGAAAACTTTCATGATTGAGGTGGATGGGGACGTGGAAGAAAGCACTTTGCAAATCCAGGGAGATAAGGAAATCACTGTTCTGCAGCTGCACTAGGACCTTATGAAACATGACCATTTTGAATGTTTGATCCCTGAGAAACTGGAGGTTCAGAAAGGATCTCCAGTCTCCCAACTCTCTCCGGACCAGGCAGTATCTTGAGTATAAGCCTTGATTTTGCTGACAGGGGAGCACAAGCTATATTGCTCCCGTAAGAAAGAGCACCTTGATCGCCTCCTTTAGAATGTCAAGATGTTCTTCCTTCCTGAACACAAAGTGGTGTCACTGGTAGTTTTTTCAGGAATTCTAGAGTGTGGCCAAAGGCCAGCAGCATTAGCACCCAATGGTCCGAAGTTACGTTTTTCCAATTTGAAATGTTCTTTTGACAGGTGCGCACCCCACTGTGGTCCCAACGTGTTGGGGTATTTGGGAGAAATGTCAAGGTTGCTTTGATGCCTTCTTCTTGGATGGAGATTGACTTCTGCATCTTGAGTTCCTCGATTGAAATCGTAGCAGGACCTGTGCTGATGGCTGGTACAGTATACAGACCCTCTATAATAATGAGAACACTAGGTGAACTGTGATCCACCCTGACCCTGAAAATCATCCCCTGAAAGGAAAGGAGTAGTAGGATTGCCTCTGCCATAGGTTGCCCAATAAAAGGCTTTCTCAGTGTCCGTCTTCACTGCAAATAAGGTGTGAGCCACCATTTTACCAGGAAGGTCTTCAACATTGTTAGGCATGCCAACTATTTTCACCTGTATGTCAGGCCTGAAGTTGTTGCTTCCAATCAGTCTTACCTGGAAGGAGCACTCTATTCCCCAGTTGGTGGAAGCCTGTGTCAGCAGTGTCCAGTGCTACAGAGATTGCATCATCTGACACTGCTTTGCCTTCGTGCGAATCCACCAAAGTTGTGTCCTTCTTAACCTTTGGTATGAACTGTAAGACAGTTGCCACCCAAAACCACATTCCGTGGTCATTCCACTCCAGGCTGGCGGAGCATTATTCCCTTTTCACCATAGAAGCAGCAGTTGCAATAGTCCTCCTGCTGAAAGTGTCAAGTTGTTTATCCTTCTTACCAGAGGGATCCCACAAGGAGATGATGGGTTAATCAATATTTTCCTGGCAGCTGCGGACACCACTGATTCTGTACTGGGATGTGCCAAAGACACTCTGGTGCATTATCCAAAGCTCTATTTTTCTTCTCCATGCTATCTTTCTTTGGTGGAGCAGAAAAAGGGTTCAAAATTGCTGATAAACTGCCCTCCCATAATTCCTCCAAAACGGGTATCGACAGAATTATTTTCCTTGCTTTCTCTCTCCTTTTATAAAGGAAACCTTCCTTCTGGTATATCGGTGGTAATTCCAACATTTTCCATAGCCTTTATAATGGTAGAATGGAAGGCCACATCTCACCTGGTGGTGAATCTCTTGGAGCGTGCTCCTCCGGTGGCCTCAAATGCTGTTTTTTTTATTTTTATTTTTATTTTATTTGGCTTAGAAAAACCTTTAAAATATTCTTTCCCGATTACATCACTTCTCATCATACAATCCCACACCATCTCACAATGAGTTTTTGAATGTTTCAACCTTTGTCATAGATCTACTAAGGGATCTATTGACTACGGTGCAGATGTGGGATTTGCTTCAGTTAAACAGGTTTTTAAGTCCCTCAAGAACATTACTAGTCCGAACATGACTTTTGGTTCGAACCCTCGAACATGGTTTTCCACCAGTCGTTTGCGCTGTAGGTTTGGCGTTCCTCGAAGAGTGTTCTAAGTAGTTTAGTCCGAAATGATCTAAACTTTTTGCAGAATAGGGTCAGGTGTTTGAGAGACAAAAACGACAGATTGTATTTGCTTTTTTGTTCCGCTTCCAAGTTCTTGTGCGGTCTTTAGTCAAAAACAGATTGAGTCGAAATTGCAGAAATAACAGTCTCGAGTTTTGGTCGGGTGATTGAGTTAAGTAAAGCTGTAATTTATCATACTCGCGTGCTTCTGGAGGGGCATCTTCCATGAGATGCGAGCGTTCTCGCTCTACACAAGGTTTATGCCAGTCTGTTCTCCATAACGTTAGTTTTGCCTTGTGTGGGTTTTCTATCAGAGTTTTGATTTTTATGTTGTTTGTGTCCAGTAACTCAGTGCAGAGGTTACTCCATTCTGATAGGACCGTGTGTTTTGGGTCAGAGGCTAGATTTTGTAGGATTTTGAATTGTGGAGCTAGGTTGGCGAGCAAAGTCTTCCTGTAGAGGGTTAGTGCATTCCAGCTCACCCTCGCTTTTATTGATATCAGGCCCAATTCGTATCGTATGTTACTTGTGGGGCAGCCCTTGGGTAAATGCAACGCTCCGGTCCAGAAAATGTTCTCCAGTGTGTCCCAAAAGTCTTGAGGGCAACCAGACATGTTTTCTGCGCCATAGATTAAAGCCGGAACAGCCTTCTGTCGATAAAAATCAATCATTGGCTTTGTTGAAAATTTGCCGTACTTTTTGTTTATGATGGCGGCTTGGCAGGCTAACTGTTTGCATTTCCTTTTTGTTTCCTCCACCCACGGTCCGTCATTTATATTCAGACTTATCAAGACTCCCAGGTACTTAATGTAGGGTGATGTCTTGAGTGGTGTTTTTTCCAAAAGCCATACGTATTGTTTGGTTACTCTTTTTTGGTTTGACAAGTTTCGTAATGTCAGGACTTCACATTTTTGTTTGTTAATACAGAGACCATTTTTGTTGACAAACTTTTCAAGGGCGTACAGCCTTCGCTGAAGCCCAATGGGGGTGACGTCTAAGAGTATTAAGTCGTCTGCATATATTAGCCAACCTATGTGTGATCCAAGGATTTTTGGTGGAAAAGTTGCTACCGTGTTGAGTGTATCTCCAATATCCGAGATGAGAAGATTAAATATAATGGCGGCCAAGGGGCAACCTTGTTTCACACCTTTGTATGTCTTTATCGGTGAGGACAGTGTGCCACCTCGGTCTAGTCTAATTTGACGCTATCAAAGGCGTGTGAGAAATCAATTGAAGCCACATAGATTGGGGCGTTGGTTCTAATTGATTCCATTTTTAATAGATTCAGTAGTAGAGTATTTAAACTACAGCCAACTCCTTTGACAAGGCTAGCTTGTCGGCAAGCAATATGGTTTTTTTCAGTCGACCATGCTAGCAGAATTTTTTGCAGTTGGCATGCATAGATCTTTCCCAGCACGTCGGGCATGGCGATTGGTCGATAATTCCTTGGGTTGGACCTGTCGCCTTTTTTAAATATAGGTACTATGATAGCATTTTTCCATGTTTTTGGTGTCACACATTTCGTTTTTATTCTTTTGAATAACATAGTGCAGAAATTGGCCCATGCTTCAGGATTTAATTTTAGCATATAGTTTGTCAGGCCATCTGGGTCTGGGGCTCTCGAGGCACTGGAGTTTTTAATTGAACTCAAGATGTCAGATTTGTCAAAGTTCAAATCCCATGACATTAGGTTTTCAGGATTTATCTTGACTTTTACTTTGGGGCAGCTTAACATTTCTGTGTAATATTTTACCCAGGTTTCTTCAAGAATTGGTGAGACGTGGGTCGCGTCTTGTGGAGCAGCCATATTGTTTAATAGGCTCCAAAATTCAGAGGAGTTTTTATTCTTTCGTTTTTTTCAGCATCTCTTCGGAGTCATTTGTAACAAATTTGCGTTATGAGCCTTTCTCCAATTTCGACATTTTTGCATTTCAAGTTTTGTTCCTGCAAGATAAAGACCTTTGTCCTTGCGTGATAACTTTCGAATTTCTCTGCGCATCGTACTTTTTCGTTGTAACATTTGAACATCAACCTTATGTTTAAGTTGCAGCAGCCGCTGTTTAAAGGCATGGTCTAGTAAAAATGTTTATTGTCCCTACGGGACGGCCATGTTTTTTTAAGCCTAAGTGGCTCAATTTTAGAAAACTTTCCTATGGACCTTACCCGAGTTTTCGTCCATTAAACGCACGCGAAAACAAGCACCAGGGAGCCGCCATTTTCTGATAATCCTATCTTTTCCCCCATCGCCCTGGCTGACCTGCTTTTGCGGCACTAAATCAATTCCCCCGTCCCTGAGCCTGACATTATCAAAACATTCAGATTCCCCACCTCTCTCCGTGACGTTACTGTGCTGCGTAGGCAAACGCGCCCAGTCGTCTTCTGTGCGACTCCACACAGATCCCGGAAACCAACACAGATCAACTCACAACACAGCGCGCCACAATTCGGAATATGAAACTGTACTTTAAAATGAAACAGCAACACGGTACATTTGGTAAAGTACATTTATTTGACATTCAATGTTTAGAGAATATTCAGCAATTGCCATATGAACTCCAAAGGCCATTTATTTTCTTTTATCTGTATCCGCAATAACTGTTCCGTTTCATCTTGAGTCACGCGCTGTTCCTTTATGGTACACAGGGTGTTCATTTTCGTAAAAAAAATCACTTTGGAAGCACGGTGAACCGCAAGGCTGTTCCATCAACTAGGCACTAGTCCAGCCTAAAGGTTGATATGTTGCTTCTAGCCACTAGTACAGCGTAAGGGCATGTGGGTCCTTGGCGATCGTCCCATAATATGGTGATCGTGCTCCAGTTGTTGACACGAAGCTGCAGGTGTCTGCTGAAGAATCCATCCGCCGGTGTCTCAAACAGATGGCAGTGGCAGAATGGGATCAAATACCTGTTATGAAAACAAAAAAATTATAATTAGTCTCGCTAGCCGAACTTCATTAATATTACTCATTTTATTTATTACGGCCGATCAGAACCTATTTGCTTGCAAGGATAGTTCAATGGAGTATGTTCGTCTCTAAAATCAATGCGAAAAGTAACGAGATAAATCGAGGCAAACACACAATGATAAACAACAGTTAGTCTACATGCGTGAGGAATGATATGATATATGATATGGCATTTGTAACGCTCCTATACTCAAGTGTTTCTAGGCGTGACGAGGCAGGTGGGGAACAAGGGCAGACAGACAACGATCCTACTAGGCCAGGTGTCTTTCTGATCGCGCAAGGGGAAGGGCTGTACATGGTTAGTTGAATAAAAAATAAAAAAATAGGGCCAGCTGGTGGCAAGTGCAAGGTAAATGCCGGGAGAAGGGGCTGAAGGATACAGAGACAGTCCCGTAGTGCAGGTAGGCAGTGCAGGGAAAAGTGGCTGGGCCAAGGACCGAGATTGGTGACACCAGTGGACCTGCATGCCCATGTGCCCACTACGAACACGTTTTACTTGCTTTTCCTAGCTCTTCATTCATTCATTTATTCATGCATCCATTCATTAAATCTTCATTCCGGTATAAAAGCGTGTAAAGATTTACTTACATTACATTTGAAATTTCCATTGTGTCTCTTCGTAATACAGTCTGTAAAACGGACCGTGCTCTTGACAACGATTTTTCGTATACTGAACTAAAATGAAAGTCGGTCTAGTTTCTGAATTTTCTGCCTTATCGTCTCTTACGTTATTGCGCACTCCCTTCAAATGTAGTTCTTTCGGCATGGTCCCTGTCTCAAGGTCAAAAAACAATAGACCCTTATACTTCCAGTGCGACTTGTGGGCCTCATCTGGGCGCTGTCCTTCGCGTTCTTTATTTGCAACATCACGTAGTATAGGCATCTGTGAGAACTTGAAGTTTAGAATCTGTCTATGTAGTGCGCCTCAATGTGCAAATGCGAACTGGCTTCTCTCCCAAATGTCACGGCCCGCTTGGCTGGCGCGTTCTAAGTGCCCCAATTTTGTCCCCGTTGTCTGCGAGCTTTGCAGCCCAAATTGAGACATTTCATTTTTTGCGGAAGGTCAGGGAAAGTATAAAGTACCACAGGAGTTGAGTTAAAAGTGAGATTTATTGTTTGTTTGTTTGTTTTATTATTTGCAATACGCAAGCCTCCCCTCCGTTAACAGTGCGCAGCATTTACATTTACATGAGATGAGACATGAGAAAAATATATACATACACATATGTGAGGTGAATAGAGAGAATTCAAAGATGACACCCAGCTTGTTCGCCACCCATGATGGTGAAGTTAGGGGTTACACTGTACAATAACATTTATTTACAAAAAGACAATCGTATTGCAATTATTTAAACCGGGATTTGTACTTCACAATCAGCTGTGCTTCGGGTGGGCATGGCACAGTCGCAATGTTCGGTGGCAATGGATCACTGCTCTGCACAGAAACGTCCAGAATTCCATATCTGTGCTTCTCTAACACAGCAACAATAAGGCCTTTCACAAAGTCGAACTGCATTTCATCATAGACTGGTTTGATCACCCATTGCTTACTTCGTTTTGAAAACACCTTAGTGTAGCGAGGCATCCTTACTTTACCCCTAGTCCTAGATTGTTCACGTCCGACATTGCTGTTATGGACCAAGACCGCTAGTAGAGTGCGATGTTTCATGCCCCGAAAGCTAAAATGCAAGCGCTTTGGCCTGTACTTTAGGCACATATTGTGGAACACCTCCAAATCTCCTGTGTGACAGAATTCTGTCAGTCCTCTCAAATCTCTTGATAGAGTTTTGTCGAAAACAATCTTCTCAATGGCTTCGTGTGTCGGTGAAGATGGAATCAACCACTTCTTCTTCCGTGCCTCCTCTGGGGACAAAGGGCCATGTTCACATTGGTGGAAATGTTAATTTGCTGTCCAGCGGTGAACGTTGGTACAGTGGTGCATCAGTGACCGCCATTTTACAAGTAGTATTTCCACTGACCCCTCACAAGTTTTTGAGCTCCACCAAAGATGGTTGGTGATAGAATGTGACCACTGCAAAATACTTTCAAAACCTTTTTTTTCCCTGCAGCCGAGATTTTCTTATTGATTGATTTAGCAAGATGCCATATGTCAAATTGATGTTTAATATGTGGGAACTGCTCTCTCATTGTCTTGGCAATTGAAACGTGTCTATCCGTGGCTATGAGGTCGATGTGCATTCCCCTTGATTGTAGATATTCCACTGATTTTATAAATCCTAGTTTCTCCATGGCCACTGACGATGTACATTGTGTTACCTGCACGACCACCGAACTCACAATTTTCTTACTATCCATGTCCTGAAAGTGGTAGGTGCAGTACTTGGCAGAAAATCCAGGGCTGTCGCACTGTCCATCGCCGGCTAGTCTGAATCGTTTGCCTTCGAATGTACTTGCTAGAGACAATTGTTCAATTTTCCAAGCATCACTAATGGCTGGAAACAGATAATCACGTTGGTATATGTAGTACAGCGCTTTAGAAATGAAATGGAGTCCCACAAACTGAAAGAAAGCCTCTAACTTTCTAAAACTGGAGCCACTAAAAAGTGATGCAGCTGCACACAGTAGATTGCCTGCTGGCAGTTTCCCCAGCATCGGTTGTGCAGACCATGAGAACCTATGGTTTAATCTACAGGCGGCATTAATTTTGACGTTACTGCCTTTTATTTGACGAGTCACATTAATCAATGGCTTCCCACATACTTTCCCTCTAATGGAATGCACACATTTCAGCATACTTATAATTTCCATCAAACAACTGTCGAATACAATGTATTTGCTCTCTTTCATTAGACTGTCATCCTGCGTCAACGTTGTTTCGGCCTGTGACGTTGTGGAGATTTCAACACATTGGAAAATAATATCGCTGATATCAAGCACTGATGCGTCTATGGATGCTGCGGCTGGTTCATTCTCTGTCATTTCGACATCTATTACTTCAACATTGATGGGAGAACACAACAATGTTGACAGGTTTTTTGGTGGCAAATATTTGGCGGGTGTAGATTGTGTAAATTGATCTGCAACTACTTCAGAGCTATCTTCAATACATTCAATAACATCTTCTTGTGGTGGTGCGGTCGCACTGTAGCTATAGTCCAATGCAACTTTGCTGTAGTCTCCAAACACAGTTAATTCATGTTCTGGCCATTGGACATGAGCATCTCGAGCCTGAACACGCTTCGCCTCAATTAATAGTTCCTCCATAGTGTACACGGTCTGACAAGCCACATCTCTCATTCGCTTCACTGTCTGTGTGTGTATAGTTCTGACACCCACGGGTAACTGGAGGAGAGATTGGAAAAGGGATGTTCAGTTTAAACACAAGATGGAGTGTAGTAGAATTGACTGGAAAAAAACATAAAATAGTCCCCAGCACAAACATTTTTTTAAAGTTATGAACTGTTTGTAACTAACCTTTTTTTGTTTTTTTTCTTTGCAACTTTTTTGACTCGACCTTCAACATCTGCACGCTGTAGCTCCGATTCGTTTCCGCATGTCCTCCCTTCCTCTTGCGCTGCAACGACTATATTTTCTGTATCCGCATAGACAGCACGAAATCAGGCTCCATCGTCTCCCTGAAACATAGTACTTTCATTACTATGTATCAAAATATTCTTAGCATAAAACACACGTGAGGACGAACACACAGGTACATCTCAATAGCCAAACACGATTTAAACATTGTGTGCAACAATCAAAGGACAAGTATTCGACCAGTGATGATCTATTTCGATGGAACTGTCAGTATCCATACCTCTGGCTCTGCATGGACTGCCATGAATGGTTGTATTGGAGAGGAGGCATCCGCATCTCCCTGAAACACAGTACTTGCAATAGTATGCTTTTCAATATTGGAAACACAACACACACTTGGGGTCGACGGCACAGATACATATAAAGAGATAACCACAAATGATGCATTGTCCAAAAGAATCAAGGAAAATCCAAATATGATCACATTTCATCGACTTATTTCAACGATTCCTTTACATCTGCATCATCTAAATGAGATGTTGTGATTGTGGTGGAAGCTCCGTCGTCTCCCTGAAACACAGTACTTGGATTAGTATGGTTTTCAATATTGGAAACATAACACACACTTGGGGTCGAACGCACAGGTACATATAAAGAGATAACCGCAAATGATGCATTGTCCAAACAATCAAGGAAAATCTAAATATGATCACATTTCATCGACTTATTTCTCCGATTTATTTACATCTGCATCATCTAAATTGGATGTTGTGATTGTAGTGGAAGCTTCGTCGTCTCCCTGAAACACAGCACTTGTGTTAACAGGGAAGAAAGTATAGCAAATGGAATCACGTTATATGATCACACATGATGGAGCTGTCATTATCCATACCTCGTGCTGCTGAAGAATATCTATGGATGTTGCAAATGTAGTGCGCACTTCCGAAAGCTGTTGCGCTGATTCGTATACGCATGGTCCCGCTTCCACTTCCCCTGGAATTACTTGAATGTCAGGCTCTGCATCAAGTGCAGGGGTTGACGCTCCATCAACTGCCTGAAACATAGTACTTGCATTAGTGAGGATTACAATAGTGAAAACATAACACACACCTGGGGTCGACAGCACAGGTACATATCAACGGCTAACCACGAATGAAACATTGTGTAGAACAATCAAACGACAAGAATTCCAGCTCTGATGATGACGCTCGATGGAGCTGTCAGTATCCATACCTCCTGCTGTTGAAGAACATCTAGAAATGTTGTAGATGTGGCGGACGCTTCAGCATCTCCCTGAAAGACAGTACTTGCATTAGTATGGATAACACTAATTATAACCGAAAACAAACACCAGTGGACGATAACTAAGGTGTATATCAATTGGTAAGCACTTACCAAACATTCGGTAAAATGAGTACACGATAAAACAAAAATATTACTTGACATGCATAAAACAGGTCTGTAGCGGATTAGCCTCGTAAGATTACCTGATACGCGCTAGAAGTGGTTGATAACTGCGACCACGTCAAGGATGTAGAATGTTCTTGCTTCAGATTCAAGGGATAGTCAAGAAGTTGTAAAGGTAAATTAATGATTGATAATGAAATGCCAATATTAAAAATAGCCATGTAAGGTGACAGAATACTTGTAAAATGCTCAATACAGCACAGTTCCCTGTTCCCATATATATACATTGCGTTTGTGGGTTATGAAATCGAAAAAGAATATATTGGTAAATGTCATTATTCAAAAAACGATACAATCATATCAATATCGAAATTATTACAAGGGATAGAACACCTACAATATCAATTAATCCGTTCGGATACCTACACACTACGCAAGGCCTAAAGCTAAATCCGGACACTTGACTCACCGGTGGCGGAATGTGGACGAATACAGTGGCAATAGCGTTTTCGAGCAATTTCCGTGTCGTTCGCCGTTTATTCTTCTTTGTTACCCAAGATGTTGTGTACATGTCCAAGGAAAAGTGCCGGCTGCAGATGCAGTATCGATCACCCCTCTTGTTCTGTAAGACTTGTTGGACTCTACTTTCCAGCTCATCCAGTGGATATCCGCAATGTCTGACCCATTCTCTTATTCGATCAACAGTTTTCGGGAAAACATGCATTGTAGTGCCTTCAGATTTCGCATGGGTCTTCGAAGGGCAACCGCTAATCGAACAGGCAGGCATTGTTGATAAATCTGAGAAATAAATATTGACATTATTATACAATCTTCAAGAATAAAGATTTGATGCAAAAGTAAATGAATCATACAATGATCAATGCAAGGTTTGTTTTGGTCGCAGGAACTATACCAGTTCATTATGTGCGGCTTAGTATTTGCATAAGCTGCAGAAATGTATAAATGATGTGACTAAAAACTGAACATGTGACTCATCCCTTGGATGTTCTGTATTGCACGAGAAGGAAACATGCTTACATCATAGACTGGACCCCCGAAGGATGCAATTCGATGACAATTGACACAGATGAAAATAAATAGATCTATTGATAGCATAGCAATGGAAATTCAAGTCAATAGCAATGAGACCAATGAACATAGCACTATTGGGTACTCTACTCGCAAATAGATAGAAATTTAAAAATCTGCGAAATATGACCAGGGTACATGGCCTTACCTTGACCAACAAACAGTTGGATTCAGCAAGCAGAGCACTATGTTGCGGGAGAATAGGTGGATGGCCACAGGTAGCGCACTGATGGGTATGCTCGAAGCGGTCACAGAAGTTCACGGATAGCACGACGACGAGCAGATTAGCATAGATCTCAGTGGTTCCCAGGTAGCACGTTCAGGAGTCGACTTGCAAAGCACAAAGATGTTCTCATGAGACATATCGAGTGGTTTTTAAAGTATTAGAAACTGGGGTGTGTTTGTGAATGAATGACGTATGTATGTCGTTGTGGGATGTTTTTACCCATGCATACAAGCCCTACCATAAAACTGTGCAGTACTGGCATGGAAAACATCATGATGGCCAGAACTCCCCAGAGAGTGCACATGGAAAACATGAAGAATAGGCTGCCACCCATTTTTGCCTATGTTGTGAGCACAGGAGGGCACTGCCTAAAACCACCATTGGGCTACACACACAGTAGCCTGAAACCATAGGGAATGGCAATGCTGATTGCCAAAAAGCAATTCAGAACTGTGGGGAATTCATTTTTGTAATCCCAAAAATGGTTGTATTACCAGTACTCACCACTATCAGAAAGCCGGCGTTTTAAAACCACCAGACTTTTGTGTAAAACTGAACAAATGAAACAAAACCAGACCAAGGAAAGACTTGCTAAGAGGTGGATACAATGTAAAACTATATTCAGAAATGACTTGAAGGAAGTAATTATTTAATGTATAGGTAAAAATGGTCAGTTTGATTTGAATGTAGAAAACTGGGAACAAAAAGTGACATTTAGCTGAAACCTGGCTTAATGAAACTGAATTCTGCCTGACAACTACCCCCGACAGGAGTTGAAACTGGATGCTCAGCCACTCTGCCCCTGGCCAAAAGGAGTGAACACCTCTCTGATTAGATTAGGGGTGGAGCAGCTGGGGACTACAGGGAGTTGAACAAAGGCCTGTCGTGGACTCAGGCAAATGTTATATTGGGGGCGTCGTAAAATAGCTTCCTCTTGGGAGAAACTGGGGGGCAGCTGTGCCTCTGCAAGCAAGCTGGCTTGGGGGAAGTGGATAAACCAGTTATTCCACCCTGTGATGTGGGAAGCCACACCCCTTTTTGACCAGAGCATAATTTTAAAAAGATAGATAACTCATAGTGCGGACTTGTCAGAATTATATAAGTAATATCATTATTTTTGTGATTTTTCTGTGAACATTTTGAGAGGCGTTAGGACCCTGTGGTGTATTCTGGGGGGTTGCTAGCGGAAAATAGGGTCTCACTCCAAATGTATGCATGTTAAAAATCTGACACTTTATCATCTGTAACCCATATCCCTGGTGCACATTTGCGTAAAATCTGGAAAGGTTTAGAGGTCGTTATCTGGATGAAAAGGGGAGAATTCTGTCATCAGTGGACACGACATCATACAAAGACAGGGATCGGATGGTTTGGTGCTACAGAAAATATGTTAACTGGACCTATAATATTAGAAAAATGGTACATAGATAAATATGTATTTGGGTCAGAAATAGATTTGTGTGCAATCTGACAAGGGGAGGTTCCTCTGACCATAAAACCTACAGCATCACTCTGACTCACATTTCCTTCCCCCAATCAAGGGAGAGAGGAGGAATTGGCCAATGATAAGTGAGAGGGGAAGGTTTAGTTATGACCAACGCACACACCCACTTTCCAAAACACATAAAAAGAGACTGCTGGGACAGGTAGAGACATTCAATTCCATTTGCTGCGGAGCATGCTGACCGACGACTTCACATCCAGAGATCCAGACTTCAAATCCATCAATCTCCAGAACCTGTAGCAGTACCCAGAAAGCAGTGTTACATCCAGAATCCAGAGAGGCTAGACCAGCAGAGCAGAGCTGACCCAGATCGCTGTGAGCAGAACCGGTGCCTGATTGACCCGCCGAGCAGACAGAACCGCAGCTGGACGTGTTGACCAGATCCGTGACGAGGCCTAGTTCAAATTTATATTGTGAGTACCTAGCAGAACTGTGCAGAACCAATCTCTTAGTTAAAATAATCTAATCCAAACTATTTTAACCTAAGTCGAACTGCCTCCTAGAAATCGTGTCATCTGTCATTTTTAAAGCTGCACAACTGTCACCTGTCAATTCTGCAGCTGCAAGCTGTCACCTGTCATTTTGAGTTTACTTTAAATCTGAAAAACGACCTTTATTTAATTGTCCGTATCTCTGGAACCGTTTGTCCTAGGAACGAGATTTCTTTAGAATCTAAGCTTTCCAACAAGCCCAGAACCGACTTCCTGCTCCTTATACTTTTTCCGCAATCATGATTTACGCACTCGCGAAATTTACCGCGATGTGCGATTTTGGCTCAATTTCTCCACTTGTCAAAATAGCAGCTCCATTCTTTCTTTGCTAAAATTTGTTTGCAATCTGCTAATCATTCATAGAGTATTGTTAAAGTGAACCTGAACTAATATAAAGTAGCCATCACCTACCCTGAACCTCTAGAGGGAATTAAAAGCAATTTTAGCACCTTTTCACTTCCTTGCAAACCATATTAAAGTAATTCGCCTGTGTTTAAAACTCATCCCTGTTTTCCCTAAGCTTGCTGGGAGAAGTGGAACTGTGGAACTGTGTATTGCATTATAAAGTGTGATTTGTTGGTATTCTTGAAGACTGTGTGCTCTCCTTCCATTTCTGGTATTGCATAGGGGGGGAGTGAATTGTCAAAAGAAAAAGTGATCATATTACCTTTTGCTAAAATCATAACAAGTTATTTCTGTACTGCATTTTATTCCACCTTGCGTTTCCTTGAACCATATAAAGCATTCTTTCCCACCTTGTTCTTCTGTTCCTATTCATAGTTACCTCTTGCTGATAACTGCTCATATTCACAAGTGTAATATCCATTATCAATTTATTTATAGAAGTGTGATATATATATTGTTTAAATTTTCAAATAAACCTTTTAATTTGCAAAACAAACCTACTTCTTGGCTCAGTGGGGTCAGGGGGATTCTAAGAGGGGGGTGTTATACAAGGGTTGTCATCCAGAGTACTGAACTGGATATAAAAATACATCAATAAGGGTTGTCCTCAGCATCCCAGACTAGGCATTGACTTAGCTGTAGTGTTGATTGAATATCGCTTACAAAAGTGGGGGCTCGAGCCGGGATATTCTGGGTTAGATTTACCACTTGTGCAGATTAATACAGTGTGCCAACTGACCAGATACACATATCCGGTTAGATAACCACGCTGTTTTACGCTGTGAAAGCATCCCTCAAAGGAACGCTCTAAGGAAACGGTCTGTTTTGCAAAATAAAATACAAACTTCTGTAAGTCAGTAAGGAACTCAAATTCCAGAATGACGACCTTGGTAGATATGAAAATAGCCAGAGAGCACTTCTTACATAAGCTATTTGTGAGAGGTGAGTGGACTCATCAGGACCAAACTGTCTGGTTGCAGGCAATCGCGCAACAGGTAACTGAAACAGGGTCAGATATATGGGGAGATCAGGGTCCCCTACATGTGGCCCTGAGTGAACTATATATGGCCCCTAAAGCCAAAGATGAACATAATAAGATTGCCAGTATAGCGGCATATTTGTATCTATATATGGGAGCCATGCAGGACAAATGTGCTGAAGGCCAAGATCTGGCAAATATGCAACAGATGGCGTTAGAGAAGGCCCAATCTGATCTGGACTATTCTGAGCAGAGGCTGCTCAGGAGCCAGGAGTCATCACTAAAATAAAGGAGGATATGGATGTGCTGCAACAGGAAAAGGCGGACCAGGATACCAGATTTCTGGCCTTGCAGAAGGAGTACCAAGAAGGTTTGGACTCCTTACTGCAGAGCCAGAAAAAGCTGGAGCAACAATTAGATTTCAATAGGGCATGTGCCGAGCAGGTAGTCACCCTGCAAAGCCACCTAGATAGGGAGAAGGCAGAGAGCAATAAACTGATTTTGAAAGACCTGGATACCCAGGCAGAGTTTGACCAGGAGCGCCAGAAAGCTGGTGCCTTCCAAAGGCAAAGGGACGACCTGGCGGCACAGATGCAGGCTCTTAGTCAGGAAAGGGATACCTTAGGCCAGGAAATCTGGCACTTAAAAAGGAAAATGGAAGAAAATCACCTGGTCCTCCAGGGACTGGGTGACCTCCAAAAAGAACACCAGAACTTGTTAGAGCACACCAGGAGGGTGGTGGATGCTCTGGCAAGAAAGGAGCAGGCCAATAGGGACACAGCTCAGGAGGTAACCCTCCTGCAACAGAGACTGACCCAGTACTCCAGGACCAATCAGGAGGCACAGAGAGAAAATGAGGCTCTCTGTCAGCACAATGATAGGCTCCAGCAACAGGTAGCGATGCAGGAGAGACTGATAGAGTCTAGTAAGGCCTTAACTGAGGAACTGAAAGCGCAGGCTCTTGCATTGCAACAGGGAGCAGGGGCTGATAGAGACGAGGTGCGCTGGGAAAGGGAAACGCCTGAGCATAACCTCAGGAGCCCTGGTACCAGAGGCCTTCATCTCTCCCAGTCCCTGGACTCTGCCACCCCCATGTCCCCTCGCGCACATGAGCCCAGGGCCACGGAGATGGCAGATTACTATCCAGCTAGAAGTATGGGGCTCATAGGCCAGTACCTCCCAGGAATGGATGGGCTGGCATCCGGGTATGGGCATCCAAGCACAGTGCAATTTAGTGGGGAACCCCAGGAGAGTAGGCCCATTAAGGGCATCCTGAAAACCTCTGTCCAGTTAGGTCATTGGGGGGGGTACCCATCAAATCCTGGCAGCAAGGAGGGGTCTGAAGACTCCTCTGAGCATTACAGGACACAGGAGACCAGGTCCCCACATTCTGCCAGCCATTCCCTGGCTCGCAGAATCCGGGAAAACCTGGAAGATCAGACGGGCACCTCTGGGAGCAGCGCTTCTGAGTCGGAGGATGAATGGACCAGGGTTACCTGAACCAAAAAGGCCAATAAGGCAAAAAGGGCCTTGCTTAAGGACCCATTGAAACAAATAAAGGCAATAAGGAGTTTCATCACGCCTTATCATAAGAACGCCAAGTATTCTGTTTGGGAACACTTGGAGCTCTATGAGCAAATGATGGAGACTTTCCATTTGAAGGACAGCCAAAGCTGCATTCAATATGTAAAGTGGACCTTCTCACCAGAATACTCCAGTTTCTTTGCGGGGCTGGAGGATCAAAACCATTCAAGGTGGTCCACATACAGGGCGGCCATCTTGAAACATTTTTCTGTGCACAGAAATCCTCAAGAGTCTCGCAAGGCAGCCTACAATTTGCAATGTGGGGAGGATCAGGCCCCACAAGAGTTTGTGCAAGAATTAAAGCGTGCTTTTGCGCAGACCACCAGAAGGGTGCGCACGGATAGCAGAGAATTTATCAATACGTTTTTTCATGCCTTACCCAAATAAATAATGACCCAGCTCGTGAGAGATTTTCATGAGAAAAGATCTTTAGACTGGGTCATTGAACAGGCTACCCGGATCTATGAGGTGCAGAAGTACATCGAAAATAATAATAATGCGCCGAAAAACCCCAAAACCAACAGCACCCCTGCTGCTGCCAAGGTGGCAGAGGTAAAGGTTGCCCCCGTTTTAGATTTGGAGATGGGGGGGCCTAAAAACCTGCCTGCACCAAATAAGTCACAGCCCAGAAGGCCCTCGGGCCAGTCACAGACAGGGAGTCGAGGAGGTAGTCCCACAAATGGGGTCCCCCGCCCCCCTGACTATATAAGTCCTCGCTACAAGGGAAACCGAGCAATCCTGGGTTATGTGTGGACTCCTCCAGCCCAAGGGGGGGGATACAGCCAAGCACCTGACCCGGGGAACTTCCCTCCTAACTTCCCCCAGGAGGGCAGAAATTCACCAAATCCTGGGCAGAACTTTTTCCCCAGGTATCCACCCAATTTCCAGCCCCAAAATCATCCATCCTTCTTTCCCCAATTCCCTGAGCCCAGACATCCTAATCCAGGAGAGGGGAGGCCAAGGGTGGAGGGGTACCAAAATCTTCCCAACCAGGGGTACTACCAGAGAAGGGATAGCTACCCTTCCCGGGATCAGCCCAGGGGAGAATATAGAGCTCCGTATCAGCCTGAGCGGGTTTCACAACTTGAGCGCCAGGTCAAAAACATGGCACGAGATCTGGGTCACATACTGAGGGCTCAACAGAACCCTCAGATGAGCATGCCACCGCAGAATGCCCCAAACTCTGGACCTGGTGCTCCAGAACAATGACGGGGGCAGCACCCCGATAACCCACCAGTTCCCAGGGAGGAGGCACAAGGGGAAGGGGGGTGTAAAGCCTTGGAGGAAGCTTCCTTGTAAACAGCCCCTGGAAAACCAGGAACCGGAAACAAAATCTCCTGCCCCTGAAAGCCTGCCTCCCAAGGAGCAGAGGGGGGGTAGGAGAAACAAAGGACCCAAACAGACCCACTTTGTGGAGGAGGTACAGGTCTTCCAATTTGAGGGAGAGGGATCCCCAGAAGATCCTGGGAAAAGGATCTTCTCCTTCAGAGATGGGGGAACTCCTCCCAAGGAAAAATGGGTCCCAAGGGATGCCAACTCAGACTGGGGAGATGTGGAGACTGAGCTACCGCTGCCCATCATCTCATCCCAGAACCGACAATACCAAAATCCTGTGGGTCGAACCCATCCTGAGGACTGCCTCCAAAAAGGGGGGGGGGGATGGCCCAGAACCCGAAACCATTTCCAGTTGCCAACTTTTTCTTTCAGATTCCCCAGGCTCTCCACAGAATTCTGCCCAAATCTCTTTGCTAGCAATGTCCAAAACCAGAAAGTTAGCCCACCAGTTGTCCAAAAATGTGCATTATCTGTGCCCCCTTGAGGAGAAGGAGGGAAGATACTATGACCCGGTACAAGTACAGGGGCAGGGTACAATTCCGGCACTGGTGGACACTGGATCCCAAGCTACCCTTCTGTCCAAGATGGCCTTTGATGAACTAAATGCAGGAAGGGGGGAGAATTATCGTATTCCTCTCACTTCTCTTCCTGGACAACTGCAGAACTTTGACGGGAAGGAAATTCCTGTCGAGGGGACTGCAGATTTGGACATCAAAATTGGGCGACACAAGGTGAAACACCCGGTCATAGTAGTGACTCCAGAGGGCACCCCTTGTTTACTAGGGAATGACCTCCTGAGAAGGTTGTCACCCCTAATAGATTGCGTAAATAAGGTCCTCTGGACCCAGACTAGTCGACCAATAAAATTAAAACAGAGTGTCAACCATGTTAGTTTAAATGGCACCTGCCACATGGTTGAACAGAAATCTGACCAAGTAGAATTTCACTTCCAGAACAACCAAATTCCAGACGTGACAGTAATAGCAGTAGGGCAACAGACTGGTGATGGGGGTCCTCTCTATTTCTGAAAATCAACCTTCTTTCCAGTTTAAGGTGGTATTCCACACTGGAAGGAAACACCCTGAAATTCTTTACTAATCCACAATCAGAAACTCCCACTCCTATAGTCCAGAAAGATGTGAAATCAGCTCAGAGTGTCTGATATTCAGCAAATTGGAGAGCAGTTGTTCATCCCTGTTCAGTTAAATGATGGGAAGGACTCTGTTCTCGCTTGAGTGTGTGTGAACAACGGTAAGAGCTTCATCAGCGAAGCCATGTTCCGCCAACTTCAAAAGATCCAGCCATTCCCACATTCAAACTGATAGACAAATGGGAAATGGACCTGGAAGCACCCAATTCCAAACATATCCTGCCAAGCAGGTGTATGCTCAAAATCTCCATTGGCAACAAGAGCATAGTCCATAATTGTTGGGTCGTGCGAGATGTCACTGCCGACTTTTACTTAGGCAGTGACATTCTCAATATCTTTGCCATTAGTTTGGACCTAATAAACTTCAAAGCTTGGTCCCGATTAGCGGATAATCCCATGGGCTTTGATGATTCAGAAAAAGCATTTAGGGCAGCTCAATTGCTACCTTATGCAGTTGAAATTCAGATTAAAGAGGAAGTCACCATCCCAGAAAGGACCCGACAATTCTCCCTGGGAGTGAAAGTTAAAAGAGGACAAAAATTGAAAAACCCTGATGCTTACATTCATCTAAATGCTTCTCTCCAACAGCAAGGGTTAGGGGTAAACCCAACACCATTAGTCAACATAGAACATGACACCATTCCAATAGAGGTGGATAACAGCGACTTAAAGAGTATTACTCTCGCCGCAGGCACCATTATTGCAATGGCGGTTGATGACCGACATTTCTCCATTGATTTAGGAAATTAACTGTTAGGACCAATCCCCAAGGACTGTTTTGACAGTGACAGTGAGGACAATACAACACCAGACAGGATTTTCACCCGGCATGGGGGGAACTTCCTGGTGTACACTTCTTGCCCTTATGGTAAGGAAGATGTGACTTGTGACTTCAGGAGGGATGAGGTGATTTTCCAGGTCCATGAGGGCTGCCTTTCCCACCTGAAGCCTCCAGTCCAAATCAGCACTCTGACCAGGGACTTCTCCACCCAGCTGGAGGAGGCCGCTGAGATAGCCAAAGCAGAAGTCTTTCCAGGCTTCAGGCAGATGGTGGAAGAGAGAGTCAACCTAGCTGATGCCTGTGTGACTCTGGAACAGAAGCAAAAGTTGAAAAAAGTTTTCTTGGATTTCCAAGATCTCTTTGCGGTAGACTCATATGACTGTGGTCACACCGACATCCACACCACAACAATTCCCACGGACCCTGGAATGACTCCAGTGTTTGTAAAGCAATATCGCTTGCCTCTCGCATCCATGGAGTCCCTTACTGAAATAATTAAGAACCTTGAGTCCCGGGGAATAATCCGTCCAGTCCACAGCACTTTCAATAATCCGGTGCTGGGAATATTGAAGCCAAACGGCCAGTAGAGACTCTGCGCCGACCTTAGGGAGCTCAACAAACTGGTCCATACTTCCCGATGGCCTCTGCCCTACATTGACCAAGGGCTGGCCCAGATTCAGGGGTCACAAGTATTCACAACAATAGACCTGACCAATGGATACTGGACCGTGCCTGTCAGTAGGGAGGACCAATACAAACTGGCTTTTACCTTTGGGGGCCAGCAGTTCACATGGACCCGGACTCCCTTCGGATACCTCAACTCCCGCAATGAATTCAACATTTTTCTACACAAGGCCATGCCCGACCTGGGTGCGAGGGGTAACCTGGCTTATGTAGATGATGTCCTCATCAAAAGTTCATCTGTGGAAGAACACATAGCGGAGACCCATTATGTTCTGACACAGTTGAGGGCCGCAAGAGCAAAACTTTCCTTCCAGAAAGCACAGTGGTGTAGAACCCGTGTTAATTTCTTGGGGCATGAGATTACTCCTCAGGGCCTCTGTCCCCAAGAAAAGAAAGTGGAAGCACTTCAGAAGCTGAAAGACCCCACAACTCTGCGGGAACTAAGGAGCCTCCTTGGACTGACTAATTACAGCAGAAAGTTCATTGAAGGCTACGCAGAGATCACTAGACCCCTGATTCATCTCTTGAAGGGGGGGGTCAAGTGGGAATGGGGTCCAGAACAATCCGGGGCAGTAAGACAACTCAAAAGAAGCCTCTCACAAGCGCCTTGCCTAGCTTACCCTGTCAGAAACAAGGAGTTCTTCCTGGAGACAGGGTTCTCTAATACGTGCTTGACGGCAGTATTATACCAAAAGGTCAATAATACAAGGTCAATAAATTAATCTCCTATGCGAGCAAAACTTTATCCTCTGTGGAGGAAAAATTCAACGATTGTGAGAAGGCACTCCTGGCAACGGTGTGGGCATTGAAGAATTACCTCCCGTTTATCCAGGCGGAACACATCATAGTGGAGACTCCACACCAGCCTCTGCAATATCTCCAAAGTGACAGAATCCGGCCCGTAAATGTGAGTAATTCCCGAATTACTTCCTGGATTCTGTCAATGCAAGGCTTTCCTGTGGAGGTCAGATATGACCAAAACAAGAAGAGTCCCCTCGCGCAAGGTCTGGCTGACTTGCATGATTGTGCCAGAGAAAACTGTCTCGAGGACGAAAGTCTAAAAATCAAGGACAACATGGAGGCATACCTTAATTCCCCACACAAAGTCTTTGAAGAAGACAAGTGTGAGGGAATGCCCACTGTCTATGTGGATGGATGCTCTTACCATGTTGACAACGACGGGGAGAAAGAACTGGTGGCTGGCGTAGGAACCCTCCGCTGGATACAAAATTGGTCCCCGAAGTAGTCAGGTGGCAGAATTGATGGCTGTGCATCAGGCCATCCTCACTGCTGTCCAGCATCAACTCCACGAACTGGTCATAATCACAGATTCGGATTATGTACGGAACGGGTTCGTGGAGCACCTGGTTAACTGGAAAACCAGAGGCATGTTATGTGCTAATAACAAACCCCTGAAACATGGGAAGTTAATCCAAAATATTGATGATCTGGTCACATCGAATGGGATGACCATCTACTGGAAAAAGATCAAGGGTCATTCCAAAGTAGAGGGACCAGACAAAACTGGAAATGACTTAGCTGATCAGCTGGCCAAAACCGGGGCCATCCAAGGGGATCTAATAGAAATAGAGTCCCTGTTGGGGGAAATCCAGGTCACTGCGATCACTAGGTCCCACACAAATGCTCACAATGATCTTTCAACTGCACAATGGAGTAAGGAGACCCCTGATGCTGATTTAATTACAGCTCAGAAGGGGGATCCAATTATTGGTAAGTTTTACCAACACCTTGAGGACCCTAAGAACTTTCCCCTGACGGATACCGATTACATTGGGAAAGAGGACCTAAGAGTGTTGATGAAATGTCCAAAAAGGTTACGAATCCAAGACGGTTTGTTGGTAAGGAAATCCCAAGCTGGCCATGATCAGTGGGTGGTTCCTACCTCATTCCGAAGTCTGATGTTAAGTCACACCCATGATGCGGCCACCGCCGGTCATAGGGGGTTTCACACAACACTGGAAATCTTAAGAGAGGTTGCATACTGGCCACACATGGGGCAGGACCTCGACCAATACTTGAAGGGGTGTCTTGTGTGTGCACAATTTCAGCCATCATCCCTCACACACTGCGCACCTCTCCAAAAGAGGGGGATGACACTGCCATGGTCAGATTTGCAAATCGACTTTGTAGGCCCTGTGATTCGCTCGTCTAGAGGAAACAAGTACATGTTGACCGTTACATGCTTGTTTACCAAGTGGGTGGAATGTCTCCCAGCCCCAAATTGCAAGGCAGAAACAGCAGCTGCCCTGATGATTAACCACATCTTTTCCCATTTTGGTCTACCTCAAAGGATTGAGTCAGACAGAGGTAGCCACTTCACCAGTGAAGTAATGACAAAGATGTGGGAGATACTGGGGGTTAAAAGGAAGCTACACATTGCTTACAGGCCAGCTTCTGGAGCAGTGGAGAGATATAACCGAACCATTGTCAGCATCTTAAAAAAGTTTGTGGCAGATTCTGGGCCAAGTTGGGATATCAGATTACCTCTGGTCCTAATGGCCATCAGATCTACCCCTTCATCTGCAACCAAAATGTCACCATTTGAGTTGATGACTGGACGCAAGATGGTGCTTCCCCAGCATTTGCTCTACAGAGCCCAAGAGCAAACGTTGATAAATGCCTCCACAACTCATGAGTATGTGGAGAATTTAAGGAAACACCTTCAGCATGCTTTTGCCTATGCTCAGCAGAATCTAGAAAGATCAGCCGAGAGCATGAAGACCCACTATGATTTAAAAACTACCCAAAAGGAATATAAGGTGGGTGATCGGGTCTATCTATACAATTTCCAAAGGAACCAGGCCAAACAGCGAAAATTCTTGCCTACATGGAAGGGACCGTTTGAAATTATAGACAAGATCTCCCCTGTTGCCTATAAGATCTGCATCCCCAAAGGCAGTCTGGCAGAAGGGGAAGACAAGTGGGTACATATAAATCAGCTAAAGTGTTGCCATCCCAGGCACACTCTGCAACAACTGGAGGAATCCACTGGAATCCCAGAGGGGGCCGCTCCAGAGTAATTCAGTTCCAACCCTAAAATATTCCACATATAGCATATAAAATTCTGTGATCCTTGTATATATATATGTTCTTGTCTCCTAATTTAAAAAAGAAAATGTATATGTTCATATCTTCTGATTCATAAAATGTATATGTTCGCCACACCATTAATAGTGGGGAAGAAATGTCTACGAATAGGTATTGCCGCTTTGCTTTATCATCCTAGGAGAGATGAAACCATGGAGACTGACCAAGGAGGACGACCGGGGACCGGGAGCAGAGACCCGAGGGGCCCTGGGTACCGCCCAATCCTCCCATTAGGACCAGCAAGGAGAACTGATTGATCGACTGGAGGGAGGAAAAGATGCTGAACTGTGCCATCCATGGAATTGGAAGAAGAGGAGGCGAACATCCCAGATCTTGCGAGTTCCATCAGCGAAAGGACAGAATGGCCATCGCAAGAGAGGGGGCTTGTGGGATGTTTATACCCATGCATACAAGCCCTACCATAAAACTGTGCAGTACTGGCATGGAAAACATCATGATGGCCAGAACTCCCCAGAGAGTGCGCAGGGAAAACATGAAGAATAGGCTGCCACCCATTTTTGCCTATGTTGTGAGCACAGGAGGGCACTGCCTAAAACCACCATTGGGCTACACACACAGTAGCCTGAAACCATTGGGAATGGCAATGCTGATTGCCAAAAAGCAATTCAGAACTGTGGGGAATTCATTTTCGTAATCCCAAAAATGGTTGCATTAGCAGTACTCACCACTATCAGAAAGCTGGCGTTTTAAAACCACCAGACTTTTGTGTAAAACTGAACAAATGAAACAAAACCAGACCAAGGAAAGACTTGCTAAGAGGTGGATACAATGTAAAACTATATTCAGAAATGACTTGAAGGAAGTAATTATTTAATGTATAGGTAAAAATGGTCAGTTTGATTTGAATGTAGAAAACTGGGAACAAAAAGTGACATTTAGCTGAAACCTGGCTTAATGAAACTGAATTCTGCCTGACAACTACCCCCGACAGGAGTTGAAACTGGATGCTCAGCCACTCTGCCCCTGGCCAAAAGGAGTGAACACCTCTCTGATTAGATTAGGGGTGGAGCAGCTGGGGACTACAGGGAGTTGAACAAAGCCCTGTCCTGGACTCAGGCAAATGTTATATTGGGGGCGTCGTAAAATAGCTTCCTCTTGGGAGAAACTGGGGGGCAGCTGTGCCTCTGCAAGCAAGCTGGCTTGGGGGAAGTGGATAAACCAGTTATTCCACCCTGTGATGTGGGAAGCCACACCCCTTTTTGACCAGAGCATAATTTTAAAAAGATAGATAACTCATAGTGCGGACTTGTCAGAATTATATAAGTAATATCATTATTTTTGTGATTTTTCTGTGAACATTTTGAGAGGCGTTAGGACCCTGTGGTGTATTCTGGGGGGTTGCTAGCGGAAAATAGGGTCTCACTCCAAATGTATGCATGTTAAAAATCTGACACTTTATCATCTGTAACCCATATCCCTGGTGCACATTTGTGTAAAATCTGGAAAGGTTTAGAGGTCGTTATCTGGATGAAAAGGGGAGAATTCTGTCATCAGTGGACACGACATCGTACAAAGACAGGGATCGGATGGTTTGGTGCTACAGAAAATATGTTAACTGGACCTATAATATTAGAAAAATGGTACATAGATAAATATGTATTTGGGTCAGAAATAGATTTGTGTGCAATCTGACAAGGGGAGGTTCCTCTGACCATAAAACCTACAGCATCACTCTGACTCACATTTCCTCCCCCCAATCAAGGGAGAGAGGAGGAATTGGCCAATGATAAGTGAGAGGGGAAGGTTTAGTTATGACCAACGCACACACCCACTTTCCAAAACACATAAAAAGAGACTGCTGGGACAGGTAGAGACATTCAATTCCATTTGCTGCGGAGCATGCTGACCGACGACTTCACATCCAGAGATCCAGACTTCAAATCCATCAATCTCCGGAACCTGTAGCAGTATCCAGAAAGCAGTGTTACATCCAGAATCCAGAGAGGCTAGACCAGCAGAGCAGAGCTGACCCAGATCGCTGTGAGCAGAACCGGTGCCTGATTGACCCGCCGAGCAGACAGAACCGCAGCCGGACGTGTTGACCAGATCCGTGACGAGGCCTAGTTCAAATTTATATTGTGAGTACCTAGCAGAACTGTGCAGAACCAATCCCTTAGTTAAAATAATCTAATCCAAACTATTTTAACCTAAGTAGAACTGCCTCCTAGAAATCGTGTCATCTGTCATTTTTAAAGCTGCACAACTGTCACCTGTCAATTCTGCAGCTGCAAGCTGTCACCTGTCATTTTGAGTTTACTTTAAATCCGAAAAACGACCTTTATTTAATCGTCCGTATCTCTGGAACCGTTTGTCCTAGGAACGAGATTTAACTTTCCCCTGAAAGCTTAGAATCTAAGCTTTCAAACAAGCCCCGAACCGACTTCCTACTCCTTATACGTTTTCCGCAATCACGATTTACGCACTCGCGAAATTTACCGCGATGTGCGATTTTGGCTCAATTTCTCCACTTGTCAAAATAGCAGCTCCATTCTTTCTTTGCTAAAATTCGTTTGCAATCTGCTAATCATTCACAGAGTATTGTTAAAGTGAGCCTGAACTAATATAAAGTAGCCATCACCTACCCTGAACCTCTAGAGGGAATTAAAAGCAATTTTAGCACCTTTTCACTTCCTTGCAAACCACATTAAAGTAATTTGCCTGTGTTTAAAACTCATCCCTGTTTTCCCTAAGCTTGCTGGAAGAACTGGAACTGTGTATTGCATTATAAAGTGTGATTTGTTGGGATTCTTGAAGACTGTGTGCTCTCCTTCCATTTCTGGTATTGCATAGGGGGGGAGTGAATTGTCAAAAGAAAAAGTGATCATATTACCTTTTGCTAAAATCATAACAAGTTATTTCTGTACTGCATTTTATTCCACCTTGCGTTTCCTTGAACCATATAAAGCATTCTTTCCCACCTTGTTCTTCTGTTCCTATTCATAGTTACCTCTTGCTGATAACTGCTCATATTCACAAGCGTAATATCCATTATCAATTTATTTATAGAAGTGTGATATATATATTGTTTAAATTTTCAAATAAACCTTTTAATTTGCAAAACAAACCTACTTCTTGGCTCAGTGGGGTCAGGGGGATTCTAAGAGGGGGGTGTTATACAAGGGTTGTCATCCAGAGTACTGAACTGGATATAAAAATACATCAATAAGGGTTTTCCTCAGCATCCCAGATTAGGCATTGACTTAGCTGTAGTGCAGATTGAATATCGCTTACATCGTGGTATTAGGGGGGCGGCCTGCTTGAAGGGGAGGCCTGGCTGGAGACACGGGGTCTGAGGAGGCCATGTGACCGATGGCCCCTTGGCATGGGACACCTTTTGAAGTGTACATGTAGTTTGGCACCTTGGCCTTTCGCGCCCCTGACAGCCCCCCATGCCAGCGCGCATCCACCGGCGCGAACCGCCTTTGATACAGGGGGGTGGGATAGATGGCCCTGGGGCGTGCAGATAAGGCCCAGGAAGACTGCTGAATGGAGACACACTTATGTGGATTGCAGGGGGGCGGCCTGCTTCAAGGGGAGGCCTGGCTGGAGACATGGGGTCTGAGGAGGCCATGTGACCGATGGCCCCTTGGCGTGGGACACCTTTTGAAGTGTACATGTAGTTTGGCACCTTGGCCGTTTGCGCCCGTCACAGCCCCCCATGCCAGCGCGCATCCACCGGTGCGAACCGCCTTTGATACAGGGGGGTGGGATGGATGGCCCTGGGGCGTGCAGATAAGGCACAGGAAGACTGCTGAATGGAGATACACTTGTGTGGATTGCAGGGGGGCGGCCTGCTTCAAGGGGAGGCCTGGCTGGAGACACGGGGTCTGAGGAGGCCATGTGACCGATGGCCCCTTGGCGTGGGACACCTTTTGAAGTGTACATGTAGTTTGGCACCTTGGCCTTTCGCGCCCCTGACAGCCCCCCATGCCAGCGCGCATCCACCGGCGCGAACCGCCTTTGATACAGGGGGGTGGGATGGATGGCCCTGGGGCGTGCAGATAAGGCACAGGAAGACTGCTGAATGGGGACACACTTATGTGGATTGCAGGGGGGCGGCCTGCTTCAAGGGGAGGCCTGGCTGGAGACACAGGGTCTGAGGAGGCCATGTGACCGATGGCCCCTTGGCGTGGGACACCTTTTGAAGTGTACATGTAGTTTGGCACCTTGGCCGTTTGCGCCCGTCACAGCCCCCCATGCCAGCGCGCATCCACCGGTGCAAACCGCCTTTGATACAGGGGGGTGGGATGGATGGCCCTGGGGCGTGCAGATAAGGCACAGGAAGACTGCTGAATGGAGACACACTTGTGTGGATTGCAGGGGGGCGGCCTGCTTCAAGGGGAGGCCTGGCTGGAGACACGGGGTCTGAGGAGGCCATGTGACCGATGGCCCCTTGGCGTGGGACACCTTTTGAAGTGTACATGTAGTTTGGCACCTTGGCCTTTCGCGCCCTTGACTGCCCCCCATGCCAGCGCGCATCCACCGGCGCAGATAAGGCACAGGAAGACTGCTGAATGGAGACACACTTATGTGGATTGCAGGGGGGCGGCCTGCTTCAAGGGGAGGCCTGGCTGGAGACACGGGGTCTGAGGAGGCCATGTGACCGATGGCCCCTTGGCGTGGGACACCTTTTGAAGTGTACATGTAGTTTGGCACCTTGGCCTTTCGCGCCCTTGACAGCCCCCCATGCCAGCGCGCATCCACCGGCACGAACCGCCTTTGATACAGGGGGGTGGGATGGATGGCCCTGGGGCGTGCAGATAAGGCACAGGAAGACTGCTGAATGGAGACACACTTATGTGGATTGCAGGGGGGCGGCCTGCTTCAAGGGGAGGCCTGGCTGGAGACACGGGGTCTGAGGAGGCCATGTGACCGATGGCCCCTTGGCGTGGGACACCTTTTGAAGTGTACATGTAGTTTGGCACCTTGGCCTTTCGCGCCCGTCACAGCCCCCCATGCCAGCGCGCATCCACCGGTGCGAACCGCCTTTGATACAGGGGGGTGGGATGGATGGCCCTGGGGCGTGCAGATAAGGCACAGGAAGACTGCTGAATGGAGACACACTTGTGTGGATTGCAGGGGGGCGGCCTGCTTCAAGGGGAGGCCTGGCTGGAGACACGGGGTCTGAGGAGGCCATGTGACCGATGGCCCCTTGGCGTGGGACACCTTTTGAAGTGTACATGTAGTTTGGCACCTTGGCCTTTCGCGCCCTTGACAGCCCCCCATGCCAGCGCGCATCCACCGGCGCGAACCGCCTTTGATACAGGGGGGTGGGATGGATGGCCCTGGGGCGTGCAGATAAGGCACAGGAAGACTGCTGAATGGAGACACACTTATGTGGATTGCAGGGGGGCGGCCTGCTTCAAGGGGAGGCCTGGCTGGAGACACGGGGTCTGAGGAGGCCATGTGACCGATGGCCCCTTGGCGTGGGACACCTTTTGAAGTGTACATGTAGTTTTGCACCTTGGCCTTTCGCGACCCTGACAGCCCCCCATGCCAGCGCTCATCCACTGGCGCGAACCGCCTTTATATCAATATATAGTATATCGCCTTTATATCAATGATAGTATATCGTTGCTTATCAATAACAAATGCCACATACCGGAGATTCTTGTGAGCACAGACCCACACTTCAACTGGTGTATTATAGTGGTCAAGACCCTAAGGCCTGTATAATCCAATGGTAATTGTTAGTTTAGATATATGTGTGACTTTTATAGAGACATAACCTACTGAAAGACTTTGAACAAGTGTTATTTAGTGCATGCATTATCAAGAATATGTTATGTTAGCTTAGATAGATAGTGACCACCCTGCTTCACAGCGACCAGACCTTCACCCATTCGGAGCACAGATGTCTGACGTCCATCCTTGAATGGAGACACACTTGATTCATTAAAAAGTCAAAACAAACGTTGTTAAAATATATGTGGTGTTTTATTTTGTATCTTATTTTCATGACACAAAAATACAAGACTTTAAAGATTATACAGGTCAGGTTGCAGCACAGCGAGAGAAAATCCCCTGTACTGACCGCTGTCACTCGGGAACGTTTCTCTAATGGCACGAACGGCACAGGCGGGTATCACTCTTCGAACGCGGTGTCCAAGCCTCCCGTGGAGCCACCATGTAAAGGAACGATAGGCCACCAGCCTGTACCACCTGTGAAAAGGAATGAAACAAACTGTTTTTAAATGACCAAGATAAGTTTAATAAACGTTTGTTGTCAATGACAATTCTTGTAACTAATGGCATTCTGCACGGACAAATGCTATCTAGACAATGCACACTATTGAACGACTTACATGCGTTACAATGATACGTAGATGTAATTTTGGATATAGTAGAAGAACATGAAAATAGGAGTGGCATGATAAGCAGAGTATACTTACTCGTTACTCGGATTACGAGGACGAACAGTTGCGCGAAGTTCGTGCATAAGCACCATCATTATTCTCAACACGGCCCGTGTGAGGCAGGCTGCCCTGAAGTCTGGCAGCTCGGTGATGCATTGCGGTCGTGGCTCGCCTTCCGAAATGTAGGCCAGCCATCCCGAGGTTTCTCGGCAGCAGCAGTTCTCGTCCTCAGTTTGCATTAGCTCGCACCGATTGCATGTGCACCAGGTGGAGACGCCGTCCATTCGACTAGGCCCAGGCTCTTCATCTGTTGATTCGTCCTGCCAACTGCCGTCCGAATCCCCATCGTTTTCGCGTGCTTCCCTTTCCAGTAGTTCCTCCTCGGTATACTTGGGCTCGTACATGTACGGCATTATTGTAGCCATTGTGTGGTAAACAGAGTAAAATAATTTACCGAGATGGTACAGGTGTTCACACGGGCTACAAGCGGCGAAGGTAGCTGACCAGAACACTGAAACGAGTCACAAAATACTCAAAGTAACACAGAGAGAGGAATGGAATCGAAAATCTGCTGCTGTGTGTTGTGAAACGGTCTGTTTATACTTATTGAGGAAAGAGGCGTCCTGCCATTTCCATGGCGACACGTCATTAGCTGAAGCGCAGCGAGTGTTGACAAGAGACGTGCTTTGGCGTTGGGAAATGGGCGGTACGAGTCTGCTGATGACAGGCTCAGGGGCGGGGGAATTGATTTAGTGCCGCAAAAGCAGGTCAGCCAGGGCGATGGGGGAAAAGATAGGATTATCAGAAAATGGCGGCTCCCTGGTGCTTGTTTTCGCGTGCGTTTAATGGACGAAAACTCGTGTAAGGTCCATAGGAAAGTTTTCTAAAATCGAGCCACTTAGGCTTAAAAAAACATGGCCGACCCGTAGGGACAATAACATTTTTTACTAGACCATGCCTTTAAGTCCTTGTTTGTGTTCAGAAAATTGCATTAGTAGATGCTGATATTCAATCGCATCAGATGATAATGTCATAGTAGATGTAATCTGATTTAGGTCACTGGTTTTCAGGTTAAGCCTTATCCTTCCTGAGCGATAAGAGATGTCATGTAACCATAATTTTTGTATAGCATTTTTGCCAGCATTCAAGGTCATTTTTAGTAGATCGTGATCACTATGTTCCGTCTTGCAGACCTTCAAACCGCAAGCTTTTGGTAGGAAGGATTCCGATACAAAGAATTAGTCTAATGTTGAGTGCTGTTAATCTCTACTCCATGTTGGATTTGCTGGTATATCGCCGGGTATATTTCCATTCAAAATTGTTAGTTTGCGGCAGTCCATTTCAAGGCACCATAAGTGGGCCGCTTCCTCATGTGCCTTTTTTTCTGGTCGGTTTTGATGTGTGCTTTATGTCCATGTTCAAACAGTCGATGTTTAAATCGCCACAGATTATTATTTGTGCGACGCATACGTTTTCAAGTGTTTTCGTCGATAATTGAGGTCACTTGATCAATAAATGTTGTTGTTCTCGTTGCGATCTGGGTCCAATAAAGATTGATAATATAAAGGAACTCAGGCTCATAAGTACCTAGTATCATTACTTTGGCAGTTTGTATGTAGTAAGTGACGTTCTTTGTCTCAATAATCCTAAAGCCGGATTCTTTTTTGGCGGCTATTAGTAGTCCAGCCATTGGTCTACCTTTACTTTGTTGGATAGCAGGATTTAGAACTATTTCAAATAAGGATGAGGTTGGACATTCACTTAACCATGATTCCTGAAGGCATATCAGATCCAAATTCCGTATCCAGGGTGTGTGAAACAGGTGGGCAAATCCACACGTGTTCCACGATCCAATTGTCAGAGTCCGGCTTTCCCACTGATTCTGGCATTACTTTCTCTGTTTGTTATTTAGAGTGGAGGCCAACCATGCCCAGTTTCCATTTTCGGTGATACTTCCAATCCCGTCCTCACAAATGGTTTTGTTGTATTTTGCGATTTTGCCTTCATTCGTTATTTTGATTTGCTCATCTAGGAATCGATGACATATTTCCTTGTTTTTAGGTTTTGTTTCTATGATCATAGGTGACAAAGCCGCTCTGCCTAAAGGTAGTTTTTCATTTGTGTTTATCTGTTCTGCATTTTTGGGGGTTTTGGTACTCGTGCCCTTGGTTAGGGGCTCCTGTTCTACGTCATTGTACGGCTGAAGGTACAAGTCGAAACCCAGAGATAGTAATGCAGGTACTGCGTCTAGTAGTAGATCTCTTATCATTCTTGAGGCAAGATGTAAGGTTACTATATCATTTCTTTGTTCACAGTGGAATTCCACAATTTTTAAGTCCTCTGAGATAATAGTTCTCAAACTAGGCACAAGATGAAAGAGCCTAGTTATGTAGTGCCGATTTAAGATCAGGTTATCCACAGACTCCACCCTTTCCAAAATCAGTTTTTAGAATGGAAAGACTATTTTCGTTATTTTAAGATTTGTTTTATTGCACTTGGTGATAAACTTTATTTCACTTTTAGTTTGTGATCGTGAATTTAATATATCTTGAGTTGATTGGAGCGGACGCAAATTCAGCGTCCTATTAAGTTTTTCTGGTACGTTTTTTTTTATCATTGATAACCCAGTTTTACAATCATTAGCCTCAATCTTGGAGACCATTTGTTTTGCACGCTTTTCCTCCATTGTCATGAAGGGAGTTCCTAGCTCTGCGTTGGTGTGTTTATCTGTAGTTTTTTTTTTTTAAACTTGTTTATTTTCGGTTGGCACACAGGAGAGCAAATTAGCATATCAGATCAACACTTTATCACAGCATTAATATACCATTGTTTATCCCCAGACACCCAAGCTCACTTCTTAGTCTCGGCAGTCTTCTGTGGACTGTCTCATTGCCCATAAAGTCTGATTCCTGAACCATTCGCTCCTGTCTCCTCCTACCTCGATTCGCCTTCCTCCCTCCTCTCCCTGCTTACGTCCTCAAATCCTGGATCTGGCTATCCTCCGGGGCCTGCTCCTCCATCGACTGAGTCTGTTCCCTGTCCGCCGCCCGCTGGGCCTGTTGCACTAGGCGCGGTTTGTATGTCAGCGCCGGGAAGCGTAGGTCATAGTCTATCACCGGCGACCAAATGTTTGTGAAACGATGGAGGCGGCCTCTATTTGCTGCCATAATTTTCTCAGCGATGAAGATGTCCCAGATTTTCAACCACCACAACACCGTTAGGGGACCTTCCGGAGTCTTCCATGTCTGGGCTATTGTGATTTTAGCGGCTAGGAGTAATTGTGTGATGAGGGCCGCGGATGCGACCGATTTCGGGTAGGTGTCTGGGATCGGGGTCCCTAGCAGTAGTGGCTCCGGTTCCAGTGGCAGCGAGATCTGGGTTATGTCTGTGATGATAGCTATACATTGGGCCCAGAAGACCTTCACCACCGGGCATGACCACCACATGTGTAGATAGGAGCCTAGCGAGCCGCACCGACGCCAGCACTGTGGGTCCAGCGACTGATTGAAGCGGTGTAGTTGAAGCGGTGGGAAATACCATCTCATGAGCAGTTTATGTGCGCATTCTCGGTTGGTGATGCAGAAAGAAGATGAGTGCGTGCGGGACCAGATATCGGTCCAGTCTTGATCTTGGATTGGATGCCCTAGGTCCTTTTCCCACTGCGCCATATATGTCGCTCTATTTGACAGTAGGTTCACTTGGAGTAATCGATGCAGCGTCGAAATCCGCCCTCGGACTGGAGGGTCTGCCACCGTTAATTCAAAGGCATCCAGGGTCCGGGTAGCCGCCTCTCGCGTCTGGGGGTGTGAGCACCAGTGTCTGATTTGGCAGTATGAAAACCTGTCTGACTCTGCTAGGTTAAACGCACTTTTGCATTAGGCGAATGTCAGCGGCTGGGTTCCTTCAAATAGTTGGCTTAGGGAGCTGAGGCCTCCGGCGATCCAGTTTTTAAAGTTCGAGGGGTGAGATCCCGGCGAGAACGCCGGATTGTGGAAGACTGGGGCTGAGGGGCCCAGGGCTCTCGGGATACCTCTGGATTTGCGGGCCCAATCCCATGCCTTCAACGTTTGCTTGGTTGAGGACAGAATAGCTGGCCACGTCCGGCGCAGCGAGGTTGGCAGGTGTAAAAGAAAGTGCAGTGGGAGGGGTAATCAGGATTGCTCTATGTCCATCCATTTGGGGCGCCCTGATGCTATAGTCCAAGCCCGGGTATGAGCTATCTGCGCCGCCATTTGGTATTTTTGGAGGTCAGGGACCCCTAGGCCTCCCTGGTCCGGAGCACATAGCATGGTCTTCCGTGGAATGCGGGCCTTCTTCCCTCTCCATATGAATCCAAATATCTTCCTCTGAAGTCTCTGTAGTTGGGGGCGAGGGACTATGATGGGAAGAGCTGAGCAGGCGTATAGGAATCGTGGCAACAGATTCATCTTACAGGCCATGATACAACCTATTAGGGATATTTCCTGCTTGAGCCAGGTGTCTAGGTCTTTTTCCAAAGTTTTCATCAGGGGCGGGAAGTTTATCCGATAGATGTCTCCCGGGTTAGCAGGGATCTGCACCCCGAGGTAGGGGATGGTTGTGTCACTTAGTGGGATCGCGCACTGGGCGCTGAAGGATGCCTTGTCTCTCTGATCTAAGCCTATCCCCAACGCTGTCGATTTCATCAAATTAATGGCAAATCTGGACACCTTCCCGAATCTGTGGATTTCCGCTAGGGCGGCTCTTAAGGATTGAGAGGTGTCTGTAATGGTTAGCATCACGTCATCAGCGTAGAGCGCGATCTTGTGCTGGGTAGAGCCCACTTGAAGGCCTTTGATTCTGGGGTTGAGGCGGATCCGCTGGGCCAAAGATTCCATAACCATAGCAAACAGTAGGGGGGAGAGGGGGCAGCCCTGTCTGGTGCCGCATGTTAGGGAGATCGGGTTAGTTAGCAGGCCGTTCACTCGAAGAAGGGTGGTCGGGGATTGGTAGTTCGCTAAGGTGAGCTTTAAGAAGGTGGGCCCAAAGCCGAACGATTCCAGGATGAGGCGGAGGAACGACCAGTCCACTTTGTCGAAAGCCTTGGTCGCGTCCAAGGCTAGCAGGGCGAGTTTCTTCGAGCCTTGCATGGCTATCTCAATCAAGTTGAGGACTCTGCGTGTATTATCTGTGGTGGCTCCGTTTAAAATAAATCCCGTCTGGTCTGGGTCTATGATGTCCGGAAGAAGCTTCGCTAATCGGTTTGCCAAGACCTTCGAATAAATATTCACATCCAGGTTTAATAAGGAGATGGGTCGATAAGCTGCTATATCGCTGGGGTCTTTTCCTGGTTTCAGCGCTAATACTGTTATCGACTCTTTCATTGACGGGGTTGTTTATCCAGAAGTGGCGAAGGAGTTGAAGAGGGTCGTCATTGGGGTTAGTAGCTGGGGCCAAAAGAGTTTGAAGAATCGGGACGAGAAACCATCCGGGCCCGGGGCTCTAGTTCTTAAGCTTTTAACAGCCTCGTCGATCTCCTCACTGGTAATCGGGGCCTCCAACTCTTCTCTACTCGTAGTTGAGAGCTTGGGCAAGGCGGCTTCCCGCAGGTAGGACTGCTGCTCTTCCTGGGGTTTTTGGATAGCTGACATGGTTTCGGTTACGTGAGCCTCTGCAATTCTCAGCTTATCCCGATCTGCGAATTGGACTGCACCCTGGGAGTCTCGGAGGCCTATGATAGTGTTCCTTCTCTTGATTCTTGCCAGTTTTTCCACCAGGAATTTATTTGCTTTGTTTCCTCTGGCGTAGTAGCTCTGCTTCGTTTTAGTTAGCAGCTGGGCTGTGTCCTCCGCGTAATGGGCCTCTAGTTTCTTCCGGGCCGTCTGCAAGGCTCGGTAGGTTCTCGGGGACCAGTTTTTAGCCTTGCACGCCGTCTCTGCCTCCAGGACCTTGTCTTCTAGGATGCGGCGGACCCGTTGCTTTTGTTTATGGTAGGCCGCTCCCCGGGAGATCAGAACCCCCCTCACCACAGCCTTCATTGCGTCTCATGTAGTCGCTGGGGAGGTATCTTCGTTTTTATTGTCTTCGAAGAACTGTTTGATTGTTTTAGCTACTACGTCTCTCGTGGCCATGTCATTTAGGATCGGGTCATAAAGAGACCATCTGCGTCTTGGGGACGGGTCCGGGTTATAAGCTCTTAGGGTTAGCATTATGGGTGCGTGGTCTGAATGGATTCTGGGTCCTATGAGGACATCGTCTGTGTATGACAGGATCTGCGGAGATGCCAGCAGGAGGTCGATGCGTGAGTAAGTTCTATGCACATAAGAGTAGCATGAGTAGTCGCGCTCCTCTGGGTGGAGGATCCTCCATGTATCCACCACTTCGAAGGTTCGGAACAATTTAAGCAGAGCGATCGCCAAGCCGAAGTCTCCGCGGGCTGGGGGGTGTGATCTGTCTACTAATGGGTTGGGGACTCCGTTGAAATCTCCCCCGATGATGGTCTGGCCTTCAACAAACGGTAGGAGGGTGCTTTCCAGGGCCGAGTAGAATGCTTCCTGTTCTTGATTCGGGGCATATACGGAGATCAACGTATATAGTTGGCCGAGAATTCGGCATTTCACCATTAAGATAGCTGTGCCACCCTTCTTTGCTCCATTCGATGCTAGGAACTGCGTTGGGAATTGCCGATCTCTGAGCCTTGTGAAGTCCGCTGGGATCAGGTGTGTCTCCTGTAGGAAGACAATGGAGGCCTTGTCATTCTGGATGCGTTTTAGAATCGCTTTCCGCTTCTGTGGGGCGTTGAGGCCTCTGACGTTCAACGTTAGGAACCTTAGTTTCTGGATCGGCGGGGGGGCCTCCTGGGTGCCCTCTGGGGTGGGATACTGTTCCTCGTGGGGGGGCTGGGGGTATTCAGTCTTCATTTCGTGACTCAGAGTTAGCTAAGTCCTCCTGCGGCCGGGTTTTCTGTATCCTCCAACGGGAGGGTTGGGCCAACCAACGGGTGGGCGAACTTAAACGGGTGGGAGAACTCCCGACTGTGTGGGGGGCCGGGGTTTTCTGCGCGGCCACCACCACGGCCAACGGGGCCCAAACTGTTTTCCTCGCCAACGGGGCGGGGGTCGAACCATTGAAATCGGCTCGGCTCCAAGGGTGGGTAGGTGACATACTCCTTGGAGAGGGGACTGGGCCGTTCGGTGCCCGCGGTGTTGCCATGCTTCGTTTTGGCTCCAGGGTCGATCTTAGCACCATGGGAGCAGACATCTGGATCATTTCATCTTTCGGCGTCCCTGTGCTTTAGACCAGGGTTGTTGCTGTCTTTGGGGTGATTGATCTGGTTCCTCTGGCGGGAGGTGTGGACTGGGGGTGGGTGAGGTCTCTGGAGAGCTCAGGTGTAAAATAGATTTCGCGTCCTCCAGGTGGCTAATTTTACGCAGGGTTCCCTGGTACGAGAATTGTAAAGTAGCAGGGAAGAGCCATCGGTAGCGGATCTGCTGGCTCTGGAGGAATAGAGTCAAGGGCTTGAGAGCTCTCCTTTTCTGTATGGTGATCGGGGAGAGATCTTGGAATATCTGCAGGGGGGAGCTCATGAATGACAGTTCATCTTTGGTGCGGCTTATCGCCGAGATGGCCTCTTTGGTAGCGTAAAAGTGGACTCTAGTGATCACATCCGGAGGGCCGTCCGAATCTGCTCCTCGTCTCTGGCGCAATCTGTGAGTTCGGTCCAGGACGAGTTGGGTTTTGTCCATGAGCGGGAGGAGAGCCTGGAAGAAGTTGCCTATATATTCCAGGAGCTCTTTATCTTGAATCGTTGCTGGGACCCCACGGATGCGCAGATTATTTCGTCGAGCCCTGTTTTCTAAGTCCTCTTGCTTGAATGCGAGGATCTCATTACTGGATTGGAGCGCTCGGATCTCGCGTCGCATTTCTATTATTGTTGCATCGTGGTTCTGAGTTAAGTCTTCGACCTCTCCTATCCTCTGTTCCGCTTCCGTGAGTCGTTGGTCCTTCTGTTCTAGTCGTGTGGTGAGCTCGGTCATGCAGGACCGGATCTCGGCTTTAATGTCCCGCATGAAGGCCATCAGGTCATTATCTGTAGTTTTTATCGTCAATTTACAAATTCTTTGTTGCTTCGGTTGTTTTAGGGCACTCTGGGGCTGGGCAGTGGAAGGCTCATTTGTGATGGAAATATTTGCATTTAAGTTCGTAGATTCTGTCATTGGTGAATTTGTGTCCTTAGTTTGAGGACAGTCTGGCTCTAATTGTGGGGTTTCCTCTCCATCGTCATATGTAGATAGATTGATCAAATCATTTTCGTCGTTTTGAGATCTTGCCCGGAGATTTAGAGTTAACAATTTTGCTTGGGGCTTTATATTCCAGTGTTGTTTTGTACTAATTTTGTTCTTTCGTCCCAGTGTTGTTGTGGACTGTTAAATTGACAGTTTTTATACTCTGCAAACATTTTTTGAAGCCGTTTCCACGCCTCATCCTATTCGCTGGTTGGTTTTTAAGTTTTTTTGCCCTGAACTTGGATTTTTCCAAAGATAAAAGTGTTAGTTTGCCTTGCAGAGCATTTGGCTCCCTTAAAGATGTCGAATGTAGGCAGGTTTTTGTTGAAATTTGGCTCAACTCTTTCAGCAGTACTCAGTCCTCCTTCTTTACTTTTGTCAAGTATCTCAAGTGCAGTTTTAGATGATGAGGATGTTTGTGGGTCCAATATAGCAAGATTGCTTGATTTGCGGCTGTCTTCCAACGCCTCATCAAAGGAGGTCAGATCTTGGGGGACCAAATCTATATCTGTCTCAGTCAATACTATTTGGTCCACACTTGTTTGAGAGGCGTTACTGTATGTGGTTAGTGCCTCTTTTGAGCAACATAAAGTATCATGGATGTTCTTCGTAAGTACCATAGTCTCTGTTGTTGAGTCGGGTTTATGGCTTCCAGAGAGGCCGTTTGTTGTCATTTGGTTGCAGGTTTTAGTTGGAGTTGCTGGTTGACTACAGTCTGCCAAATTTGCAAGAGCATTTCCTTTAGCTCTTACGACGATGCCTACAGACGCTTTCTCTGTGTTGGTATTTTTCGTGTATTGCTCAGATTTAGATCTAAAGAGTTTCAGGGCTTCTTTGGCTACTTCTGCAAGACGTTTTTTGTCCTCATTGTTGTTTTGCGTTTGCCCAGAGACTATCTCCATCAAGGAATCAATTTTACTACTTATAGTAGTAAGGTCTTCTTTACAGCCCGTACCTTTTCTCTCAACTTCCATTAGTTTGGTGTTAAGAAGTGCCGACAGCGTTGTAAGGTCTTTAATATTTTCATTTAGGTGTTCATAAAGCTTGATAAAAGGAGCAATAGACATGCTCATGGCTGCCATGATGATTGCCTGCAGATCTTTATCTGAGGATGTTTTTGAGCGGGCTTTGTGTTCCAGTCTTCTCTACCCTGTTTTTGTCGAGTATGTCTTCTGGTGTTCCTAATTTTAGGGTACGGACGCTCCATTATTGAGGAGTCTGATGATGAACTGGCGGATGTTAATGAATGGCAGGATTGTTGATCCATATTCCCAGTAGGTTGAGTCTCGTGCTCAAATGCCATAAGTTCTGGGCTAATTTTTGAATTACACTTCATTGCTCTTTCGCCAAGTTTGAGCTTTTCCCGCTGTGAGCATTGCAATGTTGGAGAACTGCTAACTTGGATCCGTCTACGTTTTAGGATGGATTTGTCTTTTAGTGCAGTATTGATCTTGGGATCAGAAACAGCAACTTGTGTGGCCGGTATCTCACTTTCAGGTGTAAATATAATATTGGCTTGTGCAGTATTTGCGTTTTGCTGGTCGTACCGGGCTTTATTGATCCGGGCTAAATCGGCTATCAACTTATCTGCAATTCCAATAGGGTTCCAGTGGTTTTCCATGGTTTGTGCAGATGGCAATGAGCACAGGGTTTTTGAAGCAGTAGTAGATGAGTACATTTTGTGAGACTCAGTAGCTGAGATTGTCATTTCTGCGTTAAGCAGTGTTTCATTGTAGAAAACCTTGTCAGTCAGGTTTCCAGCAACTTTTTCATACAAGAAAGCTGGAGAAGCTGACGCGTTTTCATAGATTGAATGCCTGAGTTTTGTATTACGCAGATTTTGTATTTGATCTGTCCTTGGTAAACATGTATAGTTTTTAGGGCATCCTGTCATATCTGGATATTCTGATTGCATGTTTCCCAGTGATTCCACATGATGAGAGTGTAGTAGTGTTGCGTATCACGGCTCCAATGTTAGTTTGAGACGTTTCCATCCCAAAGGACGCGGTTTCTACACCAACAGTCTTCATTTGTTTTTCATTCCCTGGTTTCCCTAGGGTGAAAATGGATTCTGTCAGCAGTGCATCTTTCGTCAGAGCATATTCAAAGCGCCTATTTTGGGTGTCTATCAGCGTGTTTTCCAAAATAAGCGGCAGTGTTTTTCCGTTTACACTTTCACTTTCAATTTGGCTGTTTAATACCAGGTGCCGTGTCATCCGCGGGAGGAAGTACATCCGTAGCGTCTTGAGGAGCTTCAGACGGCCTCCCTTTTGTAGTTTGGGCTTGCGTCTTCAGTAATTTCGAAAGCAGGGACGCAGGCGGATCAGGGCGGCGACTCATTTCCGTTGCTTTTCGGCTATCAGCAGCAGTAGGCAGTAGCAGTCAGGAGTAGGGAGCCCGGGGATCTGACTCCGCCCACTCCGCAAACCACGCAAAACAGCACAACAGCAGAAGCTCGCCCTTTCTCCGAGGGCTTACCCTTTTTCTTTCCAAATAAAATGAGGTGTTGTTTTCCAAGATCTAAGTTGCTCTTTACCTTGAAGTAAGTGGAATTACAGGGGCACTAGGAGGGACCCCCGGCACCCTTGCCTGTAGCTCAGTTATACGTGTTTTCGTTGTATGCAAAAGTCTAAAATCAAATAGTGTTCCTGAGACATCGATAACGCTGGTGAGGGACTGTGGAAGGTGGTGGATGTATAGGGTTTGAGTTAACAGGCAGCTGTGGTTCATAAGAGTCATCCCCTTCATTGCCATTATCTGAGAAATGGCCTTCAAGACCTTCAAACTCAGAGTCTATTTGGAGTTCAAAGATCTCCTTGGGTAGACCATCAGAAGGATCCAAAATATTGGGTGGCACATAAGATCATAAAGTAAGGATGCCTTGGTTTAGGCACTTTGTTGAGTGAAGAAAGAGCTGTGTTGGTTCCAAAACATTAATCTTTAGAATAGAGCACTGTGGGTGGAACAAATATGTTTTTGAGAGCAGCTGAAATGGCATGTTCCTCCGATGGCAGCAGAGCTGATGATCTTGAATGCCCATACGTGTGCAACAAAGGCTTTGACTACTCTTCTATCATTGGCGCGGTTACCATCAATAGGGCCATCATCGAGAGTGCCAAGGATGAGGGACCTGACTGGACAATCGATGGGGAGATCATCAATGGGATCTTTGTTGGCAACGTGCTGATTAATAAGTGGGTATTCAAGGCTGACAGTGTTTTCACTGGTGGCTTTACCATCTATTTCTGCATGTTACCTACAACGAGGCATCACATGATGATGGCTTAGTCATTGAATGCGTCGTCGATAGTCCCTTGTTTGTTGATGGACCCTGTGCAGCTGAATATCTGGCGTTCTCATGAGACACTTCCTTTGAGAGCATCTTGTCCGTCATGGAGGAGAAGGCAGAGTCAGTGTCAGATGATTTTGCTTTTAGGTAGCTGTTCAGTTCCTATCTCATCCTGGATCAGGTTAGCACCCTTCCTCCTTTTCTCCCGGTGAGTGGCTTTATGGAATCTTACTCTCTTGGATGAAACAACTTTAGAAGACAAGCATCCTGGCCTGGCTAAGGCAGAACTACTCATAGAAGCCAAGCCTGAGGCCACTGCCCCTTTCTTTAGCCAGGCTACCAGATGCCGGTGTCTATCTCTCAAATTTTCATTGAAAAAGTACTTGGGCATTTTTAATGGACATTGATTGTAAAGCAAGCATGCTATGTGTTATTACGTGGCTAGGCTTGCATCTGAATGCAGCCAGTCTAGTCATTTATTATTGTGGCATAACATTTTTTACTGGGCATCTATAATAAAGTAAGCATGGTATGTGTTATTGTGTGGCTAGGCTAGCATTTTTGGTGCAGCCAGTCTAGTCCTTTTCTTACTGTGGCATGGCATATTGTCTGGGTTCCTATGAAAATGTAAGCATGATAAGTGCTATTGCGTGTCTAGACAGGCATTTTGGGGCAGCCAGTCTAGTCATTTATTACTGTGGCATTTATAATAAAATAAGCATGATATGCATGATATGTGTCCTTAAGTGACTAGACTCACATTTCGGTGCAGCCAGTCTAGACCTTCCTTACTGTGGCTTGGCATTCGTTAGTGGGCTTCTCTGATAAAGCAAGCATGGTAAGTGCTGTTACCTGGCGAGAATGATGTTTAGGTGCATTCAGTCTAGACATTTCTTAATGTGGCATGGCATGTTTTACTGGGCATCATCAAGGGTATCATCAACAGCCAGCATGGAAATATTTTTAATTACTGGCAATATGCACAAAGAAAACTTGAGTATGTTCTTATATGGGAATACTGGCATATATTGGTGCAGCCAGAATGGAAATGTATGGGCATACCCATAGTGAAAATGTTTTATACTGGCATATACTGTGGGCAACGGCAGCATGACAATGCATTGGGAAATGATCCTGTGCACTGTTTGTGACTTGTATATATTGGATTTTTGAATTGGAGTTACCCTACAAAACCAATTGTAACCTAGATGGATTTTTACCCAATTCCCAATATTTTGCAGAAAGTTTGCAATGTAATGTACCATTTTAATCCATTATCAATTTCAATTTCAGTGGTGGTAGGTGCTACTAGCAATAAATGAAGCTTCAGTGCTTGAGACATCAGCCACTCATGAAGGAGGAGGCTGACAGAGAGCCAACAACTAATCATCCAATCAACATGTTTTCCTCATATCAAGTGGGAGACCATTTCATAACTTGCTACAATACCAATGACCATAAAGGAATTGCCAAATGTTCTTGATCTGCAAAATCCTGTTATGGACATAAGGTAAAGTGACACAGATCTGAGGGATCGGCTAGGATGGTACCAGGCAAACCACAAGGTCACGTATGATGGGGCCGAACTGTATAAGGATTTGTGGATTATTGTTAGAAGTTTAAATGTAACCCTGGCAAGGATAGGGAGCCAATGAAGCCTCTTAAGAGCCGGAGTCGTGTGGTCTCACCTATTACTGTAAGTAATTCAAGTATTGAATGATGTATTTGGTAGAGTCAACATAAAGACAATGGGCCTCATTCCGACCCTGGCGTTAACCAAGGCGCTATTAGCGCCTTGGTTGACGCCGTTATTTTTCCGACTCCGTCATGGTGAATGGCGGAATTACCGCCCCATTCCAAGGTTGGCGGGGTCGGTAATTCCCCATTCACCAAGTGCCCTTCCCCATTCCCATTTTTGCCCCATAGAGCTCAATGGGAATGGGGAAGGCGCTAATTACGGCACCGTAATTAGCACCTAGGTCCCTTTGCGGGTTGGTTTTTTAACGCCTGCAAAAAGCAGGCGTTAAGTACCAACCCACAAAGGGAACTCGGAATAGGGCGGTAAGGGTTTAACAGCACCGGTCTCGTTAACGGTGACGGTTAACCCTTACCGCCCTACTCGAAATTACCCCCATTTACACTAATCCAGTCTAGACCCAATTACAGCCCTGGCTATAGTCACAGAGGCACTCAGATAAGAGGGATCTTAGCTGTCTAAGCACCATGAGGTGGTAGTGAGTGGAGCTTGCTGCTGGTGTGTTATGCCAGGTCAGTGCAAAATCTAGTATTAACCTGAGTGTTTTAGCTCGGACCGGTATTCGAATCGAACAGATTGGTGGAGAAAGATGCACAGAGGCAGGTAATTCATTCCGGAGTATATGTGGCAGTGGTATCTGAACTATTTTGGTTTTAGCACTATCAAGGCCCAAACAATTTGATGACATCCATAGTGACAGGTTTTAGAAATGCAGAATGGATGAGATCCATATTGTCCTCAAAATGACCCTTCAGTGTGAAAATGATCGGAGTATCACCTGCATAGTTCTGAAACATAACATCAAGGTTGACTAACAAGTCATGCAAGGTATTTGCATGAATATTGATAAGGGGCAGTGATATTCACGACCCTTGTGGGCCTGTCAAAATCTCTGTGGCTGACATTCAATCCCCGACCTTCACTCTTATTCAAACATTTTCTAGGGGGATAGGGGGGGTCCCGGATCCCCGTTGGTTGGTTCAGCCTCCCTCGTTACGCTCAGTCACTCTGACATTTTTGTGGGAAATGTTCACGCCCTTCCAAATAAAACATTCACCAGCCGCCACTGGGTGAGTGGCTGGTGGGTGAATGGGTATGAGTATGTGCATGAAAGGTTGAGGCCCAGGCAAGGGGCATTGGAACATGGATGTGTTGTTACATGTTTTACTGGCATTGTTGGGCAAAGACAACTTGTTGAATGTTATTACATGAAGGAGGGTTTGCGGTGGGGAATTTATAGCGCAAGGGGGAAGGAAGACTGGCCATTTTCTGTTACATGGAATTGTTTACTCACATATGTAGAAAGGCCAATATGATTTGTGTTCTTACATGGGAGGGTGGGGGCACTTGTACAGTCAGCAAGTAAATGTGTCCTTACAGTGGCATTGAATGCTTTACTGTGTTATGAGCAAAGTCAAAAAAGATGAGGCATGTGTGCTGCCAACCAAGTAAATGTGTCCTTACAGTGGCATTGAATGCTTTACTGTGTTATGAGCAAAGTCAAAAAAGATGAGGCATGTGTGCTGCCAACCAAGTAAATGTTTCCTTACTGTAGCATTGCATCTTGTACTGGCAAAGTCAACATCAAGAGTATGCTTACATGATGGTGTGGGAGTTAGACAAGCATTTGTGCAGCCAACAATAACATGTTTTTCCGTGTGGCAGGAAGCCAACAAGAGAATGTTAGTACATGGGGCTACTGGCACATAGTGGCAGCATGAACATTTTATCTTTTGGTATCATTAGGGTAATATTACCGGCCAAGCACACAGCCCCCTTGTTTCTAGAATAGGTGAAAGATTTAAAGTGTGGTTAAAACACACACGTATAACTTTCACATAGTGCAGTGTGCAGCATGCCCCCACAGCTGCATGATCATCATGCGTATTGTGCATGTGTGATGGTCTAGGCTGTCCCGTAGTGTGGTGCAGTCCCTCCTTGGGGAGGGGCTCAGCATGGCTCACTGGGGGCCTCCACATTTTGTGTTACGCCATACGACTTGTGAAGAAGAACCTTGAAAAAAAAATGAACCAAATGTTGAACATAACTTGGAAGGTGTAAGTGGGTAATGTACAATATTTGTTCCTGCCAGTACAGTAGATCCGTTTGTACTACAGAAAAGGGTCAATGCTCGTGATTTTATACACTATATGGGTAAGGTGGTGAGAGGGCCCATCAAATGAGCCTACCTTTTCACCCCCTTATCATGGCCCATATGAAAACCATGTTTTTCCTGCATTGAAGGAAAGCACCATCACTACAGTAAAAATAAAAGTTACAAAAATGTTGGAGCCACTTTAGGAGGTAAAATTGGTGGAAAGTCCACCTGGAATACTGCCAATGATATTCACGTGGAATGCCGCTGATTATATTTGAACCAACCCTTAACTTAGGAGGCAAGAAATCCAGTGATATTTGTCAAATACCACCCGATTTACAACTACTGCCTATTCATAATGTCCATTTAAATCTTTGCAGGACATTCAGGACACAAACTAGTGACCTGCATCTTGCACAATGATCTTTGCGGTAGGTGCATGGGCTAAATGAGGTCCCTTCCAGACTGTAGAGAGGCAGATGTATACATCATTTATAGAGCCCACTCCCTCAACTCCGTCATACTGTAAGAACAGCAAGAAAACACTGTGCATTACACATGGTATCATCCCAATCCCACATCGGAGATAAGAGAGACGTTATGCGCTCAGACAACCGTACGGAATGTATCCCCGAACTGATGCGATATATATGAGCCTGCAGACACCACTGGACATAGAAGAACTATAAGTAAAGTTCGACAGATGTGAAGTGGCATCATGAAGAAGAGAAGATACGAGGAAGCGCTGAAACCAACATATGAATATCTAAAGAATAAAGATGTGACTGAAGAGACAAAGTAAATGTACATGCCAATATGAAGAAAACCTTATGCACTAAGAAGATAAGTAACAAGAGATGTAGTAGATGCATAAACGCAGAAACGCAAGGTAGACAAGACAACATTGAAGCTTGCTAAAGTGGGAAATAGAACGCAAGTAAAGTAGCCATGTTGAGAAAATGGACGTCAGCATTGTGTAAAAGTAAGCGAGAAGCCTCAAGAGGGGAAATACCTAGTCTACAGAGCTGATAGGCACTGGAATACAAATTTGTGCAAAAACAAAGGGCATTTCCTTGGCTTAGAATCAAGGATGCCACAGCAAGAAGCAACTGCAAGGCTTGAAAGGAGTCAAAGAGGCCACTCTGCATACACAGAACATATTTCTCTTAGAGTAAGTAAAGGAGTGAACAATTGTGGGTGCTAAATATTGCTCAATTAAAGATGGAGAAAACTCATGCAGTATGGGGCAACCAAGTCCCCTGAGGCCAAGGAGAGTAATAGCACCCAAAATAATTGATTCAAATAGCACTAAATAGAAGGGCAAAGTGGACAAAATCATAGTCTCCTCACATGTGATCCAGAGCTGGAAAACAAGGCCTATTCCTAACGCTCCTGACGTAGATAGCAATGCACTTTTACTCCCTTTAAAGTTCTGAGGAAGAGAACAGTCAGCAAGGTCAACTACAAAGAAGAAGCCTTGGCTTAGGGCCTAACTGATGAGAGATGGTAGACTAACTAGCTAAAAAAGGCAGTTGGCTGGTGTTGTTCTCTTGCACCTGGTTTTGTTGCTTACATGCTGCTAACAAGCCGAATATGTCCAAGATTGGTAAGAGCGTGCCAACCAATCATGAGGGTCTAAGTAATGGTGCACCATACATTGTTGCAGAAGTCTATCCCCTGCTGGTATTACGTTATTATCTGTATTTTACGTAGTTAGAGGTGTTTCAAGGCGTGCCTACCAGATAAGAGGCATTCAATGATGATACTAACACCTACACAAACTTTAAGTATACGTTATTCTTAACCAATCCCTCCACACAGTAGGTTTTTGCTGTCAGCCACGTAGAATGACATCACAGCTGATGTATATTGATGTATACAACCTTTTGTGTAACTGAAATGGATTTAGAGTGTTTGAGCTGAAATCTGTTTGTTCAGCAGGTTTCCCTACTTTATTGAACTGATAATAAAGTGGTATTTTGCCATATACCTTGTGTCTGTCCAGTTATTTTGGCATGAGATCATTTATTCGGGTAATGACCAGCGCTGGATGGCAAGAGGGCGTAAGTCACCCAATTAGGCAAAGGCTACTTAACAACCGGAATTAAGTGGGTGCCTTAAACCACTGTGTTAGTGTGAAAAATCAACTTCTGGGTCACCAGTGGTCCAGGGATGAATATCGGTTTCTAAACCATCAATCAGCCCCACACTTCTAGTACACCAAAAAGAATCCAAACAGATTGGAAACACAAGTCAATTATAAACCTCCTTGTCCAGTTTTGGTAACGTGGACAGAACGACAGGCTTATCTCTGCAAGGTCGTGGATCGTTGGTTAGTTGAAACATAGCGAAAAAAACAATTATTACCCAATGAAGAGGAAGGTTTTGCCTTCCTCCTCTTGCTGCTTTCATATACTCCTGGTTGTCACATTCCAACTAAATGATAAAAGGGACTGTCCAGTCAAGGTTGTATACAAATATCTGGTTTATTATTATCACAACAAACAGTTCTATCACACTACAAACTACAACCCATCCTGTAAAGGAATACAGAGGACAGAAAGTTTCAGGAAGGAAAAGGGATGCACTCTGGATACTGACAGGAGGGTAGTTGGCAAAGTATATAAATCACAATGTTTAAGGATACTTGCTCTCAGCACAAAGGGAGCAATGGGTCGGAAAATGTTACTAGGAGCCTTTGGAGAAGGACTAGGGGGACAGAACCACAATGTACCCTGTTCTTGTAGAAGTTCTTGATGCTTGACAGCGTCGAGTCGGTTTCAGGGCACTTTGCAGCTTCTGTGACAGAGTTCAAGACGGGAGATAGCTGTGGGTATCAGGCAGCAGGCAGTTCGGCAAGCGTAGCTAGACCGACAGCTGCAGGCTGGCCTACACAGTGACTCGGGGTCAGGAATCATTGTCTCAGTTCTGGTTGGCGGGTCTGAAGCACTGGGTGAGGCGTCTCAGATGGCGTGAGCGACTGAGGTGTGACAACAGTCAGCGGTGCAGTCAGTTGCAGCTCATGGGGCTTGACTGCTTTGGAAATGTCCTTAAAAGTGGACACCGGTTGATGCTTGTCGGTGCACTTCTCCTAGCTTCTTTGCTGAGCTTGTGTCGTCCTTTAAGGCGGACGGACCAAAGCTGAGGAGAGTATTGCAGGCAACGGCCTTGTCCTTCTTTTGGTTCAAAGACTCTCTGGCACTTCCCACCTAGAAAGCTTGCTTACAGAGCCTAGCAGGGCACGCTGTGTGCTGGCTGGCTACCAGTTCTGGAGCTGTTAGAGGGTCCTCTGGATTCAGTATCCGCCTCTGTTTTCTGGGAGATGTTTAGGGAGGGATCTTGCTTCGCTCTAGGAAATCCTGGCCTTCATTCACTGGCAGAAGCTGTAAGGCAGACTGTACCTTCAGCCAGGGTCCAAATGAGTTATTCGTGTTACTCCTTGCAAAGTCTTCAGACCTTGCTAAGAGAGGGGCTCAGCCTTCATTAAAAGCCAAACGGGCCCCAGTGATTCGTATAGGCTAAGCCTACCTTAATGAACCAATCCTGGGTCCTCGCTAACAATCTTCTGTTATGCGTGAGGTCATAACCAGAGTTCTTTGCAACAGGAAAGGTAAAGGGGTAAAAACATGTACTACTAAGTCCCACCCATCTTCCTATCTGTTGTGGATCATAGGGTCTCTCTGGTTAATTGATCTCTCTGTGGTCCCTGATCAAAGCGCAGGTCTCCCTTGAAGTTATGGCAAGAACAGACTTTCTGTCTCCATGAAATCACATACTCATATCTGTCTGAATGGGGTCCCCCTGTGGGAATGACGCCACTGTAAACAGTTGTCCCAGACATGACATTCACTGCCCTTATACTAAGGGGTGGGAGCTGACTTCAAGTTGACACAGATGCATAGCAAAATGGTGTTGGGTATCCTGTCCTTTGTCAGTCCTGCAACCAAGCTTCCCGCAGGGCTGCATCAATTAAGTCTCATCAGTATGCGCTGCCACCAGCAAGGATAGTGCAGATTCATGAAGCCATTGATATTTAATTAGACTGGCCATGGCAGGTGGAAGGTTTTGCCTTCCTCCTCTTGCTGCTTTCATGTACTCCTTTCCAACTAAATGTGACAGGAAGGACTTCACCTGTAGGTTGTGTCCCCCCAGAGTACACAGATCTATGTTTTTGTCTTGCAGTGAGCATAAGAAGCCCCACACATTTTCTGAGGTTGATCTCCCATCATTCAGTTTCTTAAACAAATTTTAAAAAAAGCCAAGGTGAGTGCACACCCACCGTGCCGATGGTCGAATTAGTCACAGTTAGCCATAGAAATTGTGCACTGTCTGTGCAGAGGGGCAACAAGGCACACATCCTCTGAAGGAGCAAGGCGTCCAAGTGCTTTTCAATCCAGTACTCCGAGCATAAAACAGCACTTGACAACAGTCTGTCTCTGCCTGAAACACGCTCACGTCCTCTTGAGTCCCAATTTGGGAAGTGGCATCTATGATCAGATGGAGGAGCGGGGAAGCCTATTAAAAATAACATCGAGGGCCGCATCTCTGCCGGCTTTCTCCTGGTGCTTCCTCCCTTGGAGATGCGGAGGAGATGGTGAGCCAGCGAGTGACTCATTCCTCCCGAGATCTGTAATTTACTGGGGGAGCCAGTTTAACGAGCTGACGGGGAGCCCCTACCAAGTCCCACGCCCCTCCCGGTCTCTCCGTGCCCCTTGCGGAAGGATGACATTTAGGAGAGAGAGAGAGAGAGAGAGAGAGAACGGCTCGTTTATTAGCACAGCCTTGACTTTATTTTCTTTTACGGTTCTATTGATTTTTGTCTTCCGTTTTAGGAGAGCATGAAGCTACCTGCAATCTAACAGTGAGAGGAGAGCTACATCGTCCCTCCCTACAGTCATCTGTTAGAACTTCACCCAGTGTTTACATTGGGAGTAAAATGACCCAGTCACTTACCAGTAACCTTCATTACCTCCACGTCCGTCTTCATTGCCACAGTCAGAGCCGGCCTTAGGTCAGGGAGGGCCGTGCGACCGCCCGGGGCGCCAAATTCCCCCAGTGCGCCAGCACGGCTCCCCGAGCTGGCGTGGTTGGAGAAGTGTCATTTTGAAATTAAATGCGCTCTCGGGAACAGGCGCATTTAACAACAATAGGGTGGTGGCACCCTACTGGGATAATTACCACCCTGTTCCAGTGCGGGAGTTGGGCGATAATCATCTTAATAGGGTGCAGCAGCACCCTATTTTTGTTAAAAGTGCTGGCTCCCGCAAGCGCATTTAATTTTAAAATGACACTTCTCCCACCACAAAAAGAAACATTTGGTGCCGCCACCCGCCCGCCCCCCCAAATTGACCAGGGGCACGGCTGGAGGGGGGTGGCCAAATTGTTCCTTTTCTGCAGAGGGCGCTGCTGCCGCTAAGGCCGGCACTGGCCACAGTCCTTACTCTATTAGGCGAGTCCATACTTGGAAGATAGGTGCTTCACAAGGCCCTAAAAAAGTGCTGCTCTTACCAACAAAAAAAAAGAAAACTCCTCCCTCAAGCTCCGTATAATCGCACCTCTAACACAGCAAGTTTTCCCGTTTGCTTACCAAGCAATCTAAAACCACGCTGGGTCACAGGAGGGAGGGATCGCAAGTACAGTGACGAGGAAGACGTAGACTCGGAGAATGAGGATCACTAGTAAGTAATCAGATGACTACCTCCTCCTCCTTCTACCGTGCCACAGTACTGACACTATGAGTATGTGCCAAGACAATGCCTGAATCCGTCCAGCGATGTAATCAAAACACACGCAGGCAGGCTTCGTGAGCCGTCAGTACATTCTGAAATCAATACAGGATGAATGGATCTCAAACCAGAGAAGCCACAGGATAATGAAAAGACGACGAGTTTGGCTGTCTAGTCCATTTTTGTTACGCTAATTCCCCTGCTGCCACTTTTTGGGGAATGAAACGGATTTACTGCCAACTCACGCTGCCGAATCCCGAGTCTTGCGGTTAAATGGAGAATTTACCTCCAGCATAAAACTGGCAGTAAATCCTCCACGTTACCTACAAAAGTCAGCAGATTTACTGGCACAAAATGACTGCTCGTGGTAAACAAAATCGGGATGAACAACAATTTTACCATCACTTTTAATCCAGCGGTAACAGTCCGAGTGGTGGTAATGGTAAACTAGTTTGTAGGGAATTGCAATCAAAAATCATCATACTGATTTTGAGGACCAGAGTCAGCATTATAATCCAAAACTGTGCTAAGTGTCTGGGCCTATTCCTAATACAGACAACCTTGTTTTTGTAATTGAGGATAGTACAACTAAAGGAGGCTTGACCCCTGACCCGATCCAATACAGAAAAGGGTCAAGTAAGGAACAGCAGGGACAACGTCCCTACTCATGTCTGAAACTGTGGCCAACCCCCTGCACAGGACTATTCAAATTACAAGCCCTGATGCCTGTGGGCTACGGCGTGTAACAAATAAATAAATAAATAAATAAATGAAATAAATGCATCCTTCTAGGTGAAGGGCTCCAGGTTTGAATATGCAGATAGCGATGGCTAGAGAACAAGGACCCAGCATAATCCCTTATAATAGTTTAATGTAAAGTACAACTGAAAAATATACTGAGAAACTGGATGCAGAAAGTACTGCCATTATTATTGTGTTCAAAGAAACCAAACACAGCTGGCAAAAGCACAACTTGTGGTCACAGGCTAGTGTTGCTGCATGTTGTACGCGGCCCCATTTTTATTGCAACAATGATAAGTGTAGGCGTAGACAGCTGGGGGCAGAGCTTCCTACCTATGACCACAGAGGACACCCCGGCCACATGTGAACGTCGAAGCACATTGCAACAGAATATGTGTGCCAAATTAGCACAAGGCTGGAAGCCTTGATTGGCTTTCTCTCAGTGCTCAAGCTGCTTGGGGTTGGGATTGAGGCAGGATTCAGTTTTGCCGAGGTTGCAACAGAGTCTAGGTCTGTGTGTTGTATGTATTGCAAAGATACAACCCTTGATTGTGTTCTGTTCATGTAGGTTTTGTAAGAAACCTGCATATGCAAGTTAGGACTGGGATATTACCAGAAAGTAACATAAATGGAAGCGGAAGATAACTGATTTAAATCTTGTTGCTTTAAGGTAGGAAAGTACATACCTTTGACATGTGCGGTTGGTGGAGCCTCTGTCAGAAGGTTTATTGGTTCTATGTCTCTTGGTCATCCATTAGCGGTTGTGTTGCAGAGGCCTCTATGAGGAAACCAACCGACACCCTATCCTCATCGTGCTCCTGCCCTGGATGCCACAAACCACCTGCACCCTGGCCACGCCTCGCCAACCCCCATCTGCCCACTGAACTGCTATCTCTAGTAGTACCCATTGGGCCTGTGCCACACCTGCCCGTACCTTTCTTTTTTCCTTGTCCTTTCGATCCCGCACCCCCTTCTGCCAGACTTGCTGGACTGTTCATGCTGCCCCTTCCACTGCCCTCCGTTCCCATGTGCAAGGTCTAATGTGGGTGTCAATTTGTGTTGCCCCTTCTGTGGGCACAGAGGAAATATACACGCATGAAACCAGACCTGGGTTTGTGTAGGCAGCATACATGCAGTATTTCTTCACACACTATTTACCAAGTGACAAATTCTACAACTCACTATCCATGTATAGATGCGAGCAACACATTCTCATGGAGAAAGTCTGACACCATATCGTAATGCGCTGACTATGGAGGTTTGTCTGCCATAAATGGAATTTCTTTTTAATCATCAACATTGGCTTTATTTCAGTATAAAACCATAAATGCAGCATCACAAAATGCATTATCAATATTAAAACAAGGCTCTGATGGCTATAAATTGGGTTGCACCTAGAAGTAATTGTGTCGGCTGGCACCTGCATTGCATTTAGAAGGAATTGGGTAGGTTGACACACGCGTTACACATGAAGAACTGTGAAAGCTAACACTTGTTCTGCTCTTTAAGAATTGTGAAGGTCAGCACATGCAGTGCACGTAGAGAACATTCTGTAAATTTACCACTCCTATTGCACTTGAAGAACTTTGATGGCTGGCACTTGTATTCCACTTAGAAGAACTGTATTAGTTGGATAGATCAGAAGGTGGGCAGTGTGTGGCATTAGATGATCCTGGGAGTGGAAATGTTGTGGTGTGCCTTATAATGTTAGCCCGCCCATTATGCTCGAAGATATATGTTGGTAACCCTCCATTGCACTTATAAATCATTAAGTTAGCAATTGTAACGTGCAGAGATTATATGCAGGTATCCTTCATATCGCACTTAGTAGATTCCTGTTGGTACCGTTTACAGAACTTGGAACATATTTAGTAAGACTATAAAGGCAACCTCTCTATTGCGTTCAGAGAATCCTATTATCCTAGATCCTATGGTAGCCTGCCTGTCCCGTCTAGAAGATGTTCTTGGGCAGCCAGTCTATGCGCTTAGTAGACTTGAGGGTTGCCTGTCCAGAGTGCTTGAAAAAGTCTACGAATTTAGCTCGTTTTTCTTCCACGCAGATGATCGGATGACACAGCGACATCAAAGATAAGCTCCGTCTGAGCTTAGGGTATGTATAAACGCATCACTTCGGTGGACATCTCCAGCACACACGGCTATCTATCCACACACCTTAGAATGCAGCTATGACTATGATAAATTCGGTCTAGCTGGACACGTAATGGCTTCGCCCTGACCCCCGACTTGCCTCCACACCTCTGCCATTGGAATACAGCGACAACCTGTGACAAATTTTGGTCTAGCTGGGTACATATCGAGTCTCTTGCACTAGCGCTCTGTCGTGACCTCCCTCAGCACCCATCCACATGCCTGACCTCTTGGGTTGCTTACTGGAGCCTAGCCAGCCCTCCTAAATCCTAATAGTAGCCAAATGCACACACGCACTTTAAGACTTTTCTGAGAATTTTCTCATACCTGGACTCCGGTCCCTGCGGGCATTCCTACCACAAAGCGTGGTGAGGCCATTCAAATGGGAAAAAGCGCTATATGAATGATAACTACAATACAATACAACTATAATCTTTTGTGGGCTCACATCAGTTGCAGCTAAGCATTAGTTATGGCTTCAGACCAAAAATCTTTCATGTAGCGTCTTTCCTCATTTTGTTGCAACCTGGCTTGAGCAATCTCCCCTAAAAGAATGCTACATTAAATGATTTGATGTCAAATTCAGGACAGGTCTTAAATCACCATTGTCACTGCAAATGGCAGTCACCTGCCCAAAACTAGTCAGAGTGGTTAATGCTACCTGCTCATCAATCTTATCCAATTCAGAATGGCAGAGCAAACATTACCTGTAAGAAGGTTTGCATGACCTGAAAAGACAAATTCAAGAAATAATGGATACGGTTTTCCCATATTTAACTTGCAAAACACGGTGGCCTTGATTTTCTCTTAAGCACTTGTAGTAGATGGTAGACAATAAGAACTGAGAAACAGGGGGAATTAGAAGGTACGGAAGATGACAGCATCGCCAGAAGGCCAGCCTGAACACACAAACAACATTTAAAACAAAAATGCATCACCTGATTACCTGTGATGTGTGATGAGTGCGTGCCCTGCAGCAATAATGTAACTTGGGTGGTGCCTTCCCTTGTTTTCCACTGGTCTCGCTGTTCTGGAGTTCTGACTGCAACACAAAGTCATACACATTTATCTTACATTGCAGGAAGGTTAAAATGCAGTGCAGTGCCCGAATCTAAGCTCAGATACTGGGTCATTGGTGAAAGTCACAGCAGGCCCTCAAACTTGCATTGTGGGGGTTGAAACATGTGTAGGGGTGCTTCGTCAGTCCACTATATCCCAAAAGACTGTAGATGAAGACAGGGAGCTGACTACATAACACGGCCCATTGCAGACATTACACATGAAGGAAAATAAAGCTCTTGAAGCACGGAGTACCAACCATGCCCCACAGGAGGGATGGAGTACTTCCAACTGCAGTAAGTGGGCAAGATATTATTGTCTTGATAAAAAAAACAATGGTATATTATCTTCCTTGACATGCTCAAAGAGTGTTCTTAATTGACAATCTGTGGGCTAGAAGAACTAGTATATCTGGCTGATTTGTTCGTGTAGCCAATGAAGATTACCCCTGCTAACTCTGCATGGAGTCTTGATGCTATTAAAGACACAGAGGCGAGCATTATGGTTCAAATTCTTTTAATCTACTCCTCAGCAGTTTCAACAAAGGGAAAATGACACAAACGTCTCATTTTCTTTTTTTTTGTGAACTACATTTCCCTCTCTGCATACTCCTTTCTGTAGTCCATTGCATTTCCTGTCCAAGGCCTCTAGCCACTTCCTGTCTCCTTGCTCCACCTCTTCTTTGGATGCTCTGAACTGATCCATAACTCTTGCAACTGTTAACTCAAGTCATAGGAAAAATTCAACCTTGTCTCTGGACCTCTTTCGGCCAATAACTTCCCCAACAAACCAGTTTCGCTTGTTTGCCTCCTTGCTCACACGACTCCATTCAGCCTCTGCTTGCTCAATTATTCTTCTGATCGTTCCCTGTCAAGTTAGAACAAAAGGAACACACTTAGGGTCGGAAATGCACTGTCCTACACTTATCATCATGGATCAAATGTCAGTACAAAACAAATACACACCACATCTTACACAGTGCATGCATCAGGTGGGATAGTAATGCTCGCCTCTGTGTCTTTAATAAAATCAAGACACCCTGCGCATTTAGCAGGCATAATCCTCATTCCCTGTCAAGACCGGAGGCAAGCATTATGCTTGTTCAAAGCTTTGTACGACTGCTTCCGCCACTGATGTCACTGGCTTGAAATAAAAGGTCTTAAACAAACTGTTGCTTGACCAGTCCACTGCCCACACTATATCTATCAATGCTGCACCTGAAATTAATGCTTTAGAAACCATTGCTCCTCTCACTGAAAGCGCTCCAACCTGCGCCAGATCTACCCCTACTTGCAGCATAATTTCTCGAACCCATCTCGCAATCGTGGCAGTAGCTACTGCCTTGAAAGGCTTTTTACACACAATCAGTAGTTGCGACACTCCCTCTGGGCCGCACTCCGGCGTTCTGTGCTCGTACTCCCGAATACATGCTGCTACACACAGCTGGGGCTGATTGGTTAGGCATGGATATGAAATCGAGGAGGAGTTAGTCTCTATCCTCTTAGACAGCGTGAAGGTGACTGCTTCTGTGCCATAGACTTTCCTGTCTATCTCTAAAGCCTTGACGTTTGACAATCTCCAGCAAGATATCAGGCACAATAATATTGCCAGCTTCCCAGACAACTGCATCATGGATAAGTACTTTGGCCAGCTTGCTAAGAAATGTAACACTATATTCATGTACCACAAGTGCGTATATTTGGGAGTCATGAGAGCCCGGAATCAAGCTCCCTTCATAAGCCTGACTACCGCCAGGTGAACTCTGAGCAGTGTCCCATCTACTGTTGCGTGGCCTGCTGATATCTCTGACAGATATACTCCTAGCATCCTGAAGGCTTTGCCTTCTTCCAGGAGAGAAGCTAGAAAATTAAGGACTGCCACCATAGGGGCTGAAACGGGAGCAATACTTTTCCCTTTGCACCAGTTCTCCTATCTCCCCACGTCGCTTCATTGCTCCTGTGAGTGGAAGGGGCCAATGAGTCTGAGATGAGCTGACAGCATCGCTTGAAATGCCTGGCAAAGCCCACTTTCCCCTGAAACCTTGCACGCCATCAGTGGGAGCGTGCCCTTCACTATCAGTGGATGAAAGGACCAAACTGGGTCAGTGAGGAGGTGCGCATCTGACGGGAGAATCCACAGGAAATCTGAGGAAAGTTCCATCACAGCTGGAAACCATAATTGTGACCTCCATACTGGCACTTCAATCACTATTGTTACCCTCTCTCTGCGGACCTTTGCAAACACCCTGCTCATCATTGCATAGTGCAGTTCTCTGCTCCAATACTGCAGGAACGCATCCGTCCCTCGAGCGCTGGGGTCTAGCCTCCAGCTGAAGAATCAACTCGCCTGAGCATTCAGTCCGGACGCAAACAGATCTGTGTGGATTGTTCCCCACAAGCGGTCGAGTTGCCGGAACACCCCCCTGTCACTGGAATCTGTCAGATATCGCGAGTTTCAGTCCGCCACTACGTTTAGGACCCCTGGAAGATATTCGGCTGTCACTGATATCCCTGCTCGAAGGCAATAATGCCAGAAGTCTTTAGCTAATTCTGCTAATAGTCTGGATCTCATCGCTCCTAGATGGTTTATGTAACTGACTGCTAAAACGCTGTCCATATTCAGCAGTATACAGCAGTTAGCTTTGCCTCTTGTAAATGCTTTTATTGCAAATGACTCAGCTAACAGTTCTAGACAGTTTATATGAAGCTGTAGTTCTCCTGAACTCCACTTGCCTCCTGTCTCTGGACTACCACATCGAGCCCTGCTCTGCTGGCATCTAACTCTGACTCTGTTGGGCCGGTCTCCGAACATGGCCCACCCTTTCCATGCGTCCATGTTTTGTAGCCACCAGAGTAACTCTGTGTTCGATTCCTGGTCTAACCGAACTGTCTGATGATATTGCAGTCCCTGCTGAAGGTTCTTGATCTTCAACTTTTCTAGGGCACTGTAATGTAAGGACCCAGGGAAAATGGCTTGAATGGAGGCCGCTAGTAGGCCGCTAGTAGGCCTACTACTCTCGCTAGAGTTCGGAGAGAGATCAAAAGTTGAGCTCTTTTTTGATCTCGCAGATCTTCCTTGCTGGGAGCTCTAAGGTCACGCTCTTCGTGCCTACCATGAAACATAGGAACTCTAGTCTCTTTGCTGGATCCATATCAGATTTGTTTTGTTCACTAGGAAACCTAGGAAGGAGAGGATGTTCTTCACCCATCTCGTATGATACCGTAGTGTTTCTCTGTTGTCTGCCAACAACAGGATGTCGTCCATGTGTATTATTATTATGTGAATGCCCTTCTCCCTGATGGCTGCTACCACTGGACTCATGAGTTTGGTGAAGGCCCATGGCGCTGAGGCGAGGCCGAATGGCATGGTTTTGAATTGCCAGAATCGCCCTTCCCAGCTGGACACTAGAAAGGGTTGGAACTCTGCTTCTACGGGGACCATAAGATATGCATCCTTCAGGTCTACCCTCATAAGGCATTAGTCCTTCCTGAGGATGTTTCTCCAGCTGATGGATACCCTCCACCTTGAAGTGCTTGTAAGCTAGCCAACTGTTTAACACTTTGAGGTATTTGACTGGACACATCTTCTCTTTCCTGTGAACCAGGAACATATTGCACACGAACGTGGGCGGCTGTGGAAAGAGCATGATGGCCTCTTTCCTCTTGAGCTGGATTAGCTCGTCGTGAAGGAGTCTCTGCTCTGCCTGTGACATGTGGATGGGGTTTGGGGCTGCCACTTTGAGTGGGTATTGCACACATTCTATCTGTGGACCTTGGATTGTCTGCAGCACCCATGCATCGCTAGACAGAACATGCTAGTTTTGCCGAGATCGCAAAGTCCTCCCTCCGACTGGTGGGTAGGCACTGCCTCTCACCTGTGTTTGCTTCTTGGAATCTCCCTGCTCCTCTTCCCCTGCGCCCTCTGGGGAATCTCCCCCTGGCCTGGAAGAAAGAATCCTGCTGTCTTGATGCCCAGTAGTGGGCTCTGATGCCCTAAGGTCTTCGGTAAGACATGGAACGACCGACTACTCAACCTCTGTAGTGGGCAGTCCTGGAAAAAACTCAGCCTGGTAAGATCTTTTTCATGGAAGCTTGTGCCATCTCCAAGGAGGTCTAGGTCCCTACAAATCTCCCCATCTCCTTGCCAAAAGCTTCCCTGAAGAGTAGCCCTTGGGCTTATTCGGCCTCAAATGTGGCGAGGTCACTGAGCTTGGCGTCTATTTTCAGAAGGAGCCCTCTCCTCCTTTCCGAGGAGATTGTGCAGTTAGCATTGCCCAATAGGCAAACCGCTCTTTGGACTCAATTGGCCAGGATATCCGGGTCTACTTCTTTGCCTGTGTCTCTAGCTCACTCTGCCAGATCCATAATCTTCGCCAATGGGACCTGTGAGATCCAACACCTTCTCTTGGAAGCTCTTCCAGGACCTATTCATGCCATTCCTAAGGTCTTTGGCTGTCTTTGTGACAAATGCAAGCATATTAGCATCTAGTTTGGGTGCCTCTGCTACCTTGCTAGCTAGATCTGGTTGCGGGCACTCCACTCTCATGTGCTGCCTTGTCTACTTGTCCAGCGCATTCCTTGTTCTTTGAGACATATATTTTGTCACTCTAGGCGATGGCTGTCAGACCGGGGATCTGGGGTTCCTGATGTCCTCTGGAGTGAACATGTCTGACATATCTGTCTATCTCCAGATGTTTTTCTTTATGAGCTCTCTTGCCACTCCGAGGACCTCCCCAATCCTCCTTTGGCTTACAATCCTATTCTTGCGAGAATGTCATAACTTCTTGCGACTCGTCTTCTGAGCCTGCGTCGGTATCACCCATATTTTCTTCCCCTGGGGTGGGGGTGCTGCCATTAGCAGGAAGGCTGATTTTATCTTTCCAAGGGCATCAGATACCTCTGGGGCCTGTCGTTCTGCTCCATGCTTTAGACCTGGGGGAGTAAAAGAGGATTTCCAACTGCGGGGCATGTTACCTGTCGGCTGTCTTTCCTATCAGTCGGTGTGGACATGTTCTCCTTACTTCTCTTGGTGCTTTTGTGCTCTCGACCCAGAATAGATTCTAGCATAGCAAGCCTATCCTGAATAGGCCGCACACCTTCTGCCACTGCTTCCGCCATCAAGTTTCCCTGCACCTGTTTGAAGCTGACCGCCAGCTCACTCTGTACTTGCTCATCTTCACTCCACTCGTATTCTGACATACTTCCTCTGTGCTGTGTGTCACTTGCCTGAACAGAGCAGGCTGAATGCATGTCCACTTCAGTTGGAGATGGTATAAGGAGGGAAAAGAAATTCTCTTTCCCTTTTTTTTTTACACAGTGGCAAATAAGCACCTGAAATCAGGATCCGTTATCCTTTGTCACCTCTCCAGTATGTCTGTATGCCGCGTGGGTTAATCTCTGCAATTCTGTATTGCTTTCCCCTAATGGCGCGTGACTACGTATACAGCTGGCAGCTTAATTGAATTTGTATTACACAGCCGCGTCGCTGGAACAAGTGAGACTCCCATGTCTACTTGAAACTGCACGCTTTGTTTTGTTTCTCTGCACTGTTTTTAATTCTTTCTGTCGGGTCGCCCTAGGCTTGGCTCCGCCTCCCCGACGGTGGGGGCCACTTGTACACTGCTTTGCTCATCATCCCGCGACTGAGCGGGTCCCCGGACGTGCTTGGAGTAAAGCACGGGACCTGCTCGGTCGGGCGCAGCGAGAGGCTACTTATTCTAGTGGAAAAGAAGAACCGCTGAAGCTTGGGTGCTTCTCGTATGCCCTATCGACCTTTAGCCCTACCTCAAACCTCGTGCTGGGCGGCTCTTAAGCCCTTGAAATAAATCTTGCTGAAGTTCGGTCCTCAATAAGATGGACCTAATGAAATAGTAACACGCTGTGCGAGTCACGCGCACACTCTATAAACAAACACTCTCCATATGTAATACTACATTATATCTTCATATTACAAATTACATAGCTCTACAGTAAAGATAGGACTTATCTGCTGAAGAGCAGGAAAGGAAGAGGTGGAACAAGGAGACAGGAAGTGGCTAGAGGCTTGGACAGGAAATGTAATGGACTACAGAAAGGAGTATGCAGAGAGGGAAATGTAGTTCACATAAAAAGAAAATGAGAAGTTTATGTAATTTTCACTTTGTTGAAACTGCTGAGGAGTAGATTAAAAGAAGTTGAAGCATAATGCTCACGTTCGTTTTTGACATAGAATCCAGATTGTTCAGAACACTGTGTTACAAGGTTACAGGCAGCACGGGTGTACCTGCAGGCAAAGGCCTGCAACTGCCAAGGTGGATTTATGCACTCACAACCTCTGTATACTTATGTATATTACTCCCCATGGTTATTCATTATGTGGCTCGGCTGATATTTTGGACCACAACTCCCATGATTCTTCCCACATTACTTTGCTGGATTGGGATTATGGGAGTTGGAGTCCAAAACATCTAGAGGGCTACATAATGAGCAACCATGCAAAATATCAGGAGCAATGCAGGGTACAATAACTTTATAGACCCGACCCTCAGGCCGTACTTGGCTGTAAACCTGGCTAAACACCCTAGCATCACCCGAGGGCCCTAATCACTATTAGCACCCGGGCGTGGGGGAGGGGTGTAGCCAATCAGGTTCAGCGGATCGCAGGCTGAAATCTGTCATCTCAGCCTGCATTCCGCAGAACCTGCAGGCTGCCTCCCCCGCTGGGGGACACCATCTTCCCCCCCGAACTCCCATCCGTAAGTATATTTTTAAAAAAATCCCAACCCACCTACCCACTTGCCTGACTATTGCGGCGCAGTGCCGCAGCTTCCCTTTTTCGACCGACATGGTCATAGAAGAGGGGCTGTGTACAGAACCCCGCCTTCTATAACCATAGTGGACATCTTGGTAAAGCATTTTCTTTCATTCAATGGAACACGTGCTTTGTCCCGTTGAATGAAGGAAAATACTTAATTTTTGTTAGCACCCCGGTTACCGTTTTGGTAAGCAGGGGTACTAATGGCATTAATCCCCCATTCCAGCCCTTGGAACAGGGGATTACCACCATATTACAAAGCCTGGTGTTTCTGTCCAAACGTTCTGCTCAATGCTCAGTGTCTCTCTTAACCAACATTCCACCAGGACAATGTTCACTGCATGGAACTTCTCCATCTGTTTCCTTTGTTTCTCAACTTGCTTTCTACCCGTTTTGGTGATTCAGCCATATTATAATGGCATTACAGCCCTGTAGACGAGGGCTGCTACAGACGTTTTCATCCCTTACTCACCTCGGGAAAATCTTTCAAGTGTTGGCCGATGACACCAGTTACCAGGGGTGTTGCTAGGTCCAGAGAAGATCCGGGGCTACTAATGTTGCAGCTGTCAGGACTGGGGGCTAGCTAGCCTTTTGGTTGTAGCTCAGGAGCTTCTATCCGGGGCTACAACCAAAAGACCTGGGGCTATAGCCTCTCCCCTTCCCACCCCCCCAGCCCCCTCCCAGCAACGCCTCTGTCAGTTACAGCCCTCTACCCAAGGCTGGAATGTCTTATTACAAACCTTTTGGGTATCATAGTTAACCAAATGAGTGCCGAAGAATGCACAGCATGAATCCCTTTGAATACTAAGCTTCAGCAAATGAGCTACCTGCCAATATTACTTACCTCCACTGTCTGCAGGAAAAACATATGTATCAAATCAGACTCCTGATCTTGACACCTAGTAGTACACAATTCCTGGATGGGGTCTATTTGATTAACTGCACGGGAGAAGAAAAAAATCAATAGAGGATCTTGAAAATGTGAACTTTATAAATATGTGATAGAGACGGGCTCCATCACAGAGGCACAGGCGAGAATGCACAATTTACTCAGCATCCACTGATAAACTCCCATTGTTCCATTTATTTAAAACTTCATCTTTATAGAGACGGGTCTGGTTACATAATTCAATGTAATAAAAAAAATAGCCTCTTTGCCTTCACAGTGTTTCTCATAGATTATTTCAAGCCGGGATGATTACTGGCAAGTGTACCAATCTTAAATAATTGCGAATTTGCAAATATGGAAGAACTGAGTAGGTAAAATGTGCTTAGCAGGCAGCTCTGAGATGGAGAGAAAATGCCCTCCACATACAGTGTAACATATTCCTGTGAGTTAGACCCCTGAAATTGCAACCCGCCACCATGATGTGATAAAGAAACCTCCATGATGCTATAACTAAGTATACTGATGCAAAACAAGTATAACGAAGCTTTGCTGTATCTCTTTCTAGTTAGAAACAGAAACCTGTAATCTCTTCACATTATATTTAAGCATTATGACCCGAGCGGCGGGGGCATTACCTGAGTCGGTAATGCCCCCACCACAAGGGTCATGTTGCTATTAGTACCCCGGCCCGCATATGTGCGTGAGGGGGGCGTTAAAAGCATTTTTTTCTGTCCCGAAACGCTGCAGCGTTTCGGGACAGAAGGAAAAAAAAAAGAAACGACCAAGAAAATGGCCACCATGCAAAGGGAAAACGGACTCCGTTTTCCCTTTCCATGGCGGCCATCGGGAGCGGACGCGCTGGGAACACAAGTGTTCCCAACGCGTCCGCTCCCGAAAAAGAAAAAGAAGCAGAAGGTAAGTGGGGTTGGGAGGGAGGGGAAGAAAAAATAAAAAAATAAAACGTACCTGCGTCCCCGGCGGGGGATGATGGAAGCTTCCAGCCTTGTGGAGGCGCGGAGCGGGGATGGCCCTCACCGGGAATGCAGGAGCAGGCAGGTAAGTGGGGTGGGGAGGGCAGGGAGGAGGTAGGGAAGGGAAGGAAAAGAAAAAAAAAAGAAAAAAGCTTACTTGAGTCCCCGGCGGGGGACGAAGGCAGCCTCTCAGCCATGGGGAGGCTCGGAGAGGAGATGGCCCCGCTTCGAGCCTCCTCATTGGCTCAGGGGCTGCCACGCCCCCCGCCGAGGACAAGGTGGCTGGAATCCTGGCCGAGAATCAAAGGATTATCAGCCGGGTAAGGACCCGGTGAGAGCCTATCAGAATGCGTGTTGCATTCTGCTTGACTCTCGCCGGGTACTAATTTTCAATAATTTAGTGTTATCGAATTAAGATTCCCCTGCCAACTGGGACTTCAACGTTTTCTCTGCCAGGATTTCAATGTTTTCCAAAGCTGCTTTAACCCATAGATCTGTCTGGGTGCCTCCCAATAGAGCCTGAACGAACCCAGCAAAGATGCCCAATTGTAGTTCGGGGAAAGAAAAACTACCATGAGCCCATTTTTGGAAAAGCTTCTGCATACTTGTCTCGGGAAGATAGTTCAGGGGCACGTGCTCTCCTTGGTAGCAAGACGACACGAGCAACACAGGTTCAATCCCGGGTCCGCACTTAGAAACCTCTGGGTATTATGCGCGTTATAAATAACCAATAATATCATACTATTTCTGGGAGATGTTTCCCTCCATATGAGGGCGAGCTTTTCGGGGTCTGTAGAGTAGGTGCCAATATTGTCTGCATTTTTTGGGTTGTTTTATCCCTGGTCTATTGGCCTCATTGCGGGTTTGGAGGTAGCCATGGTGCTATTAGCGCCATGACTGCCTCAAAACTCGGTTCCGGGTTCCTTGAATGAGGAATTACTGGGTCATTCCAACCTTGGAGGACCCGGTAATTCCTCATTAAAAAAAACCATCCCCATTCCCATTTGAACCCCCATAGAGCTCAATGGGAATGGGGATGGAGCTAATATTAGCTCCCTGGTCCCCTTGCGGGACCCGTAAAGGACGTCTGGTCTGACCAGACGTTCTGAGTGGGTCCCACAAGTGAACCTCGTAATAGGGCGGAATGGGTTTACTGGTACCGGCACCATTACTGGTGCCTGTAAACCCATTCCGCCCACCTCGTAATGAGGCCCTATGTCTCCCTTTGTTCACACCCTCAAAAACTGGCTCATCGCTTCTTCTCATCTTTGTGCTATTGCACAGGCCCCCTTTCGTGCAATGCCTCGAATAAATGTAAATGTGTTTTATAAGTCATTTTTGATTTAAATTGTCATCCCTGTTCTTCAAATTAATCCACATACAATACACTGGAAACCAAAGTAGGACTATCCATAGCCTCACAGATGCTCAGCAATGTACGACAAACCGCCAAGAGGATGCAGAGCAGCCCTATGTGGGGCCCAGAGAACAGAAATTTAAATGTTGGCATTGCGTGACAATATTGTGGCCTTCATTGAAGAGTATGATTATAATCAAACTGAAAAATTGAGCTGTAAAAGCCATAATAAATGTGGGTGCCAAGAGGAAGTGATCTCTCACATAACTAGATAGAACCCCTTTTCTCCATCTATCAAGGTACAAAAACAGGGGACTTGCGACCCGGCATTGGTGTCTTTTTTCTCCAATATCAACTCTACAAAGACTTATGTGGAGAGAATTTGTTAATACATTCTTTATAAAATGTGAAGTCCCTACACGCACTGTATCCCCTTCCCTGTTTCATGGGCCAACCGTAGGAAAACAGCAAGACCTTCTTCGGATCCATAAGCAGCCAATTTTCGAAAAGCAAGAACGAAAATACTCAACGGTATGTTTCTCGAACACGTCCACTTCTCTGACGTAGCATATCTAAGTAGGGAATCAAAAATTGATTCAAGAAATCTGAACAAAAATCAAATTCAGGAATCTGTGACTAATGGCTGGAGCACTGCCGTGTCAGAAAGCAATAACTGAACAGCCAGGACCAAAGGGTCACCAGAAAGAAATCTTTCACTCAACTTCAAATCTACCCGTCGTCGTTGATTACCGCTCCCCCGCCCAAAATATTCAAATGTCAGTCTTATGAGAAGTAAACCTATATTCAGGTGGCTGTTTTTCAAATTTGATCTTGCTGATAAACAACACAGCAACAGAATTTCCAGGCATTTTCTTTGTAGTGTAACACAATGTGATGTAATCATCATCTACATTGCATCAGTTCCCATTGTAGTGGTCTCCCAGCACCAAGGCTGGTAAAAAGGGGTTCATACTGACGCTCAATGTAACCAGACCTGTGGCAGTGAAAGGTTCCACTGACACCATTACCGTGAAGAAACGCCTTGCATCTCAAAACTTTACCACTGTTTGTGCTATAATTCAAATCCATCTTCCTATGAAGGATATGCAATCAAGGGGCTTTAGGACTAAGGAGAACAGAAATTGAAGAGACAACTATTTACAACAAAAATTTAAATTGATTTACAATAAAATCAGAAACATCAATTTGCAGGAATGCTTGATAAATTACTAGAATAACAATGTACAGATCCTCAACAGATAGAGCTAAAAAGGAAATATGAAAGATGAATACATTTTCCAAGAAAACATTTGGTACAGCTTTGTAAGTGGGTTAAAAGGAAGAATTATAAGCTTAGACAGGAATTAAAAGTTCCCATGCTACGGTAAGTGGTCTAAATGGCAGCACTGTTCAGTTCTACTGACCTTTCTCACTGCATCGCTTTGACGTTGGTATTTTTAATAACTACCTTTTCTTTCTCATACTGTCCTCATGACTTTTAACTTCATCACCTGTCGCCTGGATTCCATGGATTATATTGTGGGAAATGACTATTTGGGACTTTCCTCATCCATACAAGTCTATTGTTGAGATTTTAATACTTTAGCCAATGAACTGGTTGCTCCTTCTCGATTCCTTATTTCTCACTCGGATCACGTGTTATCCCCATCTTTTGCATTAGGCATTGGTGTCTGGATTTCTCCTCTGACTCCTGTTTTCCCAACCCCTGGTATTTTTGGAAGACATGTACTGTGTAGTTGAATTTTGTAGTATTATCTTCTACAGCTCATGTCAGTGCCCAGCATACTGACAAATGACTCTACCCGTCTTTCCCCCGATCACAAGCAAGGCCCTAGCAGTTTCTGTGCAGGTATTGTGCCTTGCAGGGCCTGACCATTGCTGAAAAACTACTTGTCACTGGCTTTCCTCACTGATGAAAAGGTTCTTGAAGGACACTTTCACTGTACACTAATTCATGCTCTACAGAGAGCACAGTGTTATGTTAGAGTTCCTCGGCTGACAACCAGTGCCATATCCTTTGAGCTTCTCCTGAGGGGACCCTGGATCATGAGCCTTGCTATTGGTTAATGTAGAATATAGCTGTTGCGGTATCTGTCTCTATGCGTAATTCCTTGTTCCAAATGTGAGAAATGAAGGCTTTCAGGGATAAGTGCGTTGCTTACAGTGTTGATCATGGCTGGTCTTTTCAGACACCATGCATCGGAAGAGAGCCCATGAACATATTCCAATCGCCAACCCCTTCAGTTGCGCAAATGAAAAGGCTGGGGAAACGAGTCTCTCTTCAGTAGAGCCACTGTTTTCCACTAACATGGGTCAGACTGGACAGTTGTAGGAGATAACATTGCAGGGATGTTATTGTCATTGTCATATTGGAATGAGCAGTTTTCAGCTTTCAGTCAATAATGTCTGATGGAAATCATCTTCGATTCCAAAAAAGATTAAAACACTGCTTTTCGATAAATCAGACAGGACATGTTGGCCCTGCTGATCCCTATGTCCCATACCCCAGTGCCGTTGGCTTCCCTCATGGCACATCATGTATTCTGTTTAATTGGCAATTCTCCTTCTTCCTCCAACCCTGCGCTTTACTTTTCACGTTGTACTTCTACCTCTCTTTCCTGCCCTTATTTGATCTCAATGTTCACAAAGCCTGCGATTGATCAGATGTCTGTTCCCAGTCCCTTTGCATTGGAAGCACTATGATGTGACTATGATTGCAGATTGTGCCTTATAAAATGGCAATAAATAATAATTAGTCCTACTTTCTAGTTCTTTGATATTTTTGCTACAGCAATCTGCCACACATTTCTGCATAGTTCTCAGATCAGGGCACATTGAAAGGTGAGAGGTCCGGGAGCCTAATGCAAAGAAGTCCGGTTGAGATACAGTGCTTCCTTCAAGCCTAGGTACATTTGTTTGTATAGGTGGCAGTCTTTTCTGCTGTCTGTGTCAGTGATTGTTGCCAAGTACTGGATCTTCTGTTCAGACAAAGTGCAGACTTATTGAAGAGCACAGGAATGGCCATTCTGGCTAATCGGTGGACAGTGGTGTCTATGTATTCACACAGCTGATCCATGGTTTCTGCTTCACACGACCAGTGAAATACTTCTGGACAGATGTACATTGTTCTTCTTCACAGAGGCTGCCACACCTTCCATGCACTTTGAGAATATTTGGGGACCGATTTCAAGTTGAACATTAAGTCATAGTAATGGGATCATAAACCGCAAGCAGCACTTGGAGGTCCATTTGGTTGCAACGTTTAAGCAGGAGTTCTGTAGATAGGCGGGGGCTAGCCAGTCTCATGTTTTGTGGTGGGGAAACATTGAATGGAGGCCAACATCTAAGAATGGTCTTCCTTCCACTAACAGGTTTGCCTGCTTTAGGTGCATTGCTGCTATGAAATCGTTCTTGGGCCTTTTACTTTGGACTTGGACATTTGTTTTAAACCAATTTATAAAATTTTAACACTTCATAACAATAGAAACATTTCTCACATTTCTACAACACAAGAAGAGAAAAAAAAGGAGACGGGGGGAGAACAAAAACGGGATATTTCTTCTCTGTGAAAGATAGTGAGCTAAAGACTCTGGGTAAGTCCCTTGTAACCAGGACTAATGTCTCCCTGGACCGCCTTGTCAATTTGCATAATTAAGTAACTTTGGGTCTCACCCTAAATTACTAGGGGAATCCAGACGTGGACCCCTTGCTCACTATTCTTAGAGAGGCACAGCTCCTCCCTACTGATGAGGTCCAACCAGACCGAAACACGTGTCTGGGGATGCTGTTGGTACTCTTTTTCAGATGAGAATTGCCTAGCATTTCGGTGCTGGACTGCCCCAGGGCAGGGCAAAGACTGATATGTTTGGGATATTTCTTCTCTGTGAAAGATAGTGAGCTAAAGACTCTGGGTAAGTCCCTTGTAACCAGGACTAATGTCTGGCAGACTCCCAGGACCCCCTTGTCAATTTGAATATTGCTGTGTGCCAAAATCTATCCACTACAACACCACAATGCCCAAGGCTGTGAAAAAGGGCACCTCACGCCAGCATAAGGAGCGCTTCAACGAAGACGAACTCACCATGCTGGTGGAGACCCAGGCAGAGAATGCCGATGTCGTGTTTGCCCTGAGCTTCAAGAGGGAGGCTGTAATCAGAAAGAAGGAGATCTGGGCACTAGTGGCGCAAAAAGTAAGTGTGGTTGGCAACACCCCCGCACATTCAAGGACTGCAGGAAGAGGTGAGATGACTTGCGCCTGCGAGTCCGCAACATCCTCGGCAAACAAGAGCCAGGCCATGGCAACTGGAGGAGGAGCAAGGTCTCCCATAAAGCTGTCCCGGTGGGAGGCCATATGTGCAAGCCTGATCGGCATGGAGTCCATTGAAGGCATGGGAGACATGGAGTGTGGCGCCACCTCATCAGCGGAAGGAGGTGAGTGTCCTAAGAAAACACTGTAGTTTGAGGATAGTCCACCAATATGTCTGTCATGGCCCAATATACACACATTCCCAGCATAGTTGTCGTACGCAGCACAGACACATGCAGATGCCTGCAGCAAGGCAATGCCATACCTGACACAAACCACACTAAGATGTTAATGGCATAAGTCACACTGCATGCAGGCCACAAAAAATATGCATGTCACATAGCATGAGTGACCCCGATGTATGCCAGCATTACCCACCCAAATAGCAAGCAACGTGATCATCGAAACTCAACTGCCCATTACCCTACATTGTGTGGATGAGCAATAATACAAATGTATGCATAATGCTTCTGAAACCATCACTCATGCCGTCCCTCTCTTTGACCCCCACAGGCTCAGACTATGACAGCGAGGCCCAGGACTCACCCCCAGAGCCAACCACACACCGGAAGAGGGCCCGGGATGAGGGCAAAAGGCCTTCGACCTCAAAAGCCCAACACAAGCCTCGCTATCCACCACAGAGGAAACCACCTCCGGATGCCACGGCACTGGTGCTGCCAAGGGCCGTCGACACAGAACCCGCAACTCCAGTCACACTGGCACAGGACACAGCTGAAGCTGCACTCTCAGCAGAGTCCAGTTCAGTCGGGGAGGCAGCAGCTACAGCAACCCTGGCTGAGGAGGAGGCACAGGAAGAGGTGTGGGTACCAGTGGAGGACGACTCCTCCAAACTGCTTCGCACACCAAGTCCGGCACCATCCCCCCAGCTCACTTCGTTAGGCTCCGACCACGCCACCACCCCGGAGCAGTTTGGGTGGGAGTACAACCAAGGGGCCACGAGTCCCATAGTGGAGCCAATAGAAATTGTGCATGACACCCAAGCACCCTCCACCTCATCAGGTGTACCGGAGTGGGGGCAGCGGCAGGAGGGGCTAACTGCCCTGGTGCGACAATTTGTAACTGACAATGCCCAAGCAAGGCAGGAGTGGCACGAAAACACTGCCTATCTGGGCAAGATCATTGCCGATAACACCGCTTCTCTGGGCAAGATTATTGCTGATAACACAAGTAGACTGTGTGAGGAGGTATCAGCCCTGCGGCAGGTCCTCGGCCGCATTGCTGATGCAATGGAGGCTGAGCATCCGGCTCCCCAAATGGAGCAGGCGGCCACCCCCTCGTCCTCGAGCTCCACACAGACTAGCCCACTACACAGGTCGTCGCGCACCCTGCGCCGCCCAGCCATGCCGCCACCAGGTGCAGGGAGTGGCATGAAGTAGACTGGCCAGCCTGATGAAGGCAATAGACACTTGTTGGGACATGTGTGGGGGAGTTGTGGGGGGAGGCGGAGAGGGGTGAGGGTGTGTGGGGGAGTTGTGGGGGGAGGGGGTGAGGGTGTGTGGGGAAGTTGTGGGGCGAGGGAGAGGGGGTGAGGGTGTGTGGGGGAGTTGTGGGGGGAGAGGGAGGGGGTGAGGGTGTGTGGGGTGTTGTGGGGGAGGGAGAGGGGAGTGAGGGTGGTGGAGGGTTAGTGCACTTTCATCTTCATTGGACATTTCAATACACCCGTTGTGTTAAAAAAATAACTTGAGTGGGCATTCATTGCGCATGTGTCATTTATTCATATACAGTGCATAATGTACATGTACCCCCACACCCAGTGCCCTCTGTCCAACTATCATGTCACCCTCTGCAGCCATGTGTGTCAGAAATATTGTGCAATCAGTGACTGACGCACAGCACGTCCCTCCTGTGCATCGGCACCGCGATGATGTGCAGCCACATCTTCTTCATCCCCTTCATCATCACCAGGTGGTAGCAGTTCAATGTCAGGGGGCAGGGGCACGTTCCGTCGGATACACATGTTGTGCAGCATGACACATGCCATGATGATCTTGGCCACCTTCTCATACCTGTAGAGGAGTACCCCACCCAACCGGCTAAGGCAGCGAAACCGTGCCTTCAACAGGCCAAAAGTCTGTTCAATGACCACACAGGTACGGGTGTGGGATCGATTGTAGTCCTCCTCGTGCCTGTTCTGTGGGTTTTGGACAGGGGTGAGGAGCCACGGCTTCAAGGGATAGCCACTGTCACCTGCATGGGATGCAAAAATAGGTATATGTCAGTCGATTCATGATGGACAGCTGTACTACTCACACATGCCTGCAGATTATCGTTGGTCACATGAACATGTCTTCCTGGTTGTATGCATGCTATTTTTAGGCCCTCAATTTGTCCTGTGCCATGGAATAATGGTGTGGGTTGCATCTTCAAGAAAATACACAGTGTGCACTTCCATCTTGTAGCTCATGCATTGTGTACGCATACAGCTGTGTTCGTGTCAAATTTGTGATGTGTTGTGTCCAGTATAATTTTCTGACTGGGAGCGTTGGCAGTAGGCTCTGCAATATTCGGCATTCAGCGCTGAATTTTCCCATGGTGACATGCAGCATTCCTATGGTTGTGGCGGCCATGTGACAGACAGTGGATTCCCTTGGTGGTTCTGTTCAATGCAGTCCCATGGATGCTTGTCCTGTGTGGTGATTTACTGGAGACAGCAACATAGTGCATATGCATTGCATGTTGCTGGAAGGTGTTACGGAGGTTGAGGTCCGCTGATGAGTGTTGCACATGTTGTGGGATGTGGGGTGGTTTACTATTTGTCATGTTGTGATAGGTGTCGAACTTACTTCATTCCTATGTGATTTGGGTGTCATGTTCTGTTTGGGATGCTTCGGGGCACAGTGTTTAGTGATGTGCACATTGTGCTGTCAAATCAAAACTGACACCATGGTGGTGTGTGCATCTCTCCCCCCATTTCAGTGCCATGTGCCTGTCATGCAACTTACCAAGCAGCCAGTCACGTCGTCCATCATGTCGCTCCATTAAGCGTGGTAGCGTGGAGTTCCGCAGGACCATAGAGTCATGAGTTGATGCGGGATATCGGGCACAACAATGTGTGATGATCTTGCTGGCATCGCATACCATCTGCACATTGATGGAGTGGTATTGCTTGCGGTTGCAGTACACCACCTCCATGGCATGCGGGACCACCAACTCCACATGGGTGCAGTCGAGGGCACCTATGCAATTTGGCATGCCTGCCAGTCCATGGAAGCCAACTTTTGTATCAGAAATCTCCTGGTAGGGATATGTAGTCCCTTGTGTGCTTGGGGAGGGCATCCAGCACTTGGTTCAGAATGCAGGAAAATAAGGGTTGTGATATGCCATGCATGTGCCCCACTGTGTGCTGGTAGGTGCCTGTGGCAAGGAAGTGGAGCACCGACACTACCTTCAGTAGAGGGGGGATGGCAGTGCATATTTCAATGAGGCTGACAATGTCGTCGTGTATCATGTCCACGATGGTGGTGATGGTGTCCCGGTCCAGACGGTAGAGGGTGTGGATCTGCTCAGGACCTAGGTTGAAAGGACTGGCTTTGATGCAAGGGATTGGGGGCTGCTTGCGTGGTACCGCTGGCTGCACTGTTGGGGCATGCTGGGCCTGTCTCACCCTCCTTCTCCTCCTGCGTCTCCTCTGTGGTGCCTGCTATTGCTGTTGTTGTTGCTGGTGTGGCAATGCAAGCATGTCCTCCAGCTCCAGTATTGCAACTACTATTGGAATTATCTTGGTGTGGGAAGGGATGTGGTGTGTGGGTGTGCTCTTTTTGTGCTGGGCCAGACTCCATTGCCTTCACCTGTGCTGATTGTGTGCACCTGTGGCAGCTGGGAACACTGCACATAGCATTTTACGGTTGGTTCACGATGCCGGTATTACGGGCATGCCGGTATCCCCTATTAGCGCCTTCATGATGCCAGTATTTGCTTGTCCGCCTGACTTGTGATTTCCTCCCATTAGCGGCATGCCGGTATTGCCGGTATGATGGGCCGCGTGCCCGCGCCCATGCCGCTATTAGAGGCACCGTTACGAATGGTGCCTCTAATAGCGCGGTCTTAGGTCGGAATAGCCCAGAGTGGTATGCGATGCCGGTAATCCTTTACTGGCATCGTTTTTCCATTACCTCCAACCTCGGAATGACCTCCACTGTTACATGAAATACACTATAGGTAACAGAGAGAAGGTACTGGCACATGGTAACTGAGCAGGATACTGGTACTACATGGTAAATGAGCAGGGTACCGGTACAAGGCAACTAAATCTAGGTAACAAAAGCAGGCGGGAAAACTGGACTGGAAACACACAAACTATACAAGGTAATCTGTGGAAAGCAAGACTAGAGCTAAGGGGAAAGGGCACAAACAGAAGCAAGATAAACAGACTGACTAATGGGATAAAGCTTGAGAGTAAATAGACCGGAAAGCAAGGGAAGGGCAGAGTAGGGAGAAGAGACGGTGACTGACTGGAAACAGAGGATGAAAGCTGTAGGCACACAGTACAGGGACTGGGTGATGCAGGAAATCAGGACAAGAAAAATTGGTTAATTGCTGAAGGGCCACAGCACAAAGGGAAGAAGAAAACACACAGGCAGAGGACGGAGGGTACAGGACTGAGCGTGCAAAGCAAGGATTTAAGAATCGGAACAAGGAAACAGAGGAACATGGAAGAGCCGCAGGCAAAGAAAAGAGAATCGTCAGCAAGGCAGAGAGATTTCAAATGGGTTGCAGCTGCACAAGGTTCAGAATGCAATGCAAGAACAAGGAAGCTTGAGGATGTGGCAGTTTATAAGCAGTGCTAGCAGAGTGTAAAGTCAGGGTGGAGCTGCGTGATTGGGCTGCACACAAGCATTTACAAGTGTGGTTAATGGAAATCTCTGGTATGGACTATGGGAGAGGATCCAGTGCTGACAACCACCAGTAAGCCCATGTTCTATAGTAGCATAACGTGATTAAAATGCATGAAAGCCTTGAGGAAGGCATTAATGCCTTTCAATCATGCCACGCCACACATTGAATTATTTGTATCGCAGAAAGGATGGGTGGAACGCAACTTGCGTTTCTGCCACCCCTTGCTCTCTGCCATGCAAACGCTCCAGCATCTGTGCTGGCCTGCATTTTCATTCCAGCAAAAATGCTGAAGGTCACTATAAAGTCTGCCTGCTTTGTGTGCCAGCATAAATCAGGCGGACCTCGTAGGGATCCATTGTACACTCTCCCTGCCATGTGAGCATGACAGGGAGACTGCGCAATTACAAATAAACCCACTGCGACATGTTCGCAGAGGAGCAGAGGCAGTCAGAGAGGCAGTGTCAGACAAGGAGAGTTGTTAGAAGAGTCAAGGAGGGAACACTGCTTACCCACAAACAAAACTCACTTTGCTCTGTGGTGTGCACATGTGTTGGGCAAAAGGCAGCAGAAACGCTTGTACGCTGCGTTTTGCCCTTTACATTTGCAAACCGCAGCGCAAATTATGACAATTTGTTGGCGGGGAACCGTTTATGCTACAGTGTAAACCTAATGTCTCTGTGCCATCAAAATATTAATTTATAGAAAATTAGCCCCCAGGAGTGTTTGTATGGAAGCAAAAGCACAATAATAGCGCTGGCATTTTGAATGTTACGGTAATTTGAAATTAGTCGCTCTGCGTCCACTCACAGTGTGCATGCAACTCAGATTCTGAATGGATTTATGGACTGGGCATTCAGGTTTTCCATATATCTTGCAGGTGGTGTGTTATGGGAATTGTAGTCTATGTTTCCAGGAACACATATTTGAATAAGGAAATTGTTAATAGCATTTCAGGGCCTTCTCTGGTGATGGTTGACCATGCCCCATGGATCTGCAGGCAGTGCTACCCAGAGGCAAAGATGCAGGGATGTGACAGCAGAGGCTAGACATGGATGAAAGGTCTTCAGGTGAGACTGTAAGTGGAGGTGGTGGACCAACAGACGGCTGTAGGTCAACTGGTCGAATCTAAGTGGTCTACAGGACAAATGGTCGACACCAAAAGGTCGACAGGTCAAATGATCGAATTTTATTTTATTTTTTTACATTTTTTGTTTTTTTGGGGGGGTCCCCTAACCCCCTTTTTTTTGCTAAAACCCCCTTTTTTCCCCCTAAACGAAAACCTAAAAAATGTATATATAACAAAAAAAAATCGATCATTTGTCCTGTCGACCAAATTGTGTTGACCATTTGTCTGTCGACCATTTGTCTGTCGACCATTTGACTAGACACCCCAACACACCAGGTGATGGAGAGTGGACAGTGGAGAAGAAGTGGAGAAGAGTGCAGGTAAGATATTGTGTGAGAGAGTGGTACCAATTGAGGGTAGTGTTGTGAAGTGCGTGAAAGGTGTCAGCGAGAGAGGGAGAGATAATGGGTAGGAGTCTAGAGGGAGTCAGGGGAATGCATGAATAATGGTGTAGGTGTCTGAGAGTGAGGGAGTGTGACAGTGGAATGGTGAGAGAGCGCAGATAGTAGTAATGGTAAGGGTGGGCTATTAGGTCTTTTGCCTGTGATCTACTGATCGTAGGCAAAAAAAGCCTGAACAGAAGAGCCCCCAAGCCACTAGCCTGCAAAGCCACGCCCCTCACTACACATGTGTGCACGCATGGGCTGACAGGCACAGCCGGACCAGAAGGGGATCTCACAAACGTTGAGACCAGCATGTAAGTGTGTGTGTGTGTGTTGGAGGATTGAGTTGGGGGCACTTGGACAGAATGGTCATGGAAGGGAACGGAGGGGTTGGGGGAGCAAAGGGGCTTGGACCGGATTCCCTCCATTTACAAATGGTGGGGGCGGGTGAGGGTGCAACTTCCAGGCAGGGAATCGGGGCCTGGAGGGTGTGAAACGTCCCAAAATTGTCTTAATCCAAGTAGTTGAAGACCACACAAAATCAGCATAAAAAGCATTGTTTTTTGGGTGTGGCCTTCAACTGTTGTGATTACGACTTTGAAATGAGTTTGGAGAGTGGAGGGTGGAGGGAGACAGGAGGAGAGAATGTGGAAAGATCAGGACACAGAGGAAGTAGAAAGGGAATTAAGACCAGGGCATTGAGGGAGAGCGTTGAGAGAAGGATGAGTAGAGGAGAGAGAGAGAGAGAGAGAGAGAGAGAGAGACAGAGACAGAGACAGAGACAGAGAGACAGAGAGAGGGGAAGAGTGTAGAGAGAGAAGAGGTGAGACGAACAGAGGAGCAGAGGCAGTCAGAGAGGCAGTGTCAGACAAGGAGAGTTGTTAGAAGAGGAGAGAGAGAATAATGAGGGGGTTAGAGAGAGAGGAGTAGTGTTGGGAGGACAGAGACCGTGAGAAAGAGATGTAGAGAGAGAGAGAGAGAGAGAGAGAGAGAGAGAGAGAAGAATGGAGAGAACCTTTAGAGTTGGCCAAACAGAAGGAGCTGGAGAATTCCCATGGAAAGCCTTAAATGGTGTAAGACAGAGAAGTCCACATACTTTAGGTTGTGCACATCACTTAAACAAGATGAAAATAGTAGGGGCGTATTGTATTGGGACGCATTGTGGGATTAGGGACACCTGGGCTAGGTCAGAGGGAGTCCACAGGAAGGTTGAGAGAGCCACAGGGACTGTCCTAGTTTACCCAAATTCCTCCCAACACTAACTGTTGAAATCAAATAAAAAACCTTAACATCCAATATTTCTGTCTGTTTGTAAGGCCATCTGTGACAAATATTATATATCTTATTTATGAGCACCAATAAGCCTAAAGTCATATATTCTATTTTGGTGAAGCATAGCTTTGTTCTAGGCGTATGAAGTCAGGAGTGTCTTGCATCATGACACCTGAAGAAGGTTTTACTTTGATGATTGGTTGACACTGACACTCCTGGGCAAAATGTAACATGCATAAGAACATTATTTGTTAGGCAGCTCTGGTTGATGTAGTATTTCTGGAACCCTGTTGGCATGATGATGCCATCCCGCCCATTCTCTTCTCGAGATATTTAGCTTGAGACTCGAAGCACTACAAGAAAAATGCTGAGATTTTCAAAGGGACACAACAGACAAGGAGCAACACACTTTTTTCTCAGGATCATTCAATCAAATTCAGACTTTTTGGTAGCAATCACCAGATTGCTACAACAGGATATTGTTACTAGTGATAATTGCAAGTACCAAGTTGCACCCATATCCTGTAGCAGCATTATCAGGGTAGATACAATAGATTGATTATAATCATCATCACCGGATCTGCTAGCAAGTCAGTTTGCTGGAATTTCTCATTAAGTCTCAAAATCTCTCACATTTTTCTCAGTACTTTACTTTAGAAATGACTTCCTGTATCCAATTCATTTCTCTGCAGAAGACCACATTTAGAAACAATGTGAATAATGAGAGTGGTTGCTGTTTCAGCTTGGTGAAGGTGTACTTTCTATCTACTTTGTAAAAAGATATGACAAGTGGAGCACATACTTGTTGCCAATAATGGATTGGGCAACTGGTCCAATAAAATCAACTTGGAGATGAAACCAAAGTAAAGTCAGCCCCCTTTCCTGTAATGGTGCTCTATCCAAGGAAGACGTTAGTTGAAATTGGTCTTATAGTAGACACCCCTACAGTAAATATAATTATCCTTCATTATATGACTATGCGAGTGGTGGAGTGAAATGCGCGAGACAAGATAGGTAAGGCAAAGTTGAAATAAACCAATATTGCAAATCAATTCAAAGAAAAACTACCTTGTTATTCTCGAGTTCACACCCACAATTTGCATTAAATAACCTTCCTAGGGTTTTTTCAAGGATTAAGACAAATTGCACACAAATTGAGGACTTCAAAATTCAGGCCAGCACGCTTCAGGAACGATTGATTTCGAGGTGTTATGCCCATACATTATTGAGCCAGTCAAGAAAAAGGCTAGATGGATAAACAGGGAAATCTTGTTAGAAGAAGGTTCAATTCGAAAGAATAAAGAGAATAATTTGGTATGTGTAACAAAGTACTTTAAGTTTAGTATTGGTATTAAGAGAGCTAGAGTGAAAAACTGCCATGTATTGTGGACAGTGGAGGGCATCTTTCAGAAACCTTTGTTTGCTTTTCAGAAAGGTTAGATACTTAAGCAGAAAGTGAAGAGGACATTAAGATCAGATGTGAATGTACTACAAACAAACACTGTGAATGCCATGTGGAAGATGCCATCCATTAAAGGGCATATACCTTATAGTAGGTGCATGGAATGACGATTTACCAAAAGGGACATCCATTTTAATCATGAAGATTGGTCTTGGTAATTACAAATCCAAAGAAGTTGTAAGAGTCAGAATTAAACAATTAGTACAGAGCAGAGGGGAGGGGGGTTGCATTACCGCTTCTGGTAATGACCTGAGGCCCATTGTTATTTTCGGGTGACCCTGTGTTTTCCGCCAATAAAGGGTAAATCTATTCCATTCAACCAGATCATGAAATACTAAAATTCATCTTTTGTGTTTTAATAGTTTCTTGTTTGCACAAAACATACCAATTACCTTCAAACCAGATAAGAATTCTGCAAACTCATTTGATCTATAAGTAGAGTATATGACTATATCATATCCTTTAACAAGTGCTTAATGACTTTGATGACATCTTTGTAAATAGCCGTCAACTCAGCAATGTGCTTGCTTTTTGGTCCTATGCTCCTATGCTGGGGCCAGCTGAGTTTGCAGGATAATCATCTACTGATGCATTGCCAAAACCAGCCACAAGCTGCTCACCGTTTTCTTCATAGCTTGTAAAAGAACATCTGTCTATCTATATATATATATACTTTTAGCCATCCTTCAGAGATCTATTAATTGCCAGCCTTAAGTGTAAACGTAGGTATGCATCTGTACTGTCTGTAATTTCTGGAGCCAGTTTCAGGAGGGGGTCTCCATTATGTGAATCTGCTAGACCCTGTGCCCTTTTTAACTTGTCCATATCAAACTTCTACTGGGAATCCTTGCATGAGGATAAGCCAACTAATAATTCAGGTTAGCATCTCTGATTCATTCAATGTCTAGATAAAATAAGGGATTTTGGGCGGCTTCCGTTATAAAGAAACAGCAGAGGATCATGGGATGTTTCAATTATGATATTCACTAAGGGTGTGCAATGTCTTTTAATCTTTGAAAAATGTTGTGAAGTTCCTGACTTTTCAGATACGCAAAGGTGCAAAGGTTGTCTTTTTGCTTGCTTCATACATTTAGCAGATGACATTTCTTACCAATTCTTTTTGCAGCAAAAAATCATTGCACACATGTATGTGCATCAGAAAATTAAACATGCATAACCACATGTTCAGATTATCACTGGCAACCGCACATTTAGAGGAATACAAAAGATGCAAGGCCATATTCGCGGGCGTTCATCTACTTTTAGTGCACATGACGTTGTCGAACTGGATATTAAAATATGTCTCCTATTGTAACGATTGTATGTATATTGGCCTACGCCAAGTTGCTTAAAATTGTACGCGAATAACTCTCTACGGTAAGGTCTTGACCTTAGAAATTGATGTAAGCCGCCATCTTGAATCAAGCCTCCATTTTAGGTCAGAACCGCCATTTTGGGGTTTTGTACAAAGTCACCCTGTAATCTAAAATGGCCGTCTTGTGTGCCCTTGTTCTTGCCTTAACCTCTTCAACCTCTGTAGGAGAGTTAATGTCCAACCTGCCTTCAGGCTACATGTTAGGGTCATGTAGACCTTGTCCTTTGTTGACCTCGGGAGCAGGGGATTACTTGAATTAGCAATGTTAAACTACAAGAATACAAGAACAGTAATGCTATCCAAATATAATATGTGAAACATTTGTTTGGTCTTTATTAAAACAGTATGTAAAGAGTGTTAATGTTAAATTAAAGAATAATGGAGTGTGTTAGTAAATATATTCAAAAGTAAACCGCATGCACGAGATATGTAAATTAGGAAAGTGAACCTGGCGCGACCCTAGCCCAGTGTATAATTAACCTGTAAGGGGCTGGACATCATTTTTGCAAATTGTATAAATGCGTCGATGTCCAGCTAGGAAATTCTGTTCACTACTCACATTGCTTGGTGTAACAGCCGTAATATTGTATTTATGTCTGATTCCACAGATGGCCCCTGAATAGGCACCCTCAAGATTGACTTCTTCTCGGTAAAAGGTTGGCTCAGCAATCGGACCGGGATCGGACGGTGCCAACAGAAACGGCCACTCTAGACGAGAAGCGAATTCCTCGAAGAAATTGCACGATCCGATCCCTGGATGGTGAGCTGTAGCCCGAGACAAAGTCTTGACGAGGGTCCATATATTTGAGGTGGGTAAATTTGCCGAAAATCACCAGACACGTGGGTCCTTAGCATTGTCCTTAGTAACCAGATCTGGCCTCCCAGTCCTTCAGTCAGGTGAATCGTGTCCTGATTCTTAATTTAACCCTGACAATTTGAATTTGGAGCATTGTACTCGCGAGCACAATTATTTAACCAGGTAACACCAAAACTTTGATATGCTTGGGAAATTGTCTGCCTGCTTTAGGGCATTATTCCGCAGCGACAGACAATCTTTGGAAGATAGCCGTCCCGCACCACAGGAGGGGTCGCCGGCATGTACTATGTAATGTAAAAAAGGCTTTGGTAGTATAGCATTTAATGACATTTGGCACAGACAGACCAGACATAATTCTAATCTTCGGTGGCCAACCAATGGTAGTTTTGAAATCCCTCGTATAGAATATTTAGAGTCTGTATTAGTAAAGAAAAAGGCTAGACCTGCAGCATTTGATGCGTTGCATAGTTGGAAAACAGAAGCTTTGCAGCAACAAAAGAGTAGAGAGAAACACATGCGTAGACATATGACCAGTGTCGAAAAGGCACGGTTATATGATCAAAATAAACAATTGGAGTCAGTTAGGAACACGGACAGGGTGTTCCAATTAGGCATTCAGAAAATCTACCCTTCAAAAGATTTTCATACGTCAGATGAATTGATTAATAAACTTTTGCATGAACGAAGGTTCGATGCCTCCGCGCCCCCTCCGTACGTCCCTCCTCCAGGCGCTTTGCCCCTTCCCGTTGTTGTTCCCCCTCCTATAGTTCCTCCGGTCCTCCCTGCTGTTCTTCCTGTTGTTCTTCCAGCCGTCGCTCCTTTGCCTGCCCCCTTGCCTTCACCTGTTGTTATTCAGAATGTGCCTACTCTTCCTCTTCCAAGTGATTCTGCATCGCTTGTAGTAGAACAGGGAGCGAGACCAAGGGTTGTGACTCGTAATACTGTGTCCCCAGACAAAAAGAGTGAATTGATTGCTTGGGCTAAACATTGTATGGAGAAGGGTGAACAAGCCGATGTTTTTTCCACACTTGAAAATTTAAAAAGTATTCCTGAAAAAAATGTTTTTATTGAAGGATTAGGGACTCATTTGAGTATAATGTGGAATAGACTAAAGGATGTAGATTTCCCACAAGGGTTACGGGATTTGAACGCCTTAGCGTTGTCCAGAGATACTGCGGAGAAGGTATATGAGCATGTTGAGAGGATTTTTGAGTATAGGACGGAGTTGGAAGAGTTACAGAATGAGGAAGCAGATGGTGGAAGTTTAGGTATTATGTATTTACAGAAGCGGTTTTCTCCTCGCCGAGAATTAAAAGGAGAGGAAGCGCGAATTTGTATAAAGGATGCGATAAGATGGATTTCGGATATGTCAATAACTCCAGATGAAGTATATGACACATATAGTCAGTATACATTAGAAATGCAAAAGAAAGTGATACAGGTGATGGTAGAGCACCTGCAGAATGAGTGTGTAAGAAGAAAGATTTGTTGTCCCGCAGAATTGTTGAATGTTTATAAAAGAGCCTTTTCGATTGATACTTCTTCGACTGCCTTAGCGCTTGATTTGGCTCTGTTGCTTAGTAAGCGTTTGGAGCTGCCTACTTCTCAGTTGCCTATGAGAGAGGTCCCTCCGACATTTGTCCCGAAAGTTGAGATTGCGGCCGATGCTGGACGAGGAATAGTCGCCGGAGAAATCCCTGCACATTACCTTTCACAGTTTGTTCACGTCCCGTTTTCAAGACAGGAAGTGAACACCATAAAGCAATCTATTCCCGATATAAGAAAGAATCCGACCGGATTCTATAAAGAAATAGAGTCGGTCTTACGGTCGTCGGTATTCACTTTAAGTGATATTGACCTATTATTTCCTGTACTCCTGCCAGTTGATTTATGGAAACAGATTAGGACTATAGATGACATACCTGGTTTGGGAGATACATGGGATAACATGGTTAGGCTAGACAGAGAAAGACCAGCTGGCGAACGACCACCTCAAGTGATATTAACCTTGCCTGATAGAATTATTGTAAAATTGAAAACTATGGTTCCAGAAAAAAGAATCATTTGGGACAAGCTTACGGCCTGTGTCCAAGGAAAGTCTGAGGGTGCTACCGATTTCTTCAATCGGTTCGAGCAGGTATTCTCAGATTTCAGTGGACAAGACTTAGGCACAGCGTCAGGGAAAAGGTTGTTTGTCGACAAATTTGTACGTGGATTGCTGCCTGACATCCAGTTACAGATTGTGTCTTCTGAAAGTGCTCGGCAGGCGAAATCTCAATCAGAAGTACTGCATATGGCTCAGTACTATGAAAATCGTGTAAATACTGAAAAGGAGAAACTTGAGAAAAAAAAGGGTGACCTGAAAACTAAAGTTTTATTACAGCAGATTGTTAGAAGCCCTAGAGGGGGTAATCAATTTAGAGGTCAGTACATTCCACAGGGAAGTGCGCCCTTGGCTCCGGTAACCATTAACCAGTGTGCCTATTGCCGACAGGAAGGCCACCAGCGCGCACAATGTCCGACCTTGCAGCAAAGGTCATTTGGGAACATGGGTAGACGATTCAGAGGTCGCCCAGGTGCAGCGGGCCCTGGCAGAGGTCAGTTTGCACCAGAATCACAGCAACCTCCCTCACAAGATAAGCACGTTTCGAATGTGGATAATAGAAACATTTTTGATCACCCTTCTGCCGCATACCTCTCTGAAGAGCTTCCTTTTGATAATATTCTGTTTCGCTAGGATTGCCCGAAGCAGGATTTGGAATCTACGCCTATTCTCGTTCATCAGAAAGGCCCCTACGTTGAGATGGCGGTGGGAAGCATCTATTTTTAGTAGATACGGGAGCACAGAAATGTTCCATTGATCATTCACGGGTTCCAAATATTCCCCTGTCAGGGCAGTCCAACGTTTCCGTAGGGTTTTCAGGCACACCTGTAGTTTGCCCGGTTTCTTTGCTGGTACCGATAACACTGGGTCCCTTCACGGAACAGTGTCCATTTTTACTTACCACAAACTGTGGGGAGAACTTGCTGGGGCTAAATTTGTTGAAGGCATTGCATGCAGTAATACATTGTTCTCCGGACGGAATTCAGCTAACAATTTCACCTCAGCAATCACTAGCCTCTCAGTTTTTGACCCGACCTTTACCGCCAGAATTTAGTAATGTTCCAGAATGCTTATGGGCAATTGATGATAATGATGTGGGCATTCTTCAAATTGAACCTGTTAAAATTATTTTGAAACATGGAGTAAAATTGCCTCGCATCCCGCAATATAAGATCTCAGTTGAAGGCGAACAGGCTTTGAAATGTATAGTTTCTGATTTTGTACAACGTGGAGTAATTGAGGAGATTACGGGTAGCATATGTAACAGCCCCATTTTGCCAGTATACAAAAAAGATGATAATGCGATTCCCTTTCGTTTTATAATTGATTTACGCGCTATTAACAAAATTGTGGCTCCTCAATTTCCTATTGTACCTGATGTTACAACGATACTAACCATGATTCCGGCTTCTGCCACTCATTTTAGCGTTGTTGATCTTAAAAACGCGTTTTTCAGTATTCCCATACACAAGGATAGCAGGTATTTGTTTGCGTTTACCCTAGGTGGACGCTCATTTACATTCACTCGTGCACCACAAGGGTACACTGAGAGTCCAAGTATTTATAGTAGGGCATTGAAAGAGCAGCTCGATACCCTCGAGTTGCCTACTACTTGCACTTTACTACAGTATGTAGATCAGGGATCCCCAACGTGTAGCTCGGGAGCAACATGTTGTTCGCGGCACCCTAAATTGTTGCTCGCCAGTTGCTCTGGGCCATTGTGTGGAGGCCTAGAAGGAGGTGCTGAATGGATGAGACCTCCGTAGCACTGTAGTCAGTACATAGTCCCGGACTGTGCAAGAATGTTGGCCAATGAGCCGCTGTGTTTCCAGCTGGCTTATTTTTATACATGCAAGATTTGTGTTTGGTGCCACCATGCACATAATTTTACAGTAAATGTCCTTACTAGTTATGGTAGTCTCATTGCTAAAACCCTGTCATCCCCAGTTACTTTGCCCAGCTGATAAATGTATTAATGAGTACATTATTTGAACCATGTTTGCGTCATGGAGAAAATTGGCCTATTCCGTTCCTTGGTACAGCTAGTATGAGCATAGTGGACAAGGAAGTGGTATGCATACCCAACTTTCATTTATTAAATAATGTGCATGCACACTTTCTGTACAAGTGAGGTTTGTGTTTGATGCCACCATATTTATCGACAACATTCATTTTGGTGTCACCTGTATTTATATTACATAGTGTCCTAGTGGAAAAATGGTAATCGTTTGATACTGTGCCCATCTGGCACATGGTTAATGGGCAGATACGGTAAATGCATGCCCACATTTTTCATAATCAATTTTCCCTGTATTCCAATCCAATTAAGTTATTGTTAACTTAAGGCAATTTTTTATGCCATTTTGAAACTATAAATCTGACCAGCAGTGTACACACCCCTCATTAAATCATGGTTTAGTTTTCTTTTTGAGATTCTACATTCTGCATCGAACCATGGTGCATCCCTTTCTATAACCTGGAGCTCCTAAACTTGGGGGCATGGTTTGCCAATAGCTCTGTCCTGGATAGTTTCTCCTAAAGACTCAAACAAACTCTCGCTTTCCTTTGTGGCCTCTGAACTGTTCAACAGTTTTAAGAGAATATCTTTATTTCTTGTGAATTAGTAATTCTTTCCAATGCCTCCTTTTCGAGCGTAGGCATCGCCAACCAGCCGCTCTGGCTGTCAGATATCTTCTTCGTGGTGCCTACTCTGGCCATTGGAAAATGAACTCCAGAGGATTGTGTTTACTCTTTGTTCAATAAGAAATGTAACATTTCATAACATTCCTGAAGAAAAAAAACATCCACAATACAGTCATCAATGACTGTGGAACAGTATTTATGATCTCGTATGCTTAGGAATGCACCATTTGCCATTAAAGATCCCATAAATTCCTAGGCAAAATCTCAGTAGATCTGAAAAATCAGTGCCCCGTTTGTGGCCCTTTTTACTGTCCATACATTTGCACTAATATTTTGCTCAGGAACCTGAAACCCCTGGTAATGTTTACTTACTCCTACTCTATTTTTGAACAGCTGAACTGGTCCTATATGTCTAAAAATGTACTACTGACCACTCAATCTCCTCAACATTTCTTGGAAATCACTAAACGTCAAATTAAGTTAAAGGCCTTCCACATTTCCTTGACTAGAATAACACGTGGTCTAGATAACTATTAAGTACTGCAAATTAAATGTTCTATACACAGTTTTAACTTTGCTACATTTCTAATTTGTGTTGCAAACAATTTGTCCGCCAACTGTGCGCCGATATGTTCCGTCGAAAAATTGATGTTGCTCACCATTTAATTTGATATGCCAATTTTGCTCATTGCACACAAAAGGTTGGGGACCCCTGATGTAAATGATCTCCTCTTGGCTGCTGATTCTGAGAGCGCCTGTAAAGAAGGCACGGTGTTGTTGCTTTGTCATCTAGCAAAACATGGCCACAAAGCTTCACTTAAAAAATTCCAATATTGTTGTCAGGAGGTCGCCTATTTAGGCTACCTCCTGTCAAAGGAGGGAAGACGGTTGACACCTGAACAAATAAAGACAATTTCTGGCATGTCTGTCCCAAATACGCAAAAGGAAGTTAGAGCCTTGATAGGTATGGCTTCTTATTGTAGATTGTGGATCCCTAACTTTTCATTAAACCAATGCTGGCTTTGACAAAGAAGGGCATTTCTTTGCCATTGCCATGGACTTTGGAACACCAGACAGCATTTGATTTGCTCAAATCCGCGCGGTGTTCAGCGCCGGTTTTAGGAACTCCGAATTATGACAAGGCCTTTGTATTGTTTGTGCATGAACGTGATGGATGTGCTTTGGCTGTATTAACGCAGGAGCATGGAGGGAAGAATAGGCCGTGCGGTTACTATTCCTCCGCCCTTGATCCTGTAGCATGCGCTTTGCCAAGATGTTTGCGCGCTGTTGCTGCTGCTGCTGCGTCTGTAAAACAAAGTGAGGGAATGGTCCCGGGTCGTGCGTTAACCCTAATGGTACCTCACTCTGTAAATATTTTATTGAATAGAACTCAAACGCAAAACACCTCACTTCTGCACGATTGACAAGATACGAACTAATCTTGTTTGCCCCCCACATTCAAATCCAGAGGTGTTGTTTATTAAATCCGGCTGAACTTTTACCTGTCTCACAAAATACTGTTGATGGTGACGATACGTCACACGATTGCCTTTATATGACAGAACAAGAGACTAAAGGCAGAATCGATCTGAAAGACATGCCTTTGAATAGCCCACAAGGAGAGCTATTTTGTGATGGCTCTTGTTTTAAACTTCCAGACGTTACATCCACGGCTGCTTATGCTGTTACTACTTTAAGCACGGTTGTGGAAACTAAAAGAATTATGCATAACTCTGTGCAGGCCGCAGCAATTATAGCGTTAACTCGAGCTTGTGAACTTTCTGAAGGGCTTACAGTGAATATATATACTGATAGTCAGTATGCTTTTGGGGTGGCCCACAATTTCGGTAGACTTTGGAAAGAACGAGGTTTCTTGACGTCGCACGGAACGAAAATCCAGCACGGCACTTTAATAGTGCGATTACTTTCAGCACTTGCACTCCCTGTTCAGTTAGCTATCATAAAATGTTCAGCACATCAAAAGGTTATAGATGATGTAGGAAAAGGGAATGCTTTCGCTGATCAGATAGCTAAACAAACTGCCACTGATTTCATTTCAGAAATATATGCTGTAAAAGAAATTGTAAATGTTTGCACTTTGGGTGAAAGTATCTATGCTGTAAAAGATATTCAAGCAGATGCTACCATAGAGGAAACTAAGAGATGGATCAAGGGTGCAGGGAGATTGGATGACGATGGGTGTTGGGTAGACAATATTGAAGGGAAATGGTTACTCCCTGATGCCTACATTACAATGATGGTTATTATGGCTCATGGTCTGACACATGTTTGTGCGCGGAAATTGACTAAAATGTTACACAGTGTATGGACCAATGATAAGATTTTCAAAACTGTGGAGCGTTTTGTCCAAAGCTGCATGGTTTGCTTGCAGCACAATGTAGGAAAAGGTACTTCGACTCCTAGAGGAAGTTTCGCTCCACCTTCTGTCCCGTTTGAGGTGATTTACTTTGATTTTATTGAAATGGAACGTTGTAACAATCTTAAATATGTGCTAGTTGTTATTTGTGCCTTTAGTAAGTGGGTTGAGGGCTTCTCAGTTAGAGATGCAACGGCCATAACCACGGCAAAAACTCTGTTGAAAGAGTTTTTTCCTAGGTTCGGGCTGCCGAGAGTCATCTGGTCAGATAATGGGCCGCACTTTATTGCCACTGTAATCCTACAAATTTGCAAAGGATTACAGATTGACAAGCGGTTCCATTCAGCTAGACATGCCCAAAGTGCCGGATTAGTGGAAAGGCACAACGGCATTATAAAGAACAAACTCGCTAAAACGTGTGCTGGCACCAAGCTAAAATGGCCGGACGCCTTACCGATCGTGTTACTGTCGATGAGAACAACCCCTCAAACTAAGACTGGGCTCTCTCTCTTTGAGGTGGTAATGGGGAGACCTGCTAATATTTGGGGTATGCCAAAAAGTCGCTCATTACGGGACATAGAAAATGTGCTTCTTTCAGATTACTGTAACCAGTTGACTAAAAATCTGTTTTCAATTTTTCACCAGGTGCGAGAGGCATTACCTGTGCGCTACGAGGGTCCAGGTCACAGTCTACGACCGGGGGACTGGATCCTCACGAAGGTTTTTGAGAGGTCGTTTTGCCTTGCACCTCGGTGGAGGGGGCCCTACCAAGTCCTGCTAGTCACCCACACTGCCGTGCGGGTAGCGGGTCGTAAACACTGGATCCATGCGTAGCAACACCAAACGGATCCCACAGCCCGTGCAATATGATACAGAAGACACAGAATCCCTTCCCACTGCTGTAACTAGCGTGCCTGAAGCAGCAACAACCAACAAGGGAGAATCGGAGACCGCTTCAGAATCCGCAAGGCCAGACAAAACGGCCATCTTGTCTCCGCACTCCCCAACAGTGGAACGTCTGGATCAATCCTTTTCTGATCCCATTTCCGTCCATTCGCCACTTCCAGGAGGAAGTGACAACACTTTGTTCTCACCAGAAACTGCAAAATATAATTTGCGCCCAAGGAAGTAAACGTACAGCATGGTCTGACTGTGCGATTGAGAAAATCATTTGAGGGCTTGCCTTTTGGCCCGACTGTGCGGGAAGGTTCTGTTGGCTAAGGGTTGTGGGAAAGACATTAAGAAGACGCGCGACTGGAGTTGCCAGCAAACGAACAATTGGTGTTTTTTCAGTTGAAGACGACAATTCCTGCACCCGCTACCGCTCGTACCGAACTTTTAGATAAACATTTGACTAGCAGAGACAATGATCAAGCATGTAAGGGGACCCCCAAAGTGTATTGTTGCCTTTTTGTGATAATTACACGATTTTAGTAACTGTTGGGTTTGGGTTATGGTATCTGGAGGAAGCATATCCGTTAGAGGACTTTTTGCCTATTGAAAATGTATCTGTTATTCCCACTCCTTCCGTGTAATTACATACTTTGTCGCCTAGAGATTCTTTGCATAGACGGAACTATCAGAATAATACCCTTTTGTTAATAATGAATGCCACTCATGCAATTTTTAATAAAACCAATTGCTGGATCTGCACACACCTACCGCAACATGGGGATAAGGGGCTAGGTTGGTATATTTATCCCTTACCTTTGACAACTGCCTGTTATGCTTCTCTTAGAGCACTATTTTTTGATCGATGGAATGACAGCATCTCAGGGAACTTTGATGGTACAAATTTAAATAGTTTTGAAAAGAATGTTTTGATGCCCCTGGTATGCTCGCTTTTTGCAAATAGAATTAAGCCAAACGTTGCTTCTGTTAGGCCCTCTGATAGATTGTCTCATCCCTTTCAGTCTTTAATCTCTTTCAAAATGGCTCCTATAGGCAATAAGGATGCCACGCCTCCATCTTATTCTGTTAATCATAGCCCCGATTCAGTATCCTTCTGCATACAGAGGAATGGAACACGTTCAATGGGTAGTTTTAGAAAGTGCGCCAACGTTGCAAATTTGACTAGTGAAAACAGATCTCTGTACGTAGGTGAACCTGTCTATTTTGTTTGCGGTAATGTGGCATTTCCATGGTTGCCCAGGGATTGGCAAGGAACCTGTTATTTAGGGATTCTATTACCTGGGGTATTTATTGCCAGTACTGTAGAAATTTCGAAGACTCGTCCACGACGAGGTGTGGAAGGGGATACTCCAGCGCAAACTCTAGGAGATATTATGAAATCCTTTGTGCCATTTTCTGGGCAAATTACGAATTCAGAAGATATCAGGGGACTAGCGAGAGTACTGGAGAGAACCATCAACCGGACCACTGACATACTCTATAATATGACGTTAGAGCAGAGAGCGATAAGATTAGTGGCTCTTCAGAATCGAATGGCATTAGATGTCATCCTGGCAGAGCGAGGAGGAGTATGTAAATTAGTGGGGTCCGCTTGCTGCGTTTACCTACCAGACTCCTCTCTGACGATCTTTAGGGCTATCCAAAATCTACATGTTCTTAGTTCAGAAGTACATGTTCCTGAGGGAAACTGGGAATTTAGTACATGGTTTTGGGACCTCCTACGGTCATGGGGATGGAAGTTGTTTTCGGCCCGCTGATTATCTTGGGAAGTTTTCTGTTTCTTTGTTGTTGTATACAGTGTCTCCCTGGTATATGCTCAGTGTTAGGGGGATGTTGCGCGCAAGCAACAAGTGTATTAGGGCATAAAATATACGCCCCAGAGAAGGTTTCCAAAGAGTATGTGTTAAAAGAAACTCTGGTGTCAGATCTAATGGCAATAGATATGTCAGACAATGATTCAGGGTGTATGGACGATGACGTATGGAGTTACTTGAAGGAGATCAGGAGTAATGTTAGCACTTGGCATAGGCCAAAAGGAGGGTTTGTCGAACTGGTTATTAAAATATGCCTCCTATTGTAACGATTGTATGTATATTGGCCTACGCCAAGTTGCTTAAAATTGTACGCGGATAACTCTCTACGGCAAGGTCTTGACCTTAGAAATTGATGTAAGCTGCCATCTTGAATCAAGCCTCCATTTTAGGTTAGAACCGCCATTTTGGGGTTTTGTACAAAGTCACCCTGTAATCTAAAATGGCCGTCTCGTGTGCCCTTGTTCTTGCCTTAACCTCTTCAACCTCTGTAGGAGAGTTAATGTCCAACCTGCCTTCAGGCTACATGTTAGGGTCATGTAGACCTTGTCCTTTGTTGACCTCGGGAGCAGGGGATTACTTGAATTAGCAATGTTAAACTACAAGAATATAAGAACAGTAATGCTATCTGAATATAATATGTGAAACATTTTTTTGAGCTGTATTAAAACAGTATGTAAAGAGTGTTAATGATAAATTAAAGAATAATGGAGTGTGTTAGTAAATATGTTCAAAAGTAAACCGCATGCACGAGATATGTAAATTAGGAAAGTGAACCTGGCGCGACCCTAGCCCAGTGTATAATTAACCTGTAAGGGGCTGGACATCATTTTTGCAAATTGTATAAATGCGTCAATGTCCAGCTAGGAAATTCTGTTCACTACTCACATTGAACCCTGCTGGTGGTCTCTGTGATGTATTGACAGCCAAATAGCTATTTGTGTACTTTGTTGAATACTGTTCAGTTTTGTAATAAAGATTCTGGGAATCTTTAGAAGCCCGTGTCGGTGTATTTTCCTTTGCTTGGTGTAACAGCCGTAATATTGTATTTTTTTCTGATTCCACAACGTATGCAGAAGCAGAAGTCAAAGTACGCACACAACACACAAGTGTGTCACATGAGCCTGCCTTCGCCTGCTCTCTGTTGGTCAGTCATTGTCCCTGAGAGTTCTGTATTTCTTGATTGGGTGATGGCCCCTGCTGGAAGCATAAAGGTTAATGAGGTGGAGGTAACTTGCCTTGTATGCTATGTGGCATGTTACATGCTTAGAAAGCTGGAGAAGGCTGGGAGGGCATTATCTCTAAGCAAGGCCATGTGGTAGATGGTGGTCACTTAGATGGAGCAGTGAACTGGTGTGAAACACACAGCCCAACATGTCCATCAATCCTGGGAAGATGTCCCAAGAGACAGACCTGCTTGCCAGCCTGGGCAGGCAAGTATAGGAGGCACTTTTTTAATGTGTCTTATCAGCACCAAAATACCTCGGAGGGGTGAATGTTGTGATTTGCAAATATGACTATGTTATGTGATGCAACAGCAGCAGAATTTGGTGGTTATTGAGAACAAGTTAATCATAAACTATGTGTTTCATTTACCTTTTAACTTACTTTTAAAAACTCTGCACTGTAAACTAAGACCAATCTCTAAACTGCATACTCTAAATTATAAACTAACTATACACTATAAACTCACTCTAAATTCTATGACTAGTCACATCATGAGGCAAGTTAATATGTCTAAATGACTGCACTAGACCCAAACTATCGATAAAATAATGAGTCAACATTTATAATAGAAGAAATAGGCTAACGTAAGACTTGATAGCTGCACAATAACTGTGAGGGTTATCTGCAACCCTCTAGGTAAATTATAAATTGGTTAGTTAAACATACAATGGTTTTTATGTACCAGTTTAGAATGAGTTGTCCATATTTCATGGAATAATCCCAAAATAAGAAACAGACATATTTTTTAGAAATTTTGTTAGTAGAAAGTATGGTATAATTCATACAGTGATAACATTATTTACAGAATTTCGGTTATTGCAACTAGAATCTCTGAAAGCTCATTTTAAACAGAATATACCGTGATATCAAGAACACTGGTAAATTAATTTTCAAAAGATTTTTGATCAAATCAAAAATACTCCAAATAAATCAATTTCCAAAATTCTAATACAAGTAGATTCCAGAAAAAGCTAAATTCCAAAAAGCTGACATGTGTTTTAAACTAAAGGTGCTTTATCAAGGCTTCCTTTTTTCTGGAAACTGCTATGAGTAATAATAGAAGAATTTACAACTAAAGTAACAAAAAAGAGAACAGAAAGAAAAAAAAGAAAAGAGAATGAACAGATCATTACAATCTCCATATCATTGTTTTTTACGGTCTTTAAGAGAATCATCATATGATCATTAATCTTTTATCATTAGTTTTAAGCACACAATTTCATACTCATAATTAATGGTGAGTGACAATTTGACAGTTAATTACATCACTATATGGATGGATGAACATTGTTGTTCCCAATTATAAGTTAAAATATATCAATAATGCAAGTAAAAGCTGGGACAACACGGACAAGGAAGTCACACTTTGACATCAAAATAAAAACATTTTTTTATAGATGAAACCAATTATTAGCAGTATAAGTTCATGTACAGAACATTTCCCAATTCATGGAAAGAAGTCTACATTTCTGGATGACAGCCTGATCCACCTGCTGCCAATGATCGCACTAAAACACGTTGTTCAGAGTTGATGATGACAACAGAGCACAAAAGATATTTGCTTCCCACCCTGCTTAGTGTTGGCCAATGCTCCATTTTTCTCTGCCAATAAAGACCAGTGTCGCCACCTACTAGTGCTACTAAACATTATCTCTGTATTATTGTTTGAGCACTTCCCCTGCTGCCCTTCTTGACATGGACATTTGTGTTATTTGCTATATCTTGGGTTCAAATTTGGCTAAGCCTTTCCAAATAGGGGTATACGCTTTTGACAAATTGGGAAGCTCCTGCTTAAGACATACTTTAACTTGTGCCACTGTGCTCACTAGTTACAGATGGCAACACTAGAGATTCTAGTGGTTTTCACTGGCCTGGGAGTGTGGGGAAGTGGTGGGGTGGGTCCATTGGGACAGCTCCATGTGGAAGTGGAATAGGAGGGCACTTTCTTCTCCTGTTCCTTTCATTGGAAGTTACAAGTGAGGCCTCTCTCTCAGTTGCACAGGTTTAAACTTGTGGCACAGATGAACTCCTAGGAGCCTGCTTGGTCTATGTTGTTCCCGGCATTTCTTTTTGAGAGGTGGTGTCTGTTGTCGGCCAGACACAAAGCTTCAAAATCCCACCCGCCTCTATTTCCTGTGTCATGATCACGATCAGACCCTTGAGCACATGAAGCAGATGGATCACATGATCAATGCCAGTGTTCTCATTGCCTACAGCCTCTGCAGCATATTATAAAGGCACCAGAAAACAGATAAGCTGTTTCATGAGACCCCACTGCTTAGGAGTCATGAATAACCTGTTTAGCATTTGTGTTGGGTCACAATTTCTGAATAACTCTGTATTGCTCAAAGGGCTATCAAGGTATTTACAGGTTGAATTATGTCAGGTGGAGACCTCCTGAATAAGGCGGGCTCAGGGAGCCCATTCACAGTTTGCAATCTTCACAGGATCTCCCGAGCTTTGCCAGGATTGTCTATATGGACACCTTTTGTGATATATGGCCATTTCAATGACAAACCCTGTCTTTTCCCAGTTGGCATCTGACATTGCACTCACGTTGTTGCAACCATAGTCACTGAAAACAAAACCAGCAGTCAATTCTTTTCCTCTAAGCCATCCCAAATCCTTAGCATGGAATATTCCAAAGATTGTTGCTGGTGCGTGTGCAGCATTGTGTTGCTTGCTATCAAAGAGTTTGAAGTATGGCAGTTGAGGTAGTAGTGGTTGATCGGCCAGTGAGCATTTTCTTAAAGGAAACTTTGTTCAGGGATGCACATATATTCTGTTGCATGTCCACTGGTCCACATGTCCACTCTCAAATGAATGGTGTGTGCGGCAGACACCATCAGTACTTTTCTGATTGGCACTAAAATTGGTTTGTGACGATTGAGCGTTGCAACTGTAGAAACATATGCATGATACCTGATATTTTGAACACATAGCTTGAACGAATTTCAGAAATCCTTCAGTGGCCAAACATTTTGGCAAGGTTCCCATTATGAAATAGATGGCTCTTGTAATTTGTACACTTGGTGAAAAGAGGCTTGTTTGAGAAGCTGTGAAAGTGCAAGTGCCAACAGGGGGCTCTGGTTCACTAAGCCCTATCCATGAACAATTAGGGGCGACGACTCTGTGCTGCCTGGTGGGTACAGCTGGCATGGGCTTGATGCCCTGCTCACATTTGTGCGTTATGCTCTGACAACGAATTCACTATCATCTTCTCTGTCAACCATAAGGACTGTCCCTTCAGAAGAAGTTCCACCAGTGAGCCCATTGTTACCCTTTCTCTGATGAGTAGACAATTACCTTTGATGACTGTTTCCCAAGAGACTCCACAGTCCCCCAGTGGCAAAATGCGTGCCTGGCTTTCCACAATACACAGATGTTTTGCAAGGTATGTAGAATGCAATCTGGCTGATATTCTGATCAATGGTGAAAAACTCCCAGGCCTGTGATGTGGCCTTCCTCACACTGGTAAGTCAGTGACAGGGGCCCTATTTTGGTGGTGGTACTGGCAGTATCACTGGTGGACATAGAAGTCCCCTAGTACCTTAGGGTAGTAAGACCGCTGTCTATTGCTGCCACTTTACCCGAAGCTGTACTTGGACTGTTTGACTTGCTCCGTTTCAGTTTTTTGGGAGCAGGAAAATGGCATTGGTGGTACCACAGACACTGTTCGGTGTGTGCTGTGCTTGTGTCGTTCCTCAGTTGCGCGTGCAGTCCCATCACCAAGGCTCACAGCAGAACCATTATCATCTCCATCACTAGAGTGTGTTGTCAATTTGTGCTTCTTCCTTTTACCAGGGCCTGCAGGGATCCATAGAGGGTCACTGGCATCATCACCTGAAAGAGGCAATGGTGAGTAACGCACGGTCTTGGCCTTTTCCTCACTTTCACAACCATTCCTACTTTCGCCTAAAGAAATTGCCCTGTTTGAACCCCAGCTGGGCTAGCTTGCTTTTTATGTGCTGTTTGCTCCTTCTCCTGTGGCTGATCCTCACTGCATATCATTCCCTCTTTAGTGCTATGACACAAGCCACCTGCCTTACCCCGTCATTCAAATGAGAAATCGCCTTGGGCTCAGCAGCAGTTCCTTGTTCACTACCAGGCCCGGTTCCATAATTCGCACACCACACGATGACCACTGCAGTACAATTTTGAAAAAAAAAGTGTGACATGTACAAGATATGTGTATAACAAATATCAGACCGTAGTCTTACTATTTCATCACAATAAGCATTAAACAATTAAACATTCAAAATATTTAACATTAAAAAAATAATGAAGCATTCAAAAAGAATGTCACAAAACATGTGCAAATGGAATGCTCACAGGAAGTCCACAAAAAATGTTTAAAGGGACCAATTATATATTATCCCTTATAGTGTATAAACCATTGTCGGAAGAACACAAATCCACATTAATATAGAATTCACTTCTAGAAAACAGGCAAGTGTCCTGTCTCATGTCCACTTCTCTAATATTCCCAATGAGTTTTGGATAGAACAAGCCATCCTTTTTCAAGGCCTACACAAATGTTGTTGCCACACTCAATTGTACCATACGATGACTCCCGACAATAAATTAATATGTGCAAGGTGCAATTGAGTCTGACAACAGCATTTGTGTCACCCTTGAAAAAGGATGGCTTGTTCTATCCGAAATGCCTTAGGAATATCAGAGAAGTACTAGATGGGACACTTGTCTGTTTCCTACTGATGTTGTTAATTTCAAAAAGGAGTGAATTATTTTTAATGTGGTTTTGTGTTCTTCCGACACATGGTTTATACACTATAAGGGATCATATATAATTGGTCCCTTTAAACATTTTGTGTGGACTTTCTGTGAGCCTTCCATTTGTACATGTTTTTGTGGCAATCTTTTTGAATGCCTTACTTTTTTTTTAATGTTAAATCTTTTGAATGCTTAATGTTGTGTTGCTTATTGTGGTGAAATAGCCAGACTACTGTCTGATATTTGTTATACACATATCTTGTACATGTCATAAAATAGTTTTTTCAAATGACTTGTGGCAATGTTTTGTGGCATTAATGTTCATTTAATGTTAAATAATTGTATTTACCTATTCAAAAAGGGACATTGTCCCATTAGGAGTGCATTTGGGTTGCTCATAGTGTTTATGGCCTGGTTTTGGTAGTTGCATTAGTATCCCCTTGGGCCAGGGATATAACCCGCTTGCACCTGAAATGTCTTCTTTTGAATTTAATGTGAACTGTTTAGATCTGTTTAAGCAGCTGTGCACCCCCACTTTTGTTGTTTCACTGATACTAGACTACACTATTGGTTTTCTTGGAAGTGGGCACTTTCTTTCTTGCTCCAGCTTGGTTCTTTGTACATATTTTTCGATTTGCTTCTCAGGCTTCTTGTTTGATTGAGCTCCCTGCATGTAATAGAAAACATTTATTAGTATGCATGCACTATGCAGTATGTCCATATTGAAATAGTGACAGTTTGTTAAGAAAAAATCAAATGTTTAGGAACATGGAAAAGTATAGATCAATTTACAATATGAAAATTAGATATTCCCTATAATGTGACCGAGCTGCTGGACTTCACTTGAAAGCTGAAATGGACAAATTACCGATTGCGCCAAATGTGTTAGAATGTGCACAAATTTGTTAGAGTGTCCATATTGAAATAGTCAGAGTTTGTTAAGAAAAATTCAAATGTTTAGGAACATGGAAAAGTATAGATCAATTTACAATATGAAAATGAGATATTCCCTATAACGTGACCGAGCTGCTGGACTCCACTTGAAAGCTGAAGTGGACAAATTACTGATTGTGCCAAATTTGTTAGAGTGTGCAATACTTTAACTTTTGCAAAATTGCAAGTCTCAGTATTTGTTCTTTCTGACTTTTGATTTAACAAACCTACCGTCATTCTTTGCCCCTCTCCTCTATCATCCTCCTCTCTGATTCCATTTACTATGCCTACTCCTCTTCACAAATGTAACTAATACAATTAATAATGATCGTAAACAATAATAAAGATTAATTAAAAAATGTTGCAATTCATGACACATATAATAGTAATACTAATAATACTGATCAGAATTAATCAAGAATGAAAAGAAATATATGAATTCCTGAAAAATACTTTAGTAATAAACAATAAAATTATTACTGATGATCAGAAATCATCATCAACATTAATCAAGAAAAGGGAAGTTATTCTTGACAAATACAATCGTAATACAAAATAAAATGATTATTCATTGAATTTTTTTTTTTTGTATATAATCTTTATAGATTTTTTAACAAAATATCGAGGTGCTCGTGAAACATGTCGAACTGTCCTGCGTGCCTGCGGGACGAAAGAAGGTCTAAATGAAGAAGAAGTATTGTTTCAAGGATGCCGGTGGAACATTGCGTTAGATCTGCATCGGGAGGAGCACGTTGAGAATGTGTTTCATGATGTTTATTGTAGCTAGCTGCCATTTCTGTTTATCACCGTCTAGCAATTTGTTCCAACACAATTCTTCTTCTTGAAGGGTGAAGTTTGAGAAAATGTCTTTCAGATAAGTGCGGCGAATATCTGTCGTCGCAGGACAGTTCAGAAGTAGGTGTCGTGTGGTTTCCTTGGCCACGGCAGGATTGCAGAAACGGCAGCAGCTGGTCGAAGATAGCTGTCTAATCGCCAGAATTTCGTTGGTTTCCAGAAGATTCAGTCGGATTTTCAAGAAGTAGTTTCGCGCCAATCTGTTTGGGAATAGTTTCATGTATGGTTGAATCAAATCTAGTTTCTTGGAGAAGGGAGGAAGATGGCTAGTAAGTTTATACTTGGTAGCAGTTTCGTTGGTATTGATCCAGTCCAGTTCTTTGATTTGTTTAGTGACTCTGACTGGATTGGTGATAAGTTCTTCCGTGTTGCAGGCGACTGAGTCTAGGATGGTCAAGATTTTGGTTTCCTATCGAGAGAGCATTTGACAGGTACCCAGCCGAATTTCTTCGCTTATCAGTTGATAAGCGTATGGGGCGTCTTTCTGTATGCATTTCTGGTACAACAAAACACTGTTGCAGTGTTGTAAATAACGTCACGAGAACGCTGCGTACCTGTTCGTCCGGTTGGGTTCCTTGGTGATGAGGCCAGGCTGTCAGAAGATCCGGATAGACGTGACAGATGGCGCGGGGAACCAGCCCAACACCAGCCCAAATAGAACCGGATTGGAGGTGAGCCGGCTCCCAACGCCACAGGTTGGCTCACCCCTGATTGAGTGGCGTCAGGACAGTGCAAGCACTGGCAGGGGGAGCCTCTGAGTAGATGGTCCGGGTCCTTAGTGGGATTCCGATGGAAGGCAGGTCCGGGGACTGGAAGCAGCACAGTCCCTCCAGGGACGATGACAAGGAAGCAACAAGAGCAGGCTGGTAAGGAGAGGAGCACGGAACAATTGGGGAAGACTCAGAGCGAATAGAAACCAGGAAGGACTGAGCTGGGACCAGAACCAAGGAGGGTGAGCGGAACCACTGGAGCAGGAAGGAAGGTGGGAGACGGAGAAGGTGGAAGACAGGGGTCCCCCAGGCAGAACAAGGGAAGGAGGAAGGCAGGGGTTCCCCAGGCAGAACAAGGGAAGGTGGTAGGCAGGGATCCCCCAGGCAGAACAAGGAAGGTGGAAGGCAACAGGCAACGGGAATACAACGCAAGGCAGCAAAGACACGATCGGAACAAACCGCGTTGAGACGCGGTTTGGAAAAGGATCAGGGCTCCTTAAATAAGCCCGCCAGCACCTGGGAGGCTTGCAATGCAAGCCGTGCCGTCTCCCAGGCATCGGGCACCCCACAACGAGGCTTGAGCCGCATACCCTCCGGAATCGAGCATCCTGCGCACTGCGCATGCGCGAAGAGCAGAGAGTGGGCGCCCGCGCATGCGCAGAGTAGTGCGCGTAGGAGACCCGGAAGCGCCCGGGACCCAGGACGCCCCCGGACCTTGAAGCCGAAAACGAGGATACAGCCTCCAGGACGGGGAGCGCCGTAGCAGGTAAGGAGACCCCAGGACGGGCGGCGTGACACTATGCCCCCTCCCAGAAAGGCCCAGGCCCCAGGTTTCCAGGGAAAATGAAGAAAGTATTCACGAATAAGCCGGGGAGCGTGCACATTATAGTGCGGCTCCCAAGTGCGATCACAAGCGGGATAATCCTTCCAATCGATCAAGAATTGGAGCACACCCCGACGAAACCGTGAATCACAGATCTCCCGAACCTCAAACTCAGGAACCCCCCGTACCAGAACAGAGGAGGGCCGAGGACCAGAGCGTCGAAAGACATCCTTCACATAGGGCTTCAAAAGGGAGACATGGAAGACAGGGTGTATCCTCCAAGTGTGGGGCAGCACCAATCGAAAAGCCACTGAGGACAAACGCTTGGCAATCTTGAAAGGCCCATAGAACCTGGGTGCCAATTTAGTGGGTAGATTACGAATAGGTAGGTTCTTAGAAGACAACCAAACCAGATCTCCCACCTGGAGATCGGGTTCCGTGGTTCGGCCCCTATCAGCCTGCTCCTTCATGCGCTCACGTGTCTCCGTAAGGGTTCTCCGGGCCAGGACATGTTGTTTCTGAATATTGAAGACCAAGTGATCCGCAGACGGAACGGAGCTGGACACCACAGGTGAGAAAGGAACCAGCTTGGGATGTTGTCCAGCTGAGCATAGAAAAGGACTGATGCCGGTGGCAGCATGGGCCGCATTGTTATAGGAAACTTCCGCCAAGTCCAGGTACTGAAGCCAGTTTGACTGAGTGGCATTGGCATAGCAACGTAAGTATTGCTCCAGGGTTTGATTCGTCCTTTCGGTCTGACCGTTGGTGTGCGGGTGATAGCCTGAGCTCAAGGCTCTGTGGATACCTAGATGACTACACAACTGACGCCAGAAAGAAGAAAGAAATTGTGAACCACGATCAGAGATGATCTTCTCAGGGAGTCCATGTAACTGATAAATGTTGTGTAGAAATGCCAAAGCCATCTGGGAGGAAGTTGGGATCTTTATGAAGGGAATGAAATGTGCATATTTAGTGAAACAATCCACAACCACCATGACACAAGTGTGATCTGCAGAGGGCGGAAGCTCAACAATGAAGTCGGTGGCGATAGTATGCCAAGGGTAGGGAGGAGTTTCAGTAGGCTTAAGTAGTCCCAAAGGCTTTCTTCTGGGTGTCTTCGTCTGAGCACAGATAGGACAACTTTCCACATATGACTTTACTTCATTGGCCCATCCAGGCCACCAGAATTGTCTGGAGATCAACTCCTGGGTAGCCTTGATACCACGATGACCAGCTACTTGCGAATCGTGAAAACCATGGAGAATGTCCAAGCGAAGGGCAGCCGAAGGTATGTATAATCGGTTCAGGAAGAACAAAAAACCGTCGCGTTCGCAGATCTGGGGTTTCTTCAGCAGATCGACACGTTCCGGATCCCTCAACGTCTCTTGAATGATCTTCTGGAGATGCGGAGCTAAGGTTAGTAGAAAGTGTTTGGGAGATATCATAGGTGTGTCCAAACCGGCTCCCACTTCTTCCTTGTCCAAGGATCGAGATAAGGCATCAGCCTTCTGGTTCTGGGAGCTAGGGATGTATGTGATTTTAAAATCAAAGTGGGAGAAGAAGAAGGCCCATCGGGCTTGGCGAGCAGTGCGACACTGCAATGTTCGTAGGAACTGCAAGTTGCGATGGTCGGTACGTACTTCTACAGGGAAACGACCACCAAGTAAATGATGCCTCCATTCTTCAAACGCCGTCTTGATGGCCAAAAGTTCTTTTTCAATGACTGCATAGTTCAACTCACTAGAGGTGAGTTTCCGGGAGTAATAGGCCACAGGGTGTTCATCGCCAGATGTAGGATGTTTTTGCAGTAGGACCGCTCCAACAGCGAAGTTGGAGGCATCTGCTTCGATGACGTATGGCATCTCATCGTTAGGATGACGCAAAACAGGAGCTGTACTAAACGCTGTCTTCAAGTACTCAAAAGCTGTCGATGCCTCTTGATCCCAAAGGAAAGGTATCTTAACACTGGTCAGACGTGTCAATGGGGCCGTGACCTGTGAAAACAGTGGAATAAAGCGCCGATAAAAATTGGCGAACCCAAAAACCGCTGAAGGGACTTCAAATCATGTGGTTGTTTCCAGTTCTGAATAGCCTTCACTTTGCCCGAATCCATGTGTATACCTGCATTGCTGATTACGTATCCCAGGAACTCCATGCTATTCCGGTGAAACGAGCATTTTTCGGCTTTGGCGTACAGGTGATTACGTGACAAACGTATAAGTACTTCACGGACATGCGAGATATGTTCCTTCAGATCGTCTGAGAAGATCAGGATGTCGTCTAGGTAAACCCAGACCGAGATGCCAACCAAATCGCCAAACACGTTGTCCATAAACCGTTGGAAGACGGCTGGGGCATTACACAACCCGAAGGGCATTACCCTGTATTCGTAGTGCCCAAAGGGTGTTTTAAATGCCGTCTTCCACTCGTCGCCTTCTTTGATTCTAACCAGGTGGTAGGCTCCCCGGAGATCCAACTTAGTGAAGATATTGGCTAAGGACTCCATGATGTTCCGAATCAAAGGTAATGGGTACCTGTCCTTGAGTGTTATGTCATTCAATTGACGGTAATCGATGCAGGGCCGCAGGGTCCCCTCTTTCTTTTTGACAAAGAACAACGGGAAACCGGCGGAGGATTTGGAGGGTACGATGTAACCCTTCTTAGAACATTCATCCAGATACTCCCGGAGTACTTGTTTTTCAGCCTGAGTCAGAGAGTATAACTTCCCATGAGGAATCACAGCACCAGGGATCAGGTCTATGGGACAGTCAAATGTCCGATGAGGAGGAAGAGGTATTTCACTGGGTTCCGAAAACACCGTACAAAGGTCGGCGTAAACATTCGGAATCTGGGACAGGGAACATACGGCAGATGAGTCCTCTCCCGGGATTAGAGGGATCAAGGTAGTAGACTTCAAGGGGGTGTTGTGGCAGCCACATTCACGGAGGCAAAAGGCAGAAACAAATCTCAAAGTACGGGACTCCCAATCGATCGTAGGATTGTGTCGCAAAAGCCAAGGCAGTCCCAAAACCACAGGATACGATGGTGACTTGATGACGTCGAGGGCAATCCTTTCTTCATGCCCCTTGACCTGTAACAGCATGCCTATGGTATGCAACCGAATGGGACCGGAAGCTAAGGGTGTACCATCGATGACCTCTACTGGTATAACCGTTCTTCTGGTAATTAAAGGCATACCAAGGTTGATGGCGAATGCCTCATCAATATAGTTTCCGGAGGCCCCGCAATCTAATAGACCATGGACATCGATCGTCTTATCAAGCCACTTCAAAGTGATCTCTAGAGTCATCAAGACGGCAGGCTGCATAGGGGGCAGTTGTAACCCAGGGCTGGAAAGGTCTGAAAGCAAGAAAGGACCTGTCGTAGCCTTTCCCTTAGACGACAGGTCTTCTAGTTTCCCCCTTTCTTGATAGGACGTAGAGGGCAGGTTCCAGAAAATGTCCAGCGCCTCCGCAATATAAACACAGTCGCAGGCTTCTTCTGCGCTTCTTCTCCTCTTCCGATAATGGGCCCCTTACAGCTCCCAGTTGCATTGGTTCTTGGGTAGCATCCGAAGGTGCTGATATCCCAGTAGGAAGAGTCAGTGGTCTGAGGTTTCCCTTCTCAAACCGTCGTCTCTCTCCTTTTCTCTCGGTCAACCTCTGGTCTATCCTCAGAACTTGTTCGATGAGTTTCTGTAGATCATCAGGTTCTGGTATGTGCAACAATTCATCCTTGTATTCCTCTCTTAATCCCCGGCGAAACAAGGTCTTTTGCGTTACCTCTGGCCATAAGGAGTCAGTTGCCAATTGACGGAAACGGCTGATGTAAGTGATGATGTCGGTATTGGCTTGTTGTAGATCCATCAGTTGGTTCTGCGCTGCTGAGGCCAGATTGGGGGATTGAAACACATCCAAGAATGCTTTCTCGAAGGCTAAAAAATCATTCAGGATTGGGTTATTAGTAACGACCAAAGGAGTTGCCCAGGCAAGCGCGTTACCAGATAAGTTGCCCAATATGTATCCGATCTTGGCCTTGTCACTGGTAAAGTGAGATGAACGGAAGAGAAAGTGTATGCAGCAATGACTACAGAATTCAGCCACAAGGCGGGGATCTCCATCGAACTTGATGGGAGCTGTGTGAGCCATGGGACCTTCAGGTTGTGGAATGGCACCAACGTTCTGTGTCACCATTTGGCGCAAGGCTACGTTTTCCTGACGGAGTGCCGCCATCTCGGCACGAAGAGCTTGAAGCTCGTTACGAAGACCCGGATCCTCTTCCATCGTAGAGTCCGAGGTGTCAGAAGACAGGCGTCTCAATCTGTTGTAAATAGCGTCACGAGAACGCTGCGTACCTGTTCGTCTGGTTGGGTTCCTTGGTGATGAGGCCAGGCTGTCAGAAGATCCGGATAGACGTGACAGATGGCGCGGGGAACCAGCCCAACACCAGCCCAAATAGAACCGGATTGGAGGTGAGCCGGCTCCCAACGCCACAGGTTGGCTCACCCCTGATTGAGTGGCGTCAGGACAGTGCAAGCACTGGCAGGGGGAGCCTCTGAGTAGATGGTCCGGGTCCTTAGTGGGATTCCGATGGAAGGCAGGTCCGGGGACTGGAAGCAGCACGGTCCCTCCAGGGACGATGACAAGGAAGCAACAAGAGCAGGCTGGTAAGGAGAGGAGCACGGAACAATTGGGGAAGACTCAGAGTGAATAGAAACCAGGAAGGACTGAGCTGGGACCAGAACCAAGGAGGGTGAGCGGAACCACTGGAGCAGGAAGGAAGGTGGGAGACGGAGAAGGTGGAAGACAGGGGTCCCCCAGGCAGAACAAGGGAAGGAGGAAGGCAGGGGTTCCTCAGGCAGAACAAGGGAAGGTGGTAGGCAGGGATCCCCCAGGCAGAACAAGGAAGGTGGAAGGCAACAGGCAACGGGAATACAACGCAAGGCAGCAAAGACACGATCCGAACAAACCGCGTTGAGACGCGGTTTGGAAAAGGATCAGGGCTCCTTAAAACCCGCCAGCACCTGGGAGGCTTGCAACGCAAGCCGTGCCGTCTCCCAGGCATCGGGCACCCCACAACGAGGTTTGAGCCGCATACCCTCCGGAATCGAGCATCCTGCGCACTGCGCATGCGCGAAGAGCAGAGAGCGGGCGCCCGCGCATGCGCAGAGTAGTGCGCGTAGGAGACCCGGAAGCGCCCGGGACCCAAGACGCCCCCGGACCTTGAAGCCGAAAACGAGGATACAGCCTCCAGGATGGGGAGCGCCGTAGCAGGTAAGGAGACCCCAGGACGGGCGGCGTGACATGCAGTCAGTAGTTGATTTTAGAGGTGACAGACTAAGTTCGTGTCTGATTAGTGTTATCAGAGTTGTTTTTGGGAGACCAAGGACTGATCTCCAGAAAGTAGCTTCTAGTTTTGGCCACAATTCTGGGGGGAGGTTCGGTATTGCGACAACGCCATATGTCAAGGATGGTATGACTTTCTTTTTGTAGAAGTCTCGTACAGGGATGATTGAGAATCTGCCAAATTTGATGTCAATTGCTTTTCCTTGTGTGGCCAATTTGGTAGTTTTTGCGTGCAAGGCCTCTTGCATCGCTTTTTCTCTGAGCGAGCTGTCTAGGATAACTCCAAGATATTTAAAGCTCGATGGTGGTCGAGCCTAGTTTTAGTGGTAATGTGGCTTTCTTTTTTGGAAATTTCTCGATAACCATCATCTTTGTTTTTGATTCGTTGATTTCCAAGTTGTTTGCCATCATGTATTGTTGTAGGTTTGTGAGTTGGCGTTGTAGGCCTATTGGGGTGTTATCCAAAAGGATTAGGTCGTCAGCTTAGAGAAGACGACTAATCTGGTCTCCTCCGAGTGTAGGGGGGAAAGCTCGGACCACTTTTTCAGTTTCTTGAAAGTCGCCTAAATAAGACCAAAACAGTGCCGGGGCCAGAGGGCAGCCCTGTTTAACACCTCTGGCCGTAGTTATTTCCTCTGTTAGAGCTCCTTGTTGGTTGAGGCGTACCCGCATGGAAGTATTGGAGTAGAGAGCTCTAATTGGGTAGAGTATGTCGGGAGGACACTTCCATAAGTCGAGTTTCTGCCACAATCTATCGCGATCCACTTTGTCGAACGCCTGTGTAAGGTCGACAAAGGCGAGGAATAGACGTGGACGTCCCTCCAAGATTTTGCTTTTGAGAGCGCTCAGAATTAAGATGTTGGCGTTTGCCCCCAAGTTATTTTTAAAGCCAGTTTGTAGTTTGTCTTGGCATGGAGCTTCATTGGCCCAAGTGGTGAAGTGTTTTAGGAGTAGGGACCCAAACAACTTGCCTATTGGGTCGAGGAGGGCGATGGGGCGATAGCTGACTGGGTCTGACCTGTTTCCCTTTTTGTAGATAGGCACTACATTTGCGCATGTCCACGATGGTGGGATGGATTTTGTGGCAGAACAGCGTCTGAAGATTTGGCTCAGGAGAGGTGACCAGACTTCAGGATGGGATTTCAAGTCGAGGTTCGTGATGCCATCAGGGCCAGGAGCACGTGATGGTTTTAACTTTTTGATTAAAGCTGTGATATCTTCAATGTTGTCCAAACAGATCCAAGGAGTGTCGTTATTATCCGTCGTAGGAGCTACGGTTGTGGTACTCTTAAAGAGGGTTCTGAAGTGAGCTTCCCATGCGGATTGGCCAATTCCATTTAATTGACATGGCCGGGCGCCTGGCGTTGTTGAATGAAGCAGGGACCAAAAGTCTCTGGCATGGTTGCCAGTAATAGCCTTAAGGATATCTTCTGCTTCTTGTTGATAAAGCTTGTGGCGATGGCCACTTAGCCAAGATTTGTAGGTTTTGACAGCGGCTTTGATGATGACGGAGGACTGTGGCAAATCAAGTTTCCGAGCTTGTCTTTTTGTTTTTCTCAGCTCTCTCTTTTTTTTCGGCGATCAATTTGTCATAAGTATGATTTTGGTCTGATGAAGTTGTCTTCTTTTTTCTTTGTGGGACTCTTAAGGTGGTCAATAGTGGTGTGTAGTCCACGTCCGTCCTAGGAGATTGATTGCTGCAGTTTTTGTATAGTGCTGTTATAGTGGTTATTGCCTTTTCAGTTATCCTGAGTCTTGTTCCTTGCGTGGTAACTTCGATATCTGCGCTCATGGTGTGTTAGACGGTGAATTTGAAGAACAAGTAGTTTCAAGGAGGTTATGATCGCTTTCCCTTGTTTTGATCACTTTAAAAGAATTGGTGTGCGGTAATAAAGAGTGTGATACAAAGATATGATCAATTGTGAAATTCGATTTCGCTCTTTCCCAGGTTGGTAGTCTGTTTGGGTCGGAGAAAACTTGGTCCAAGTTGTCGAAAGATCTGGACTTCATAAGATTTTGCCAATTAATTGACCTCTGGTCAGTTGGTGGTTTTTTCAATTTAGACCCCTTTGCATCAACAAAGGATTGGCAGGTGATATTGAGGTCTCCACATAAAACTACGCGATCCGGTTGATGTGTTACTTGCGCCCAATCCAACTCTTGTTCCATTATGCTGATAAATTTGGCGCATTCAATGGTGGCAGGGTTCCAGTAAATAGTGACGGCTATTAATGTCTTCGTCAGTATTTTGTTCGATTTTCCATCTCTTGTTACCTAGTTTAGCTTTACCATCAGCATGAAATGGTTTTCCTTTAGTTTTTGTGAATCGATTAGGCCTTGTCCACTTTGGATTGCAATCAGAAGACCCGCTGTTGGGCGGCCTAAAGGCCCTTTCTTGGCCAGCACTGTATGAATCTCGTAGCCATCAAGGACTGGAGAGTGAAGGAGCCATGTCTCTTGTAAACAGATAATATCGTAATCAGTTAAGTTTGTGGAACCCGGTGCTGTTAAGTGAAGAAAACCTTGTGTGTTCCATGAACACATTTTTATTTGGTCTTGACCATTCGGGTTCCGACTGTCAGATGCGTTGCTGTGGATCATTTTCTCGAATGGCTATTTTTGTTGGTTTAACTTCAAGGCTTTTGGCAGCCATGACCAAAGGGAGTGCAGAGACGAGCTTAGGGGTGGAGTTGCTTCCGCAAGGCGGAACTCGTTCTGGACTATTCTTTGAAGCTTTAGGTCTTCTTTTAGATGTTTGGGTCTGGCGAACGTCTCGGAAGCTTTTGTTATCTTGAGCATTGGGTTTAGGTTATCAGAACCTTTAGCAGACCGAGTAATTTTTTGTTTCTGGGCCGCTTTGCTGGTACTCGGTTTTCTGTCCAGGACGGTAGTATTGATTGATTTTTTCAGTGGAGAGCGAAGTTTTTGGCGTGAAGATCGTGGATGGTCAGTTACTTTTGTGTACTCCTGAGAATCTTTATTTTCTCGATGGTTGCGTGTTTTAATTTCTCTCGACGATTCGGTGAGGTCGTAGCCCATTATTAGCAGTTCCTCAAGGGCAGATTTTAGGATGTTGTTTGTTGTTTGTGACGCTATATATAGGTGTGAAATCGCCCTAGAACCTTGGTGGCTTGGGTCGACAATCTGGAGGTCGGCAGATTTCACTGAGCGGAGTTTCGGGATGTAACTGAATAAGTCAATGACTGCTCTTCTATTTAATGTCACTTCATCGTGGTTCCCAGGAATCTGCTCTAGTTTTAGTATCCATCGTATTTGAGGCTTTGTATGGTATTTAGCAGTTTTAGTTTTATAGGTCGTCCTCTGGACTTCCTTTGTGAGGGCTCTTGATGGAGATTTCTTTTGCTGGGCTTTTGGCCGGTAAGTATGAGGGCTTCTATGTAGTCTATGGGCCTGTCTCGATGGCTGCCAATGAGGATGATTGTCACGTTTTTCTCTCTCTTGTTTTTGAGGGTTGGGTCTAGGCGCTGCCGGGGACTCTGCAGATAGGCGGTCTTTTAAGTTGTGGCTAGTCGTAATCACTCACTGTCTTCGTTCTTCGAGAGTGAGGAAAGAGGATTCTGTGGTCTCTATCTCTTTATTGGAGGTTCCTTGTGAGTGTGCAAGAATTATGGTGGAGTCAGAAGTTTCTTGCAGCTCCAGGTTAGAAGTTGTTGTTAGGTCTGAGATGTGTTGAGTAATGTTCATCATGTCCTCATTGTTTAGAAAAGCTTCAACCCCTCTAGGGGATTGATTAGATGTCTCTCGCTCGACCTTATTTGTCTCCCGTGTGTCTTTTGCTTTCCCTTTCAATTTAGGTGGGTTTGTGGAGCTTTTTTGAGCAGCTAAGGCTTTAGAACTAGCTGGTTCTGGTTGATGGAAAATTGGTTCTAGTAATGCGGTTCCTTTTCGTTTAAGATTTGCTTCTTTCACTCTTTTGGGCGACCTGATTTTTTCTGTCGAAAGAGTTGATGGAACAGTTAGATCAATAAATGGAAGAGTTTGTGTACCTTCTGAGTTTGTTAGTGGTTTGTCTTGGGAAGTAAGACACATGGGCGGGGCCGATTGTTGAGATAGAGGCGCAGTTGGTTCTTGGGTTGATTTGTTCTCAGCCGCAATAATCTTTGCTTCTAGAGCCGTAATGTAGCCCTCCAGAAAGGTTAATTTATTTAGCATTGACGTTTCAATCGATGTATGGTCTTTCATCGTATCTCCAATTGTTTCGTACAACTTGACAAATGGGTTAAGTGCTATCGATAGTGCTGACATCAGAGTACATGTGTCAAGCTTTTTTGGCTGTGAGTCGTTCGAAGTTGTATAGCAGTGCGGGGCTGGTCTATCTCTTGTCGGAGATGGTGGGCGTGTAATTGGCATAGTTACAGATGATAGCCTTCTAGGGGGATGATCTGAAGAGTGTCTTCTTTGATTATTGTAGTTGTCTAAGTTTGAGTATAAGGAGTCTAAGGTTTCCTCAAACTGGAGTCTATTTTCAGATTTTGCAGGGTGCTTGCTTCCAAGGTCCTTTTCCAGGGCTTGTGGGTTGGGTCTATGAGACTCTCCTGGCGACAGTGACGAGGGCTCAAGTGCCTGTTCTTTGTAGTTGATACTGTCACTTGGTCGATGTATTGAGTCGCAGTTGAGCGACAAGTCTTGTGGCAAAGGTTGAGTAGAAATGATTATGGTAGGGCCGACTTGCTTCGGTGAGGTCGAACTATTTGAAAGAGATGTAGGTCTCTCTACCTCAAGTTATTCTTGACTGTGAGTCTGTGGTTGGTTCTGTGCTCCATGGTCGGTGGTGGTAGGGGTTTGTTGGGGAACCCGAATAGGAGCAGAGATTGACACCTTTACGATATTAGCACTTGGCGTAGATGGTGTGTGGATGGGTGTTGATGGTAAAGCCGGGTTTCGGACGTACTGGGCCCCTGACTCTTCCGACATTATTTGTGGAATTATTGGAGTAACTTGGCCTGAAAAGTGCCATTTTGACGTGTCTATGTTGTAAACTGGCCTATTATCTTCTTTTGCAAGAGGAAGAGAAGACTTTCGTTGGGCTTGTATCAGCCTGCGATGCTTACGGGGTGGTGTAATTGCGTCTGCTGCCTTGAGGATTTCCGCGTAAGTCAGTTCTTTGCCCTTCTCTTGAATGGCTTTAGAGTGCTTGTGGAAAAAGTCTGATAGTAATTTCAGAAGGCGTTGAGGTTTTTTGAAGCACTTTCTTGTGCCTTTAGGGCCCGCCCGGGGCATTTTGGTGAGGTTGGCCTGTTTAAATGAGGATTTGACAGAGCTCGATGATTTCACTTGTTTAGTTGTTGGGTCTTGAGCAGGGTTTTTCTTGGTAAGGTCGTCAACGGGCTGAGTTCTCTTTTTTTTTGTATTCTCAGGCAGTGTTGCCCTGGTTTCCTGGGGCGATAGTTGACTTGATGGAGTCGTCACACTTTTATTTTGATTCAGATTGTCGGGTGGCATTTTGGTAGGATTTTCGCCATGGATTGTTGTTGTTGCCGTAACTGCGGCAGCAGGTGGCACTGCTATTGTTTCACTTTCACTTGGAGGAGCCGGAGTCACGCATACGGCTCCCAGCCCGCTCTGGCGCCCCTGCTCTCTCTCCTCGAGCTGGGGCCTCCCGAAGGGATCGGGCACCAGGACCTCTCTCTTCCCCGAAGGGGGAACAGGTGTATCACTCTCCGAGGTGGCCTCTTCCAGTTCCACTGTCCTTAGGACGGGTCTCGCCTGCTGCAGAGCCGCCTGCCCGCTCAACGCCGCCTCACCTCCGGGAGACCGCGGAGCTGCAGCCGCAGCAGGGATCGACCCGTCTTGTGCCGGGTGAGCACCAGGTGGCGCGGGCACGGGACTCGAAACGGTCCCCCCTGCGTGAGGCCGCTGAGCGCCGGCAGCAGCTGAAATAGCTGACACGCACCCCAATGGAAGGCCAGTTGGCACGGTCGGAGGACTCAACGCGGCCCCCCCCGGGATGCCGCGGAGCTCCGAGAAGTGTCAGGCCGGCCTGCAGGGGTACGGCGGTTGCAACAGGCACAGAGGTCAGAGGAGGTTCAATGCCGCGGGCAGCCGGGGCTGTGGCATTTTCCACGGGTAAGTCAGCTTCGCATTGGTGTGGTAAATGTTTGTTGTTGAAGAAATGAAAAAGCTTTTCAGTGTCTTTTTTGCAGGGGGCACGAACGTTGGCTCTGTGACCTTTGCAGTGTCCTTTTCCCAGGTGTGGTGGTAGATTGAGACCTGGACTCAGGTGGATATGCCGGTCATCTGTTGTTTCAGTAGGAATAAAGGAAGGATGGTTGGAAGTTTGTGTAGGGGTTGTAATTGTGTTTTTAGACAATGACTTTGCATTGCTTCTGAAACAGCGGCCTGTAGAATCTTCTGGATCCAGCGTAGATGGCGAAAGGGCGGCCGAGCCCGTCTTGCCTGGCATGACTGCAAGACTGCCACTCACCGCCATTCCGCGTCCGCTCAGCGGAGTAAGTGAGGCTTTGTAGTGTTGGGTGTAACAGGAAACACACCTCCAACAATAGAACTGGAGAAAAGACTGGGTGGTGGGAGTAGACTGCAAGACTGCCACTCACCGCCACTCCGCGTCCGCTCCGCGGAGTAAGTGAGGCTTTGTAGTGTTGGGTGTAACAGGAAACACACCTCCAACAATAGAACTGGAGAAAAGACTGGGTGGTGGGAGTAGACTGCAAGACTGCCACTCACCGCCACTCCGCCAAATAATAATCAAGATTAATCAAATAGCTGTGTCAATTCCGAAAAGTACAATATCAATAAATCAAAATTAATAATGAGCAGCCATAAAAATAAAAAGAATCATAGCAATTGAAGAAACGTAGAACAGCATAAAAAAACGCCCTCCCTCTTCACATCAGGGATATTGACTCCCACGCAGCCTTCCGCAAGGCCATCAAAACTAGACTCTTTGCATGAGCCAGCCTGTTCTCACCCACTCCTCTCTGTACCTGTAACCTCGTAACATGATGTCTGTACCATGCTCTAAGTCTATTTTCGATGGGCGGCTTCATTGTAACCCAGAATCAAGCCTTCTTAAGTACCGTTATAGTGCCTCGATGCCTGCGGGCTGTAGTGCACTCTACAAATACAAATAAATAAATACATTTTAAAAAATTATATTGATTAGAAATAATTATCTAGAGTAATAAGAAAATTTGTAGTAACTTGTGAAACTCTCTCCAGTTAAAATTATATCAATATTGAACAGACATAATCAACAAAAAAAAGCAATTAATAAAATAATACAAATAAAATTAATATTGATCAGAAATTAGTTCATAGTACCAGCTAAACAACCAGCTAAACAATTCTCCCAAATAGAACTAATAAAAGAGAAGGAGGAGGACGCCTTGCCAACCTGCAGAGAGCAAACATATCCCAGGTGGACACTCATTCCTCTCACATTAGCGAAAAAGTAATGTGCAAATACTGCATCAACAAGAACATCTGCTTGACATTTATAGGCTAATTCATAGAATCCAGCGCACAAGTAGCGCACGCGGCTGGCGCACAGCGTGCGCCTGCGATAGTCTGCGCCAGGCACGTGCGCTAAAACAGATTTCCGCGCACAGCATATTCATGGATTTCAAGCTCCCAAACCAGCCGTGGCGCAGAGAATCGCAGCGAGCCTGCAGCAGCGCCAGTAACGCCCCCAAGAACGCCCTCGCGCAAGGAAAAGCCTAAATCATCGCTAAGGGCTGCGCTAACCCTGGACCACTTCACAGGGCAGGCAAACAAGGAAAGAAAAGCGGGCAATCTTCAAATCAGGAGTACGCGGGAAGTACTACACGCGACTAGGCAGGGAACGTGAATTACAGGGGTACGCGGGAATCATCACACGCAACAGCCAGGGTGCGTGTATTACAGGGGTAGCGGGAAGTTCAACACGCGATTGGCCAGGGTACGTGTATTACAGGGGTACGCGTGAAGTAGAACACGCGATAGGCCAGGGAACGTGTATTACAGGGGTACGCGGGAATTATCACACGCGAACAGCCAGGGTGCGTGTATTACAGGGGTAGCGGGAAGTTCAACACGCGATTGGCCAGGGAACGTGTATTACAGGGGGACGCGTGAAGTAGAACACGCGATAGGCCAGGGAACGTGTATCACAGGGGTACGCGGCAATTATCACACGCGAACAGCCAGGGTGCGTGTATTACAGGGGTAGCGGGAAGTTCAACACGCGATTGGCCAGGGTACGTGTATCACAGGGGTGCGTGGGAATTATCACATGCGAATAGGCTGGGTGGGCCCTCACAGGTGTACCCTGTACACCCTCCACGGCCCCTGCAGGCAGCCCACAAAACAGTGGACTACCCTGCACACCTGATCATGTCCCCCTGCACCCCCATCCACCAGGGGCACCCTCCACCAGGCCCCCACCCATGTCTCCCACCACCCCCACCCCCAGCAGTGCAGGGGCACCTGCCATCAGGCCCCCATCCATGTCTCCCACCACCCCCACCCCCCATCCACCAGGGGCACCCTCCACCAGGCCCCCACCCATGTCTCCCACCACCCCCACCCACCAGCACTGTGGGGCACGTGGCCAGCAGGCAGTCAGGCAGCAGCCGATGGCAGGCGGGAGCGTGCTCAGGGCTCTGGGGGACTTAAATTTGGCCTCCTGGCCAGGAGCGTGGTCTTTCGTGTTTGAACGCGTGGACAGCCTGATAGGGAGTGATTTTGCACGTGAAAACCCCACACTCAGCGAATCGCGCGAAAACCCGTCACCAGCATATGTGCGTCAATAGTTACCTGCACGTGCAGTGTCAAAGCGTGTGATTGGTGAACATGGATCTACACGCAGGAGTGACAAAGCGTGTGATTGGTGAAAAGTGAGCTACACGCAGGAGTGTCAAAGCGTGTGATTGGTGAACATGGGCCAAGCACGTACACGCCGTAAGTGACGCTGTACGTGTGGGCCTGTATAAAAGGTAGTGTTGAACACCATTTCCTTGTACGTGCTTTTCGTGGAGAGCGAGTGGGTGAATTCTGTACTTCTTGTCGTTTCACACGCGATTTACTTCACGGCGTTTCCAGTTCGTACTCCCTGTTACCTCTGACAGCTTTTTCTCTTTTTCCTCTTGTACTGGTTTACCTGGGCCTGTTCCCTCAAACAGTGTCCCCTTCTACTGTTGTCCTGTCTCCTCAGACAGCGTACACATCTTCTTTTGGCGGGGGTGTTGCCAACCAAAAGCGCTCATTTTTCACGCTCTTTTACCTGGCAGACGGTGAGTCACGCACGTATCTAACATCTGTGCTTGCCCCGTGTGTAGCCTACCCCTTCAGAGGTCAATCTAGGCTGCGTGTGACACGCATACGTTCATTGTGTTACTGGATGCCACAGCGTAGTGCAGGGTTTTCCATCAGCACACGTGGTCTAGGAGGGGTATTGTGCACGTTCCTTAACTTTTTTGGGGTGCCTGTGCGTTGCGTGACCCGTCATCTTTCCCCAGGGGTGTCATATAGCCTTGCCACTGCACTAGGGTACGAATACCATCTGGTACCCAACCCCTTTGACACCCAATTGCCCAGGACAATTGTGCACACCGACTCCCATACGCACAATACCATCAGTGCCATGGTTGGGAGGCGTGCAAGCCGTAAGGGTGGCAAAGGTGGCCGAGCCACACGTGGTGGCCGTGGAGGATCCACTAGGGGACGTGGTTGTGACTTGCAGGGTGCCCCTGTCCCCCCCAGTCTGGAGGAACAGTCAGGGACACCCATGCCCCCCCCCCTCCCCAGTTGAGAGTCATGTGGCTGATACCAACCCTGATCAGCCCTTGTCGGACCAGGCCATTGTGGCACCAGACCTGTCCGAGGGTGATCCCATCGCTGACATCCAGGTCAGCAGGTCCACTGCACGTGCACCGGTGCACATTGGTGTCATCAGGGCACGCGCATCTATGCCAGATAGGTCATCTGCTGGCCCCCGTAGCCAGGGTGTGGCTCCATCCACCCCACCTCTCATACACCCTGCCAAGACTGTGTCGGTCCTAGTTCATGCACCTCAGATCAGGCCTGACCCCATCCCACTACCCCCAATGCCTGCACCTACTCCCATGCTGAGTGGGCAATCCCACACACCCAGTACTGAGTCCACCACGACTCCTGCCCCTAGTGTCCATAGCGGCGTAGGACACTCTGGATCCCCACCCCCTTCCAAGCGCAAGAGGAAGAGTGCACGTCCGGCACAGGCTGATGCCCCAGGCACGGCTGCACAGTCCGGCCCATCAAGGAAGCCAAGCTTCACAGACGCCGAACTGAATGCACTTGTTCAGTATGTGTCAGATCATGATAGGGAAATGGTCATCGTTGCAGGGTCCAAGACCACACATGCCAGACGCCAGGCACACTGGCAGACCATTGCTGACAGAATAAGTGCCCTTGGAGTAGTGAGGCGCACAGCTAGTGATTGCCAGAAGCGCTGGAATGACCTTAAGCGCAGGGCAAAGGATAAGCTGGCCTCAAGTCATGCCGCAACCTTGGTGACTGGAGGTGGGTCCCCAGCACAGGAAATAGAACTCACACCACACGAGTCCGTAGCTGGATCCTACGTCACCGAGGGACAACTCCAAGGTGTGGGAGACCTCCCTGATTACGAGGCATCATCCGGTGAGTGCACATGCATGTGTGTATTATCCATGTGCATGGTGTGTGTGTGAAGCATTCATGTTGGGTGCCTGTCAAGGGGGTGTGTGGCAGAGTTGATAGTGGCACCCATGTGCCTCATCCAGTATGTTCAGTGCAACACCATCTGGCCACAGCACTATCCCTACTGGCAACAGTGCACATATGGGCCGACACCATGGAAGTTGCCCTTGAATTGTCATTTTGTCACTACATTGTTGCTCATACTCCCCTGTCTATTCATCTGATGTCTTACATACCATTCCTATCCTTTCCCCCAGCCATTCAAGTTTCATCTTCACATGCCTGACATGCAATGATACCACATGCTAATGCGTCCTCTGTATATAAATGCCAACCAACATGCTGTCATACTGTGGATGTTGCCTTGACATCCACCTCCTACCTGTGGGCTTTGGTACCGTCTGGTTTCGAGCCCCATTCCCTCACACTCCATGCTGCTCTTCATGGACTATCTTCCATGACTTCTACAGTTCAGACCATCGTGCCCTACTCACGACACCTGCTTGCCAAAAGTCAAATGAGGGCACCCTGCCCTCCAATGCGACCCACCCTATTGCTGACCAGTGCATCTGAGCCTACTCTAAGCTAACTCTCACTGACATCTGCTCATACATGCCTTTGCCTGTCCCATAGACCCTTCACATGGTCCCTGTCCTCTCTCCTTGCTCCTCTTCCACCATCATTGGTGGGACCCGTTGGGGTGTACTCCTGGCCTCCTTCCAATCCTCAGAGGCCACTATTGATGTGCATGGTAATGGGAGCGTCTCAGTCCAAGGCCCTTAGGCCAACCTCAATCTCCTTGAGAAATGCTACCCACATCTCATCAACTTCCTTACCTCTCCTGCTGTCCCCCCTCCTCTCTCCTCATCAATCCTGCACTGCCTCCCTGCACCCTCCCATGAACCTTCTCCGCCTCCCACTCCAACTCCTACACATGCTGCACCTCTGATCTCTAGCACTCCCCGTAAGTCCTACAAGGCTGTCAACCTCCTCCACAATTACACTCCTTTCACTGCGGCTGCATCAGGCATTCCTCCGATATCTGTCACTTACATGAGGTTATGCACCTTGACATCCTTGGTCTCATGGAAACATGTCTGACGGCCAGCTCTGTCTGCATCCTTGACCCTCTCCTTGGCCCGCCACTACTGTGCAGGGGGGGTGTGCCCTTGGCTTCCCTGAGGGTATTCCTGCCACTGTCACTCCTACTTAGACCTACTCCACTCTGGAATGGCTTGTGTGAGGTCTCTCTCCACCACACCTTGACATTCTCAAACAGTGCGTACTGTGTCTGGGAAAACTGGTCAAATGTACTACTTCCTTTCTGAGTGTCCTCACCTCTCCTCCTCACTCATGTCCCCAGACACAGAAATCCTCATCCTTGGTGCTGTACGCATCCACCTGCATGCTTGTTGACGCCCCCACGTGACCTTTCTGTGACCTCAGCAACTCCCTCTCACCCTCTAGACTCCCGTCTGTCCCTACTCATTCTGCAGGGCACACTCTTGATGCTCTGATCTCATCTGACTTTCCCCTCTCCGTCCATCTCTGCACTCCTCTCTCCTGGAGTGATCACATTCTCCTCTCCTCCCAGCTCACCCTCACCACCCCACAGGCAAAGCCACCCTCACCACTGTCACACACCTTCTTGGTATTCCGACCCATGAAGTGTGTGTCAGTCGAGGCTCATGCTGCCAAAATCTCCCCCCCATCCAGCTCCCCCTTAGGCTCACTCCCATCCTGACAGGGCCCACTCCATGCTCCACTCCATGTCAGGTACACTGGATGTCTTTGCCACGGTCATGACCACCTGTCTGAAGCCCCATGCCAATGCAGAGTCCTTGCATGACTCGGATCTTGTGAACCCAAACCACAGGTGCCGGGTGGCAGAGAGGGAATGTCCTGCATCATGGCCATCCTCTGGCAAACTGGCCTGCCACATGCTCCAAAGGCAATAGCGCCTCACCCTTTTCACCAAGATGAGATCCCCAATCCAAGGGCACATATCTGCGGCATGTGACAACTCTGCAGGACACATAGAAATCTGAAAGGACCTTGCCGAGCCAGAAGCAGTGTGTACCTCCCCTGTCCCCTCCGAGCCCACAGCACTGCATGAATGTCTCTGTACCCCTATAGGCCACCCCCCCAGCACTTGTCTGCGCCTAACACCATCTGCCCTTGACGTCAAGTCCTACTTACCTTGTACAGCACTTCCAGCCGCCACTTCCCCTTGCACTTCATTGTGCCACCCACCCCTGCACTTGCGTGACATGAATGACACCAGCACCAGTAGGATTGTTGACTGGCATCCCCTTCTGCCCCACCACCCCTCAGTGCTCCGCTGTACCTTCATACATTACTTGACCGTTGCTTCACGAATGCAATATGAATCCTTTACAGGTGATGGGGAGGTGGAATCACATTGTTTACTGCATTTTGTTGATGTAGACAAGGCACTGTGCATCGTTGCCAATTTGGACTAGCAGATCCATGTACAACATGTATACTTTTTGATGTGACGATGCAATGTCAGGACCAGAGTGGTTGAAATCCAAAAAAGTAGCCCTCCTCTCCCTCTTCACTTGGTGGCTATGTCACATGCCATGTGTGTGATGGCATGTGCCTTTGACATGGCAATCAACGGCCAATGTGTGATGGCAGTGCTAGGCAGCAAGGTGAGCAGGCGTTGCTCTCCAATCTGTACATTGTATGCCCTGAGCCTCCCCTACAGACCCAGTGATGGTGAATGCATAGGAGGTCTCCCAGTCATGTTGGACATGTGTCGTAGAACTACTGCCTCTGTAGTTCATCAGCCCTTGTTGCATGCCATGGTGCTAATGCCTGTTTCCATTTTTCTCTTTCATGTCTTTGCAGGGGACGAAGCACTTGTTGATGCTGGGGATGTGGTGGTGGAGCCGTCCCAGGAGGGCAACCCGGGCCGACCTACCACAAGTGAGGGACGTGGTGTGTTTGTGGGTGAAAACCCACAAGTGCTGCAGGCCGTGCTGTCGAGGGGTGTCTCTGGGGGTTCCTCCCCCGAGCAGTATTCAGGTGTAGACTCGGAGGATGACACCTATGTGCAGTCGCAGGTGAGTGTTCTTGGGAGAGAATCTCCTCTGTCCGACCCACCTGCAGCCGGGCCATTGCCCTCAATGGGGATGTCAGTGTCGGCAGATCAGCCTCCGGTGGTTACGGATGCAGGGCCACACCACCCAATCTCTGATCCTGTTCCTGGGGCTGCAGATCAGAGAGGGAATGCAGTCCTGCAGCCTGAGGCCTTGCCGGCACAGCAAGGCGCAGTCCGCCTTGCCCCAGGCAGGTGTGGTGCCCGTCAACGTGGTGGCCGTATGCCACCTGGCAATACCGTTTGGGAGCAATCCATCTACGGTATGGCCACCCAACAGGCAGCATCATCCGAGATGATTGCACAGGCCATGGATAGGGTGGCCACTTCCATTGTCCCCCCAGAAAGGCTGATGGAGCGACTGGAGCAGGCTACAGAGTCCATCTGCCAGGCACACAGGGAGGATATGTTGGCGTCCAACATGGACAGGCGGGCGGCACTGGCGACTCTGCGGGAATCACTTTCCATGGAGTCCCAGCGCCACAGGGAAGGCCTGAGGCAAGAACTCCGTCACCTCAGGTCGACCCTGTTAGAGCTTGAGGCTTCATCCCATAGAAGGACAGAGGAGCAGCTGGAGCGTCTGACACGGACGCTCTCGGCCGAGATGCAGGCAACTCGTGCGGAGGTCAGGTCATCCCGGGAGTTACTGCATGGGGACCTCCGCATGATAATAACCCAGAACCAGAACTACCAGACCCGCCTGCTTGCAGCCATGGAGGAGCAAACTCGTGCTTTGCGTGGGCTGCCTCCCATTGTCACACCATCTTCTGAGGCAGCTCCCCCACCTCCAGAGTCAGCTGCAGGGTCTGGCCAGAGCCATAGCGACTCATCTCCCACAACAGAGTAGCCGTGTGGGCCACGAGCCTATGGGGTGTTTTCCTTTCCCATGATCCACACAGGTGGATTGTGGCGTGCATCCTGTCCTCGGACCTCATAGGTGGCCCCCCCCCCCCCGCCGGCCCTTTCATGGCCATTTTTTCTCATTTTTATTTTTATTTTGCAAGAGTGTTGCCTTGTGTGGGTACCTGGGCATACACTGTATTGTGGCTGGGCACATGCAGGCTTGTCCTGAGTTTGGTTTCGATGCTTGGGTAGCAGACATCCACACCCCTCCTGCTTCCGTTTCCATGGGCTTGCAAAGGGTGTGCCCAAGTGACAGCAAATTACACGGTGACATTGGACTCCCATGAGCTGTTGGCCAGTCCATAGTCAATACTGTGTAGACATTCATAGTGTTCATTGTTGTTGCACCTAACTATGCATGATGGTTTGATATGTGCCTCTACTTACATATGTTGCTCATGTTTTGCAGGTATTTCACACAGATCTTCACAAGGGCATACTCTCTGGAGTCAGACTACATGTCGGTAGATGTGCACTGACACTTTTGCATGGCGCCATCACTGTACATCTGGACGGTGAGGACATACCAGCAGAATCAGGTAATGACACTACCATTGATTACATGCAATGTGTCTTGTTTGGGTGGGCTTCAGGGTGGGTTGGTGTGTAATTTGATTGAAAATACTCTTACACAGGTGTGTAGTAGTGGCTCCAGGGCGGTTAGCTGCTCAAGTGCGGCTATGTTCCATTTGGGGCACTGCTATTTGTGACACTGGTGTCATGTTGTGATGGCCAGTTTGTTTTCTGTCACATACCATGACATGGTGTCCTCAGTGGCGGGACTGTGAAGGGAATGGGTGACATGGCAATGTTGTCATGTAGTGAATTGCCTGTGGCAATGCATATTAGATTGATGGAGTTGTGTCTTTGCGTTGTGATGCATTGCTGGTGTATGTGTAGCTAGGGGTGCACACATATTGACACTTCCATGTTAACAATCTCAGGCTGATGTGTATCTGACTGTTTATTGTCAAGTAATTTTCAGACATTGTCAGGTAGTGTCATCATTGATTGTCAGATGGTATGTGCCAGAGCAGTGTGCACTAGCCAGCACTGTGATTCCTAGGTGAAGAAGTTGGCCACCAGTTGCGTACGGGCTGCCTCCCCCCGTGCCCTTTCCCCTCCCATGCGCAGCGGGCGTGCATGTGGTTGTGGATGTGGGGGCACCACCATGTCCACGGGCAGGCCCCGGCGTGTTGCAACGTTGTGCAGGACACATGCTGCCACTATGATCCTGCACACTATTCGGGGAGCATATAACAGCTGCCCGCCAGAACGGTCAAGGGAGCGAAAGCGTGACTTGAGCACTCCGAATGTGCGCTCCACTATGCCCCGTGTTGCAATGTGGGCTGTGTTGTACCTTACCTGGGGTGGCGTGGTGGGGTTCCGGATTGGGGTCATCATGTGGGGGCTGATAGGGTAGGCACTGTCCCCTGCGGAGGTGGTGATGGGTATCATTAGTGGTGTTGTGTCATGACCCAGTATCTGACATGCATGCATGTGCAGTGGCATTCATGCTCACCAAGCAGCCATGTATCTCCATGCTGGCCAGCCTCTAGGTCCCGGCATAGGGTAGACATTCTGTAGATGAAGCTGTCGTGGGTGGACCCTGGATAGTTGGCATATACTGATGTGATTATTCCCTTGGCATTGCATACAACTTGCACGTTGATGGAATGCCAGTGCTTGCGGTTTCTATAGATGTGCTCTGTTGCCCTGGGTGGACGTAGAGCCACATGTGTGCAGTCAATTGCACCAAGCACTTTGGGGAATTGAGCCACACCATAGAATTCCTGGATGCACGTCCGCCTTTCTGCATGAGTCCTGGGGAGATATATGTGCCTGCGGACTGATGGCCGTGCAGTGATGATGTTCAAGACCTGGTGTAGGCAGCGTGACTGCGTGGCCTGTGACACACCACCCACTATGGCACTTGTCCGCTGAAAGGATCCAGTGGCCAAGAAGTGCAGTACATTCAGGACCTTCTGCAGGGGGATGAGTGCTTGGGAGCACAGGGTGGGTGATGTGAGGTCATCCTCCCACTCACTGACCAGGTCCAGTATGATGTGGGCTGGAAACCTGTACCTCCCATACACCTGGTCATCAGGCATCCCGAATAGGCTGGTTCTGGGTGTGAATATTCTGGCCCTGACTCTCCTCCTCCTCCTCCTTTGGTAGCCCACTGCCACTGCTGCTAGGAACGGTATGTTCATCCTGGCATCTGGCTTGTTTATTGAAAAGTGCGCAAATTAATGCCTTGCGCGTGTTGTAGGCGAGCGTGTGAGCCTCGCACCCCTGGAATCGAGTTCCCACTCCATTCGCGTGTGGAAATTCCCACGCAGCAGGCATACAGGTGCGCTGACGTACTTGCTTGTGTAAGTGGCCGCGCGCCCCTGAAATACACGTACTTAGGCCAATGGCGCGTACGCGCACTTTTGGCCAATTACACGCGATGAAATACACGTACATAGGCCAATGGCGCGTACGCGCACTTTTGGCCAATTACACGCGATGACACTCTGACGTGCAGTATTTCCACGTGTGCTCCGTCTTCACGTGCTGAGTGGGGAACGCCCGTGCGGATCACGTCAGACGCGCTTACGCGATGAGGGACTCTGGTCCAATAGAATCGCGTATGCGTGCTGACGCACTTACGCGCTAAGGGCCTTTCCTCGGATTTCACGCTGACGTGCAGGAATTTCACGTGCCAAATCACTCCGTATCAAGCTGGCCACCCGAAAACACACGGAACACCACGCTCCTGCCCCGAAGGCCGAGTTACTGCCCCCCCAGTGCCCTGAGCAGCCTCCCACGTGCTATCTGCTGCTGCCTGCCTGCCTGCCTGCCTGCTGCCACCGTGCCCTGCCATTTGGTGCCTGCACATCAGCCATCTGCAGGGGTCCACTTGCTGTGTCCACCCCTGCTGGAACTGAAGACTCCCAACTGGGATTACATCGCTCCACAGCCCAGCCCCAGGACCCAGTTGCCCACCCACACCTGCCTCTGGGGTTGCCATGTCGGGCACTTCTACATCTGGCACCAGTGGCAACCCCAGGCCAGAGGGGCAGAGGGGCACCAGCTTCACTGCCACCGAAGTTGGTGTCCTGGTGGAGCATGTCCTGGGGCAGTATGATGCCCTCTTTGGATCGTCCCGCGCCAGCAAGGAAGGACGGGAGAGGATCTGGGCCGACTGTGTGGTTGCCATCAACGCGGAGGGGGTGGCAACCCGCAACGTCTTGAAGATCAAGAAGCGCTGGGAGGACTTGAGGTCCAGGACCCTTGTGAAGGCCCGGCGCCTCGTGGAGGGGGGCCGGGGCCACATGAGTTCCATCCAGAAGAGGGTCCTGGAACGCGTACGCCCAGCGCTCCACGCCCAGATCCTTGAGAGGGAGACCCGTCTGGAGTTGAGCGGTAAGTGTCCAAGCATGACTGTGTGAGACAGGGCATGTTGCGGTGTGCTGGTTCTATGATACTTGCCTGTATGTGTGCCATGGGCCATGTATGCATGTATGTGTGCTGGGACATCATGGTAATGCATGTGCGACCAGTGATGTGTGACCCACATGGTTGTTGCATGTGTTGAAATGCGGCATGGGGAGCACTATGCAGATTTGGGACATGAGAGCATGCCAGTCTCTGTACCTGGACATGGATGGGGGTGAAGGATGGGTGCTGATGCCAGGTACATATATGGTAGCCATGTCTGTGTGCCTGACCTGCATGTCTGTGACTTGTGCATGCCATGGATGAATGACTCATGTGTGTGACAATGCACAGATTCAGTGACGCACCCAACTTACCCTTGTTTTGCCTGTGTTCGGTGTGATTGGGGCCAGATGGATGTGACTGAGGTGAAGTGTGTGCATGTGATATGCATGAGCCATGATGCATGTGAGTTACATATCATTGAATGTTTCAAGAGTCAATTGGACATGCATGGAAATGTGCATGGCATGCACCATGCCTGTTACTGTGTGTGTTTTGCCTGGACTGACCCATGTGTTGTGGAGGGACATGATGGAAGTGTACTTTGACAGGGGTGCTCATCTGCTATTGCTTCCTGTCTAGGGGACCATTGTACAGTAGCCTGATGCTTGTGTCCTTTGTCTCCCTCTACGCAGCGGCTAGTGAAGAAGAGGGCGGAGACGGCGCTGTGGAGCAAGGCGGCGGGGATGCCCCCACGGCTGCAGCGGAAGGGGTGGGTGAGCCCCCACAGGGGCCTGCTACGGCGGGAGACGGTGAGGAGCCATCCAGGTTGGTGGTTTGCACAGAGGAGGAGGAGGCCGACACTGGTGCACACATGGGGCCTGGTGGGAGCATCCCTGCTGGTGCAAGTGGTGCAGTCCAGGGCCAGGGGCAGGAGGCAGCACAGGTCACCGTGGAGGTGCCTGTGCATGTCGCTGTCCCTGACCCTGTGAGTGCACCACCATGCACCAGCAGGGATGCCCCGTCCCAGGCCCGTCCGCAGGTAGAGGGGATGTCCATGTCAACTGACTCCCCTCCACCTGCGGCCGTGGGAACCCCTGGCCGCGTGGAGCAGGTCCTGATTGGGGTCGCGATGCGCACGGCTGTGATTCGTGATGCCGTGCGTGCTTCCCGGGAGGAGCACGCACGTCATCACGAAGTGCACCGTGCCGACGTGGCCCAATTGGGATCGGCCATGTTCGGGGGGTTCCTGCATGTGTTGGCCAATCTGACGGCCCTCTCCTCCTCTGTGCAGGCTATCCACCGGTCGTTCTCCTTGCCGTCTTCCGGCCCAGATGCCACCATGGCCCCCTGTGGACCTGCCCCGACTAATGCAGCGAGCTCGGTGGGGATCCCATCCCTGCCGCAGTTGGGAGTCGGAGGTCCAGCAGGGGTGGACGACACAGCAAGTGGACCCCAGCAGATGGAAGATGTGCCGGCATCATCGGGCAGGGCACGTGCACGACGGCGTCGGTGGTTACCATCAGCCTGGATGCGGTCGTGCTGGCAGAGGCAGTGGCGTCGGAGGCAGCAGCGGGCTCGACGTGGGAGGCATCATGGCTCAGGGCCATCAAGATCGGAGGGGCAGGCATCGGCCGGAGGGCAGGGCAACCCTGGCATGGCAGTGTGTTCCGTGTGGGAGGAGTTTGGCCAGCGGATAGGTGCGGAGCGGCAGCGGGCGGAAGAGGAGCGGCTCGCCATGGCCAGGGCGGAGATCTCCATGCATCAGGCATTGAGGCGGGCTGAGTGCCTCGAGGAGGCTCGCAGGGAATTTGGTGAGCACATGGGGTTGTCCCTGCGAGACCTCGGGGCCAGGACTGAGTCCCGCCTCCAGGACATTGACATGGAGTTCGAAGATGCCCTGGCCAGCATCACCAAGTGAGCCGCAGGACTAGCCCGCTGCCTTTGTATATAGTTTTTTAGTTAGTTAGTGCTAGGTTTCCTTTATTTCTTTTTATTATTTTGGACCGCTTGGACAATGGCCACTTCTTTGTACATATTTTTTTAATTAGTTAGTATTAGGTTTCATTAGTGGTGTTGGGCTCATGGACCCTTGAACAATCCTGTATATATTGTTATTTTTTGGGAGGTACATTTTTTTACTTTCATATTGTTTACACCATGTCGTAATGGTTTTTCTTTCATTTCATACTACATGTGTTTACTTTGGACAAAATCTATTGATTTTTCTATCCTTTGTTTTTTGGTTTCTCATTTTTGTTCCCGGACATGGACCTTTTATTTGCTTTGCCAGATAGTTGTATTAGTTTACTTGATTTTTTTTTTAATACATTTTTATATTATCTTACACTTGTTTCATTTTTTCTTTGGTTTCTTACATGTCATGATATGGGTTTTGACATTCACGTGCACCCATTGTGTATGTGTGTGTGGCGGACATGTGTTCTTTTGCATACTTGCCTTTGGGGTTGTGTCATGTGATTGCATTCACTATGTGGGTGCATGCAATCCTTGCCTGGGTGTTTGTGCTGGGTATGCTGGCCATTACTGCCATTATTGTGTATCGTCAGGACCAGGGGCTAGGGGGACATGGGTGGGGGCCTGGTGGAGGGTGTCCCTGGTGGATGGGGGGTTGGGGGTGGTGGGAGACATGGGTGGGGGCCTGGTTGAGGGTGTCCCTGGTGGATGGGGGGTGGGGGTGGTGGGAGACATGGGTGGGGGCCTGGTGGAGGGTGTCCCTGGTGGATGGGGGGTTGGGGGTGGTGGGAGACACGGGTGGGGGCCTGGTGGAGGGTGTCCCTGGTGGATGGGGGGTGGGGGTGGTGGGAGACATGGGTTGGACATGGGTGGGGGCCTGCTGGCAGGTTCCCCACAGTGCTGGGGGTGGGGGTGGTGGGAGACATGGGTGGGGGGACTGGTGGAGGGTGTCCCTGGTGGATGGGGGGTGGGGGTGGTGGGAGACATGAGCAGGTGTGCAGGGTAGTTCCCTGTGGTGTGTGCTGCCTGCAGGGGCCGCGGAGGGTGTACAGGTAATGCCTGGGAGCACACAGCCAATTCGCGTGTGGAACTTCACGCGCACCCCTGGAATCCACGTAGCCGGCCATATCGCGTGTGGAACTTCCCGCGCACCCCTGCAATCCACGTACCCGGCCATATCGCGTGTGGAACTTCCCGCGCACCCCTGCAATCCACGTAGCCGGCCATATCGCGTGTGGAACTTCCCGCGCACCCCTGGAATCCACGTAGCCGGCCATATCGCGTGTGGAACTTCCCGCGCACCCCTGGAATCCACGTAGCCGGCCATATCGCGTGTGCAACTTCACGCGCACCCCTGCAATCCACGTAGCCGGCCATATCGCGTGTGGAACTTCCCGCGCACCCCTGAAATCCACGTAGCCGGCCATTTCGCGTGTGGAACTTCCCGCGCACCCCTGAAATCCACGTAGCCGGCCTTTTCGCGTGTGCAACTTCCCGCGCACCCCTGAAATCCACGTACCCTGCCATATCGCGTGTGGAACTTCACGCGCACCCCTGGAATCCACGTAGCCGGCCATATCGCGTGTGGAACTTCCCGCGCACCCCTGCAATCCACGTACCCTGCCATATCGCGTGTGGAACTTCACGCGCACCCCTGCAATCCACGTACCCTGCCATATCGCGTGTGGAACTTCCCGCGCACCCCTGGAATCCACGTAGCCGGCCATATCGCGTGTGGAACTTCCCGCGCACCCCTGGAATCCACGTAGCCGGCCATATCGCGTGTGCAACTTCCCGCGCACCCCTGGAATCCACGTAGCCGGCCATTTCGCGTGTGGAACTTCCCGCGCACCCCTTAAATCCACGTACCCTGCCATATCGCGTGTGGAACTTCCCGCGCACCCCTGGAATCCACGTAGCCGGCCATATCGCGTGTGCAACTTCCCGCGCACCCCTGAAATCCACGTACCCTGCCATATCGCGTGTGGAACTTCCCGCGCACCCCTGGAATCCACGTAGCCGGCCATATCGCGTGTGGAACTTCCCGCGCACCCCTGGAATCCACGTAGCCGGCCATATCGCGTGTGCAACTTCCCGCGCACCCCTGGAATCCACGTACCCTGCCATTTCGCGTGTGGAACTTCCCGCACACCCCTGAAATCCACGTACCCTGCCATATCGCGTGTGGAACTTCCCGCGCACCCCTGGAATCCACGTAGCCGGCCATATCGCGTGTGCAACTTCCCGCGCACCCCTGAAATCCACGTAGCCGGCCATTTCGCGTGTGGAACTTCCCGCGCACCCCTGAAATCCACGTACCCTGCCATATCGCGTGTGGAACTTCCCGCGCACCCCTGGAATCCACGTAGCCGGCCATATCGCGTGTGCAACTTCCCGCGCACCCCTGAAATCCACGTAGCCGGCCTTTTCGCGTGTGCAACTTCCCGCGCACCCCTGAAATCCACGTACCCTGCCATATCGCGTGTGGAACTTCCCGCGCACCCCTGCAATCCACGTAGCCGGCCATTTCGCGTGTGGAACTTCCCGCGCACCCCTGTAATCCACGTACCCTGCCATATCGCGTGTGGAACTTCCCGCGCACCCCTGAAATCCACGTACCCGGCCATATCGCGTGTGCAACTTACCGCGCACCCCGGTATGCACGCACACGTTTATTTTTTCTCTCTGCGCGTGTCTGTGTTTGTGGGTACCCCTTTGTACGTCTTTTGTCCTGGAGGGCCACAGTATTGGACATTGATCATGTCTGTATATAGGTGCTATTTGTTGGCGCACCTTTTAGCGCACATTTCTTGCAGGCGCAGAGACGCTACCGCCTGCTTTCTTGTGGCGGTCGTGTTTGTGCCTGTTTGTGCCTGTGCGCTGCTTTGAGCGTGCGCTTTTTTGCCCTATTCTATTCCATGAATACGTGTTGTATGCGAGCGTGTGGGCGTTCCGCGCACTTGCCTCCTAAACTTTCCCCGTGCCGCCCACATTCTTCCCCATTCCGAGTGTTGTGCCCCATTTTATTCCCCATTCCGAGTGTCCCGCCCTGTGTCCCGCCTACTTTAGAGCTGTGCGCTGCGCTCGGAGTGATGGCGCAGTGGCCGTGGCGCACGACGTTGGTTGACCTGTGCGCCGGCCTGCGCCGCGCGTTTTTTCCGCGCACGTCCTCTGCTTTTCTTGCGCAGGGACTTCCATGAATCGACGTGCGCTGGTTTCCCTGAGCTTTGCGCTGATTTTCGGCGCAGCGCACGTATTGGCCCCTCTGCGCCGGGATTTTCGGCGCACATTTATTCCATGAATCGGCCTGATATTGTGGTCTTCCGCCCTACAGGCACCAACCCCTCCTTTTGCAGGAACGGTCAGAGCTGCTGGCTAGTATACAAGTCATCTCAAACAAAATCCCGGGTACTGGGTTTATTAACGTATGGCTCGGGAAGCTAGATAATCCAAATTCCAAACTGTTCACCCAAACCATGAATGATCTTGTTTGCAAACCCATGATTACCAAGCCTACACACAAAACATGGGAATGCCCTTGACATCATCTACTCATTTGAGCTAGGCCTCAAACAGACCACACATATGTGGAGCTGTTGTGGTCTGTTCACCGCCAGCTACTAAATGTATGGGAGATCCACAACCCTTACATGAGTAATCTAACAAAAAAGATAACCAAAAACACCATATCTCCCCCAGGCAAATGAACAAAATCACCAAAGAAGATTTTGAAGAAAATTTCACACCACCCAAGAAGGCTAATAGTGCTTCAAACAACCCCTCCTTCTTACTAGAAACATTGAACATAGAAATAACCAAGACACTGGACATCATTGCACCAAAAAAACAGAAAAGAATAAAAACCACAATCAAAAACAACAAAAGAGTTCAATGACGAAGTGGCCTCCCTTAAAAGAACAGGCAGCAATCTAGAAAACGCATGGAGGAAATCTAATTCACCTAAACACAAAGTAGCATGCAAAAGGCATAGTAGGGGGTCCCATAGCAAACTAGCAGTTCATCCAAAACCTCAGAGTAACTGGCAAGCTCCTTTGCTAGTGCCTTTTGGGATAGAATTACCAAAATTCAAGCCAACATTGATCACCACAGATGATGAGATGGAGCAGGCACCATAAACCAGGGCCATCCACATATGTTTATGGAATTCAACTCCATTAAAACTGGTTAGCTGATTAATATCACTAAGGAACTAAATGCCTCATTTGAACAATCTGACATATACCAAGCAGAAATGGAGGGAGATCCCTTGCAGAATTAGGTCAACAATTCTGGAACAACCTCCCCACAACTCAGAAAGCAGATCATACCCTCAAGTGGTTCAAAAGGATGGTGAAAATCTGGCTCCATTCAGACGATCTAAATCAGATATGCCAGCATACATTATCCAAATAGATGTCCCTGTCCACAAGGGCTCCTATACTTGACTGTACCGCCCGCATACTGTATGACTAGCACTTCCACCCCATGGCTAGATTTAGCCATTACCTGATAACATTTGCATTACCAAAACAGGAACATTTCAGGTTATCTGACTATTTCCTCCATCCACTTCTTATGTTTGTTGTAATATGAATGACATGAATTTCCATAGCAAAAACATCAGACTATGGGCCTCATTACAACTCAGGCGGTAAGGGGTTTATGGCGCTGTAAACAGCGCCGACCCTTACCGCCTGAGTACGAGGTCCCTTAGCGCCATGGCGGATTTAACACCTGCTTTTAGCAGGTGTTAAAATCCATGGCGCTAAGGGACCATGGAGTTAATTACGCCACCGTAATTTACGGTGGCGTAATTAACGCCTTCCCCACTCCCATTATGCCCTATGGGGCAAAAATGGGAATGGGGAAGGGTAAATGGGGATTGGGGACTTACCGCCCCGCCAAACTCGGAATGGGGTGGTAAGTCCGCCAACCACCATGGCGTAAACGTAGTTTACGCCATGGTGGTAAAGTCACGGCCCAGGCGGTAACTTACCGCCTGGGTCGTAATGAGGCCCTATGTAACTCAACTGTCAGTGCAAACCTCTGCTACTGATTGTAACTTAGCAGGCTACCTGGGTGTGTAACCTTGTCCCATGCTTCCTGCTACTTGTACACATGCCACACCTTTGTAATGTCCTCAATGTTCTGTGTTGTCAGTCCAAGGAGTTTGAAGCATAACCCCCACAAGTTAGCAGACTCTAAAACTCAAAATACATCCAGAAATGCAGAAATAATAATAATACAAATTAATAATAAGAAAGACAATAGTAATTCACGAAATATGCAAAAGTGATACACATTAATATTGCTCAGAAATAGTAAGCCAGCATAATAAAGACAATTTTAATTATTTATGAAAAATACAAGGTGTGACTAATCAACTTATGCAGGAACCATTGGTCCAGGAATGAATATCGGTTTCTAAACCGTCAATCAGCCTGTGAGGCTGCCTCCGCTACAGTTCCCATGATGCACTGTTACCCGCAAGGTCCCACCTCCTGCGCTACTATCTGTTCCCGACCACCAAGACCCGCAAAACTCTACCATGAGAGGACTGGCCCGTACTCACGGTTTAGGGAGAAGAGGCGGCCCTGGCACCGCATATGACCACGCATTTTAGCTGCTACGATCCACAGCCCTGTAGTAGCCGGATGTCACGCCAGGTCGGAGCCAATTTTGGACAGAGTATTGCAGTCTAGAAAGTGGCGCTGCTCATGTGGGTGGAAGGGGGATAGCTGGAGCACTACACACCGCGCGGCATCCATGGAGCCTGCTGATTGGACACAGATTGGAATGCACCCAACTGAAAAGGAGGGTGTCAATGTTTGTTTATGTTCTTTCTGCAGGATATACAGACCGAGAGGGACACCGAATTTCACTGGGCATACTGAGGTGCCATTTCGAAGGAGGAGCAGACAGCATCCATACTCCAAAGGTCCCGCTACAAACTTTATGAACTTTCAGTATCGTTAAGCTTTGCCTCGAGTGAGTCATTTCCAAACCTGAGTAAAGGACTTTTGTGGTAAGGCAAAATGTCTCCAGCCTGATATCTTCACACAGCCCCACACCTCTAGTACACCAGAAGGGATCCGAACAGATTGAAAACACAAGTAAATTATAAACCTCCTTGTCCACTTTTGGTAACGTGGACAGAATGTAGGCTTATCTCTGCAAGGTCATGGATCGTTGGCTAGTTGCAACACAGCGAATATACAATTATTACCCAATGATAAAAGGGACTTTCCAGTCAAGGTTGTATACAAATATCTACTTTATTATTATTACAATATACAGTTCTAGCACACTACAAAATACAACCCACCCAGTAAAGGAACACAGAGGACAGACAGTTACATGAAAGAAAGGGATGCACTATGGATACTGACAGGGGGGTAGTCGGTAAAGCAATCAGTCTTTACTTGTTAAGGTTATTTGGTTTCAGCACCTTGGGAGCAAGGGGTTGTAAAAGTCACTAGGGGCCTTTGGAGATGTACCAGGGGGACAGAACCACAATGTACCTGATGCTTGAGATGATCTTGATGCTCTACAGCGTCGAGTCGGTTCTAGGATGCTTTGCAGCTCCTGCAACAGAGTTCAAGATGGGAGACAGCTCTGTGGGTAGCAGGAAGCAGGCAGTTCGGCAAGCGAGGCTGGGCGGATGGTGGCAGGCTGCCCTACACTGCGGCTTTGGGTCAAAAATCATTGTCTCTGTGCTGGTTGCCGGATCTGGAAAATTGGTTGAGGCGTCACGGATGGCTTTAGGGACTGCAGCATGACAACGATCAGTGGCGCAGTCGGTCCTTAAAAGATGGACGCTGGCTGATGCTTGTGTGGCACTCCTCCCAGCTTCTTCACAGGGCTCGTGTCGTCCTATAAGGTGGACGGCCCAAAGCTGAGGATAGTGTTTGCAGGCAACGGCCTTGTCCTTTGTTCAGAGACTCTCTGGAACTTCCCACCTAGGAAGCTTGCTGAACCTAGCAGCGCACACTGTGGGCTGGCTGGGTAGCAGTTCTAGTGCTGCTGGATGGGTCCTCTGAGTCTGGTATCTCCCTCTGTTCCGTGGGAGATGTTTAGGGGAGGGATCTTGCTTCCCTCTTGGAATTCCTGGCTTTCCTTCACTGGCGGAAGCTGTAAGGCGGACTGTACCTTCAGCCAGCATCCAAATGAGTCCTTCATCTTACTCCTTTCGAGGTTGTCGGATGATCTGCCAAAAGAGGGGCTCAACCCTCTTTTAAATCCGAATGGGCACCAGTGATTGGTGCAGGCTATGCCTACCTTAATGAACCAATCCTGGGTCCCCACCAACAATGTTCTGTTATGCGTGAGGTCATAACCAGAGTGCTTTGCAACAGGAAAGGTAAGGGGTGACAACATGTCCTACTAAGTCATCCATCTTCCTGTCTGTTGTGCATCAAAGTGTATCTCTGGTTAATTGAGCTCTCTGAGACTCTGATCACAGTGCAGGTCTCCCTTGATGTTTGTGGTGAGAACAGACTTTCTGTCACCATCAAATCACATACTTCTTCCCTCTGAAAAGGGGTTCCCTGCAGGGGTTGCCTACTGTGAACAGTTGTCCCAGACATGCCATTCATTGCCCTTCATACAGAGGGGTGGGAGCCTGCTTCAAGATGACACATTGCATATCAAACAGCTGTTGGTGTTTCCTGCCCTTTGCTAGTTCTGTGAACATGCCCCTTTGCAGGCCTGCTTCAATTAACTCTCATCAGTATGCCCTGCCACCACACAGAACTACAACAGAACAGGGCAGATCCATGGAGCATTTGATATTTTAATTAGGCTGGCCATGGCCAGAGGAAGGTGTTGCCTTCCCCCTTCAGAGATGCTTTGATGTACCTGTGGCTTTCACACTCCAGCTAAATATGACAGGGAGGACTGCACCTGTAGGCTGTGTCCCCCAAAGTCCACTTGGCTATGTGTTTGTTGTGTGGCGAGCCCCACACATTTTCTGAGGTTGATCTCCCATCATTAATTTTAATTATAAAACTTTAAAAAAGCCCAGGCGAGCACACACTCCCTGTGCGGATGGTCGAATTCCTCACACAAGCATATTAAAAACTGGAATTAATATTGGTCAGAATACTACATTAGTGATAACTTACTATTGATCAGAAATAATAAACAAGGGGTAAGAAAAACAATTGAAGCATTTCACAAAAATCCAATACTCATATCAAGTTATTCTTGGTCTTAAAAAAAAATCATAATACATGAAAATAAAACATATTCATACAAAATAAAATAGCACTGTTAAGAATATTTTTTTTAAAATATTAATAATGATAAATTAAAAACAATAATGACTTTTTTGCTATTAAGGCATGCACTGTGATTGAAAGCTACATTATAAAAAAATTCATTGCAAAGGGTAAAAGTCAGGGGTGCTATGTATATAGTTTTATACATTTTGGGAAACATACACAATTAAAATAAAAACCAAAAGGTTTCCATTTTTGTCTAAACAAAATCTACAAATATATTAAAATGTATCATTGTGGGACTCATTTTTATAGGACAGATTTGGTCTCAGAAGAATGTACAGATATTGCCAATGTTTTTTAATATCTTTACAATGAGAAAGTATCTTTTTACCTTGAAGATGTGAAGTTTGTAAGGCCCAAAATTGAGAGATCTGTTGACTTGTATTTCGATCTTAAGACTGCAATGAAGCTATCAAAGGTAGAACGATCAGCGTCATGACTCCTGCATAGGGTGAACACTTTGCCAGTATGTCTTTTGAATGTCAGGTCCTTCAATATCATATCCCTCAATGTTGAACAGTGATTTCAGTGCGGGTGTGGTATCCAGTCTTTATAACAAAAATGTAATGTAGACATGAACATATACTGAAAATTTTACGACGACAAACCATAGCGAAAATGTATGTGGTGGGGGTAAAGGATTAAATATTGCGGGGAAACGGTTGGGGTGGGTTTTTAGGGGTGCGAAACAGGTGTTTAGAGGGACCCCCACAAAATAATTCTGTATATGTGCATTTGTTACAAAATGTAGTTATAAAGACATGTAACCACAGGTGGTACAGTGGGTGGTGCTCTGAGGGATCCCCCGGGTCAGCATCGCCCCTCGAGGAACTGGGATGTTTAAAACCCTCAAATCAGGGCTTTTATGAATGGATAGCACCATCAGCTGAAACCTCAGAGAGAACCTCATCTTTTTAAATCTGCACCCTGACCCTGATACCTTCCATGCCTTTAAGCCTGCAATAAGACACTTCTGATAATTGGGGGACTCCTGGATGCCCTGGCTGTCAGGAAGACAACCAAGGCATAACGAATGATCACCTTTTTTTAGATATCATGCCACAGGAGGCACATTTCTCAAAAAGTAACATCTCATGCCCGAATGGGGGCAGCGCTCTAGTTGGTCTATGGAGGTGTTTGTCAGGGCTCGGCCCTGGAACTTATTACTGAGCCCCTGTAATTTGATTACGATGTGGTGTTTCAGAAACTTTAGTATTTTAACTGTCAGTACCTCTTAATCATACAGCAAGCAACAACCATGTGCACTGGCCAGGGTCTCTGCATCTTGTGCCAGCTCATTGTTATTCATGAACCCCATGACCTAGGCGGGCAGCACAGTGCTAGGAGGCGACAATGCTGGGTAGTCATGCTAGACATGTCTGCCCACTGATCCAGTTAGTCTACAGGACATTGGTGCAGATCTGCTGCTGTATCAACCTGCAGCACTGCCACACCAGAGTGGGTTGGCACAGGAAGACTGTCACCCTTCGGCAGCATCAACAAAGGGGAAAGGCCAGAGAAATGCACACTGCCAAAGATGAGTGGATGCCATGAGCGCCAGTCTATTCAGGAAGGTTTTGGTGCAAGTTAATCAGTTCAGTAATGATTTTTGGCTGCATTTGTCCATCAATTTAGTATGTTTGCTCCTTTTTCTGTGAATAGATGGTCAACATGTTCCACTTGCCAACTATTGAATCAAAGCAAAATGTAAAAAATGAAGATGATGTTTTTAAAGAAGATCTTAAACATGTATCTTACTTCCAGACACAACTAGCATGTTATTTGATGGTTTGTTGATTAGTATCTGTAAAGTGCTCATCTGCCATAGTCAGTGCATCCATCATCCTCAACAAGTCAGTGGGAGTTGCAGCTTTAACCCCCGAATATGATTCCACTGTGGAGAGCAGCTGTGGACCCTGGCAACAGTAGGCGGGGAGCTGCCAACCCTGGTGTGCCACAGGTGTGCTAGAACATATTTGGGCCCTGGAACTTATTATTATGTTTGTTTTACAAATTAAGCACTGGACAGGTCTCAGAGCATAAAACCTACCTCCACCAGAAAACTGTTTTCACACAGATGTTAACCCGTGGGAGACGTTAGGGGAAAGCAACAATCTTCTTGAAACCCCTTTTAAACCTCAAGAAATACTATAAAGAATTAAGGAAGTCCTCCAAGATCCGCCTCACAGGGCTGGAAAAGGAACTGTCATTGCAGTTCATGATGACCATCACCTAGTTAACTTTCAGGTACCCTTACCTGTCTCTGCCACTAGACTAGACTCACTGCCGAGACCTGAAAAGAAATCCAGACATTTTCAAAATGTCACACCAGCTAAATCTTCTGCTTTGCTGGTGTCCAGACTCAAGGCCCTCGACACATTTGTTGACTCACCTTCAGGACTCCATTAACTCTACCATTGAATCCTTGGCACCTCTGAAAATTAAAAAAATTAAACCCGAGACCAATGAGAATACGTGGTATAATGATGACATCAACTCACTCAGATGCAAAAAAAGATCTCTTGAAAGAGAGTGGAGACAGAATCCCAGTCCTCATACTCTCTCTCAGTATAAACAGGGTGTGAAAAAAAGTAAAACAGCCATTATTAAAGCGAAGTCAACCTACCTTAATTCCAGAATATTGAATGCTCGATCAAGCTCCTGTGAATTATTTAAGATTCTGAGTTTAAGGCTGCTCCCACTGCCAATCAGTCTTTTGCGTGGTGTCAAACCATTCACAAGGAATTTGAATCCAAAATTCAGGGCCATAGGCAGACCATCAGTAATCTGCAGGAACGTTCCGCCGGGTCAAGTATACCTCTGTCCTCTGGGCAGGGACAAATCTTCCTACAGTTACATAAGAACTGCTTTAACTTCTCTCACTATTATGAAGCAGAAATTCACGAAAATATTACCGGCAGAAGACTTACTTCATGTCTGGGAGACAGCTGTCCGACTCTCCTTCAGTGAAGGCATTGTGCCATCCTCATTGAAGCAGGCCGGGATAACAGCACTACTGGCGAAAAGTGCATTAGATCCTGCAGTTGCAAAGAACTATGATCCCATTACGAACGCGTCGGTTCCTTCTCAGAATTCTTGATAAGGTAGCCTATTTACAGCTCCAATGCCATATTTAAGAAAAAGGCATTTCGTGGGCTCACCAAACAGGTTTTTGAGCTATGCATCGGACTGAAACTGTTATGCTGGATCTTAGATCCACCTTTGCCAGCATAGTGGACCGCAGTCGACCAGTGTTACTAAAACTACTGGACCTTTCAGCGGCCTTTGACCTGGTGGATCACTCTTTGTTGGTCACCAGGTTAAAGGACCAGGCATTGTGTTCCAATCTGACTGCTTATTGGATCTCGTCCTTTCTTGGGCATCGTACTGCCAGAGTGGCAGTGGCTGGAGCAAGCTCAGTACCCACAACTCAAACCTGTTGCGTCCCACAGGGCTCTGCATCGCCTGACACTTTTCAACATCTAAATCAGGCCCTTGCTCAGTCTTCTGGACCACCTGGGTGTGCAGTATACTAATTATGCTACTGAAACCCAGGTTGTCCTTGAGCTCTCTGGCAACTACACTCAGGACCTTATCTCCCTTAATGTGGTATATCGTGCTATAAAGACATGGATGGATGATAATCTTTTAGCCTTTAACCGAGACAAGACCGAACTGCTGATTGTAGCCTCTGGTAAGCGCCCGAAGTAACTCGATCCTGCCTATAGCAGCTTCAATATTGCAGGTAACATCATTACGTCTCCACTAGTATGAATACACTCAAAGTCCTGCCAGATGCCGAACTTACAATGAAACATCATGTTTCACATGTCTGCTCCTCATACGGATTCATTACAAAGCTATTGAGTCACATACACCCTTCATCGCAGCCCGCAACTGTGCAGTGTTAGCTACTGCACTAGTCAATTCTAGGCTTGACTATTACGAAAGTCTTCTGGCCGGGACTTGGCAAGCTAATGTACATTTGCTTCAGGTCTCACAGAACTGAGCCGTTCACACTATCTTTGCCTTGTCTAGGCGGAATCATGTCTCTGATGCCCCGAAGAGAGCTCCATTTGGACCCTTTCCTATCAATGATGGAACAACACAAGTCCAATATATCTATAAGAACGAATTATGTTAAAAAAACAGGACGCCAATTACGCTGTGACGATGCCTCTTGATAAATAATGTGAAGAGTAATCAACTGACAAGGTTAGACAATATTAGGCAGTTGAATGTGTTTATCATGAAGTTGGATTTAACAAACTTAGCAAAGGCAATTTATAAAGAATGCAGGATTCAGAATAGTTCCCCTGGGGAATGGGATTAAAAGCTGATGGAAGGATGGATGCCACATTTTTACTGTCAAGCATCAACTAAAAAAGGGATCTATGTGAAAATACCATTTTTTTTTACTGGAAGGTCGAAAAAGTTCAATGTAAAAAACAGATTTTAGGTATTTTAAATGCGGTGGGAGACCCACTGAAGCCCCCACTCAAATCCCCAACTTTAGTAAATACCCCTATCTAACCCTCCAACTATTTTTGGGAGGAAATTTGTTGTTTTCCTTTCAAGGTGTTCTACCTTTCAGTAATGGGTTTTGTTTTTTGGCAGGATACCCTAAAAAAGCTGAAGTTAAAAAGGTGGATGTTGAAGTCATTCAGAAAGCAAAAACGTTGTCTGAGGAAGGGAATCAAATGCCTGGCGGGAATATATGCCTTACAGCACTTACGGCAAATTAATGAAAAAAATCCAAACAAGAATTTAAAAATTGGTTGAAGAGGCAGATGTATATGAAAACCTCTAAACAATAGTCTACAATGTTGAATTTCTAAAGTGGAAATGACGATAAAGTGTTGGGGGCTCTTGTTAGTAAAGTAGAGCTCTTCTCCCCCATTGGCCGGATAAACCCAATCCCAGCAGTAGTACTGGGAACAATTCATAGAGAAGGAATTCAATCGGAATTCTTTTTTTAGGAAAGGAGTTCTTTTTAGGGGATTTGTCAGGCAATGTCAGGGTTATATATCACCAGAAAATGATAAAAGATATAGCCTCCCACACTCCTCATCCTGATGGGATTCCTAACATCCTGTTCAAAGATGATCCAGATACCTGATCCACCATCCTTTCCCCTTTGCTCCATAATATTGCGACCAAACAAACAGTCCCGATATCACGGACTAAAGCTATGTTAATTCCAATCCATAAAATAGGGATGAGAGATAATCCCAAGAACTACAGACTCAGAGCCCCGACAGATACATCATGCAAACTATTTCCAACAATGCTATTACAGTCTTTGCAAGATGGGTTGGGTAAAAATGAATCATCTTTAACCCATATCTCAAACTGGTTTTAGAATCGAGTTACGTACGTTACATAATGTGGCAAAGTCTGAAAATGTTGAGCAATGAAGCGAAAAACAAGGGTAGATTACCACTTTATGTGGGTTGTTTTAGATAATTCTGCAACATTTGATGGAGTAGATCAGAAAAATGTGTGGAAGAAAATGGCAGATTGTATTATTGCTCATAGTTTCCTGAATGCATTCAAAGCGACTAGGTTGACAAAAGCGAACTGCGGTGTAAAGCCAAATTGTGCATTGCCATGAATGCTTTTTAGATTTATACATTGTCGATTTAGTGCCATTATTGGTGTCATAATAACTTTGAACAAAAGTAAAACTGTAAAATGATTTTATAGTTGTTAATTTGTAATTTAATAATGATATATCTTTAATTTTTTCTAGAAATTTTGTGAATGTACATACTTGCCCCTGAAGAAGAGAAATTCTCTTGAAGCGCATTGGGCCATATGAAAAATAAATTTGTTTGAAAATGAAAATTACTGTAGATCTTATATGTTCATGACTTTGACGAAGATTATACTAATGAGAGTCAAAGATTGTTAAACAGATATACATCAAATATCTTTTATAAATTATTGGATTTATCGATTAAGCCATTGCGAGTGTGCAGGGGACGGGAGTTCCTTCACAAGGAACTTTTCTTTTGTTCTTATTATTTACAACCCATATGCCAGGGTTGACAGTTTTCTCCCCTGCACCTGAAGTGTTCTCCGATGAGTATTGTCACACAACACTAAAAATTGGAGCATAAAAACAGTGGTCTTATAAAACTTAGCAGTGCATAATGAATGAACTGGTTTATTGTCATAATAACTTTGCCCCAAAATTCAGTAAAATGCATATACCTTTTTTGGCATATGAACACAATTTTCTCCTGTTAGATGGGACTAAGGAGGCAATGCAAGGAAGTTTGAGTACGGTATGAGAATATTTTAAAGCAATGAATTTAAAGATGAACATTCTAAAGGCGGAGGCAATTAACTTTTCCCTAAGGAGACAGAAAAGCTTTTGTTTTGTTTTTCCTGGAAAACCAATTGATAGAAATTGTGGAAATATTTAGTTACTTGGGATGGTTGTTTCTGACAAAAACATCAAAATGTACGGCTTGAGATATAAAGGAAGCCAAAGTATTAAAAACATGGTTGATGCTGAATTGTTTTGGTAGCAAACATGGAAGGTAGTTAATCTTTCCACTAATCAAGGCATATAAGTGTAGGTAGCCACATCCAACTGGATGAGTGATGGGTGTGATGTGGTTTCAGGGGAGAGGATGGCAGTGTTCCCTAGTGACCACTTAGATGGCCAGTGGAATTTAGTCTGAAATCTTTTTTTAGGAAAGGAGCTCATTTGAGGGAGTTCAAAGGGTCTCAAGAGATGGCCCTACAAGCATCCATGTCGTAGAGCTACCCCCCTCCCACTGTAGTGTGGTGAACCCGACGCCTCACCTCATTATATGTGCTTGAGATGGGAGAACAAGTGGGTACAACTTTGGAAAAACCCTTTCTTGCCGGTCCTGAGCTGATTCTGATGCTGGGCGCTCTGAGATCATTTAAGTTGCTGGCTCTGTGCATCTTCAAATACATGAAAACGCCCAAAAGGAGATGACGGGCAGAGAACCACCAGGAGTGAGGCCCCTGGTGTTCGCCCCTGCTGGTTTACAGTGCTGTCAGTGAGCGACAGGATTAACCGATTTAGATCCGGAGCAGCGATTCTCAGGGGTGACTCTGGTGTCAGTCGCCAGTGCAGGAACCTCAGGATGTTTCCCCATATTAGCTCATTAACGTCCTGAGTGGGTGTGTGTGTGGAAAAGATCCCAACTAATGAAGAATCAAGTGAAATGCTGGGTGTGTCAAGACTCACTATGGTACACTTGCCTCTGTATGGGCATATGATGAGTAGAACAGGCCTGGTCACTGCGTCATGTTCCCAATTTCTCCTGAACACATGCAGCGCCACGCGCCAGCAGCAGGCCACATTGCTGACGCTGCTGACGCTGCTACACATGCGTGCCTGCAAGGGCTTTCACTGAAGAACCACTCATGTTGCTGCCAGTTGTTTATAATTTTGGAACGCAGCCAGGCTGGGCAGGTGGCAGTGGGCAGCAGAGCGTCTCGCATTGACCCAGGCTTAACATGATAAGCCGCCCTAGTCTAGCACCTCAGCGCCGGCCCTGCTTGTTCAGTTGCATGATGGATAATAACAATGCAGCGGTCTGATAAATGGGAATGCCATTGACTGCCTAACTGACCTGAGCCAGGCTCAGGCCAGTTAGGCAGCCAATGACATTCCCATTGCTCAGTGAGCCTAGCCAGTGAGGTGCTTCAGCAGTGACAGCCACGCGACACCTCTCTCGCTTACAAAGTTGCCAAACATTAACAACCAGTGCACACTCGGATTGCACACATTATTGAAATGACCCAGTAAGTGCTGGTTGCTTGGAAACAAGTCCAGGTGTTCAGCCCAACAAGCACCAGCACAAATTCATTTTTCAGACACTACCAACAAAAAACACAAGACTTTGCCGTTCAAGGTCCTGCACGCCTCAGTGTGAATGTGCAGACATTACTTTGATCCGCAAAATTACGATCTTCAAAAAACAATTGAAAAGGTGTCGCCTTCACATGACCTTACAAGAGAGCTTCTTTCTTATAGCTTGTTAGGCATAGCAGCATGGCACAGGTGTGCTTCAGTGCCAAACAGCTCTGCAAAAATGTCATAGACAATGCATACATGCGTGATGCATACAGCTCTATGTATTGCCTGAGGCCGGTCTTACACCAGATTGCACCCCAGGCGAGAAGCATCGTTGGTGTTCCCCCCACCCTCCAAAAATAACTACAAGATAAATTGGATGCAGATCAGCACAGGCCCTCTCACTATAGTGTTTGCAGTTAGTTACACCTGCAGAATCTTCCCACCTTACAATACATTAATTACCAACATAAATATGTTAGTCATTCTCTTGAACACCAGTTATAAAAAGAAGCATGTTACTATGACTGCAATTCTACAGTTCACTATAAAAAATATGGCTCCTGCACCAACTAAACATAAACTCAGTAAGTTGGAGAGGGGTAAAAGGAATGGGGAGATCATATTGCTAGGCAACACTCTGATACAAGCGTCATCACGGGTGTTTGAAGGGGGCAATGCCCCCGGCCCTTACAATGCACATTAACTTACTAAAGGAAGGCCGACAAGTTCACTGTTAAGGGGTGGAGGTTCTAGACCAACGGCTAGGCCGGTATTATTAAACATGACAAAGGAGGATGTCTGTGCTATAAGGGAAGTCGTTTTAATGCATACATACACACATGCTTCCAAGCACTGCATCACTAACTGGTCGCCCAAACATGGGCTTCAGTCCGATATGCCTGGTGTTGCATTTAATGGTCGTCTTCCTATCCTGCTGTCCACCCAGCGCACTTTCGGCCCTTGCTTCCATTTCCAAACTCTGTGCCACTCCAGGCCGGTATAGGATTTGTAGGGCCAAGTGTGGCAAATTAAATGCCGGGCCCATTAATTTGCATTTGATGACATCACAGGAAGTGACATCACAAGATAATGACCACTACGTATGTAGGTAGGAGCGAAAACATGGTAAAAAATAAAAAAACACCTGTACTAAGCAATACTCTGTTGGGCTGCATTTATGTAACCCGTAATCAAGCCTTCTTACGTCTTCTCATAGCGCCTCGATGCCTGTGGGCTGCAGTGCGCTCCACGAATCCAAAAATAAAAATGAAATAAAATATATATATACAAATAATCAGAGAGGAACATTTCCAATAACTACACTAGCAAAGTATAAAAGGTGCCCACCTTTTAAACCCAACAATTTATAATGAAATATTCCAAAGAAAACTAAATCTGTGCAAGAGACGTGCGCTTTAATGGCACTTTTATGTGTTCTAGTGGGTTAAGCGTCTGCATTGGAAGCATGACCACCTGGTGTGAAATTCTAGTAGCTAAACATTTAAGCAAGCAAACTTTTTTTAAATGCTGGCCTCAAAAACACAGAACCGGGGATGCGTCCATCCGTTGAATAAAGTGGGCGGATGTTGTCCACCCACATGTATTGACTTGTTCCCTGAAAATCAGTGCAGGGCCAGAACCAGAGAAAATATCCCGCCAGTCTCCAGGATGACAAACTCTCTTGTCACATCCTTGCTAAATATTCATGGCTCACTTCCAGGCTTCATATACAATGTAAGGAAAATGTCACATTCTACTTAAGCGCCTTTTGGCTTGGTAATTATAAACATGTGGAAATAAGGCAAATGGCTGAAACGGTTTTAATTGAGATGGAGGAAGGAACAGATTTTAGGAAGCTAACTGCTGCTTTGCATGTGCTTTCAAAATAAAAATGCCCCCTTGCAGTTATTAACACGTTAAGAACGCCTTGTCCACAACAATGGTTTCTTAAATAGGCCATCACTAGTAAATCACAATCACTTTTAAAGTGATCAGCAGTGCTTACGAGGGGCGCAGTGCCTATTGGGCCGCTGGGAGGGGGGCATTTGTCTCGCCAGTGTCCCAGCAGGAGGTTGACCGGCAACAAAAGATTAGCTTCCCTATCATCATGCAGGTTGCAGCATGTGCGTGCTGCCTGTGCGCTCAGAGTGGACTCCAGCAAGCACAGGGACTCTGAGCACACAGCCCACGATGCAGCCTGCAAGATAAGGGAGTCAACGGCACCCTCAGCGCAGGGCCCTATGAGCACAGGGCCAAGTGCAGCTGCACAAGTTGCACACGCCTAGCGCCGGCACTGCTGCCACTACTTGATGTCCAAGTGCATAGCTGCCATGTGAGCCGCTAAGAGACATTCCTGGCTTTTCCCGTTGCATGCTTGGATTTGTAGTTTCATGTTTCCACTGCTAAGTATGGGCCTACAAATTCCAGCATGCCAAAGTCCAAAGCGAGAACAGGCGCGCGTTATCGGGCATGATATGGGATCCACTTGACAGCTATGCAAGTGTTCACCAAAAAACTCATGCTCCCTGCACATTTCGCAACTGCTCTTCACACTCTGCTATGCCCATTCATGTGCTTTTAAATGCTGAGGTAGCAGATTTGTTACCATCTGTGGGTTTCTGGGTAAACTAAAGCATGTGTGTGCCCTGTATTTTTAAGAAGACGGTCCCTTATTTCTGAGAACCCACAGGAGTGAAACGTTTAGCCAGTGGTTATTTTCTTAAGTCCTATCATTTAAAATTCTGGTTCTTGGGGTTATACATGCATGGTAGGACATATTCTAGAAGTTAAGCACCACAAGTTGAGTAACTGGCCACGTTCAACCTGACGGGGTACCATGTCCTGCTCCCTAGAAACATGTGTGGTCTGGTGCTCCATCCTGAGTTTCCCCACTGCATTTTACTCCTATGCCACAGGCATCCCTGGGTGTCTGAAAGGCCAGCATAGGCGCCTGAGGTTCGAAGTGCATGTAGCGCACTTTTGTCTGAGTGTATATGTGCGTGTGTGTGTAATGCTGGTCTTTGCATCAGGCTCTGCATTTCTGAAATGTCAAATTAACTCCCATGATTAAAAGCGCTGCTTCAAAGCACTGCTTTTAATCATGCAATTTAATTATGACCCCAGCCTTCCATTCACCCCTCGTTAGGTTCTTATGGTGGGGAGTGACCGAGCAAAGGATTGTGGTGGGTACAAGCAGCCAAATCCTACCCAATCAATGAATACCATATGTCAATGGCACAGGGGCGGCTTCTCCCTCAGTGGAGCTGCTTGGCCTCCTCCTGAGTTCCGCCCTGCTGCCTGAACCTCCTGCTCCTGTACCTGGGCGGTGGGGCCTTGATCCTCCGAGCTTGATGATGGATGGCGATTATTAATCTCCAAGGTATAACTTTAGAGTGTCCGTTGACAGTCCCTGCTGCTGTCCGGCCAAATGAGCTGACTGAACACAGTCCAGCAGCCCAATAATCAATCACCCCCTCCTGACGGCAGCGCATGCGCTGAGGAGGAGGCGCGTGCCAGGCCCGGGGAATTCTGATGATAAGCATTAAACGTTGCTCTTTAGGATCCTAAAATCACATCCGGGTCTTGCAGTTGATTCCCAGGTGCACTGCTGGCCTGACTTCGCTGGACAGCAGCAGCACGCATCATGCATAGTCAGTGCTGTCAGACTGAGTCTGAGGAGTTGCACCAAAGTGAAGCACATTCCCCGCCCCCAACGGTCCATCCAAGTGGGATACATTTTGAATGTAGGTAGAAGGACAACTCACTGAACCAGGCCTGCATATGTTTATAAGACTCAGGTGACAGGAAGGTAGTGATCCCCTTGCAAGTACAGACAGATAGATGCACCGGCGCATCCACCCACCGAGCAGCCCACCTTCTTACTGTCCCTCTGGGGCGTTGCTAGGGGGGGGCTAAGCTAAGGGGGCTATAGCCCCTGATCTTTTGGTTGTAGCCCCGGATAGAATCTCAGAAGCTACAGCCAAAAGGCTAGCTAGCCCCCAGTCCCAACAGTTCCGACATCAGCTTAGCCCCAGGTCTTTTCCAGACCTAGCAACTCCCCTGCTGTCCCTCATGCATGCATCAGCCATTGAACATTCCACCAGGGCTACATGTCAACACCAGCTCCAGGCACAAGAACCACATACATCCGTCAATACAGAGTAACATTTTCTTACTACTAAGCCTCACCCCTTTCCTCGTGGCCAACGTGCCCCCTCAAGGTCACAAACAGTTTGGAACTCATGTTGCTCCTGAGCGTAATTTGACGGCGGCAACTGGTACGTTTGCACTCAGGCGTAGCCAGGTCCCTGCCACATAATGTTCATCATTTGTATTGCGCGATGCAAATGTAAAGGGCAAACGATGGTGTACAAGCGCGTAAGCAAAACAACAGTCAGGGACTGGATTACATTTTACAGTAGGACAGCAGATTAATTCCACTGTTCTATCCCAACATCTTATACCACACAAAACCAGGTTTTGGAGCGCTATCTAGTTCACAGCAGTTCATGTCACAGTTAACTCATAAGGCCACTAAAACTGTGCCTAAGTAGAAGCACACTCTGTCCGTATCAGGGGGTGATGTCCCTAGGGTGACGTTGATGCGCTGTCTATCAAAAAGAAAAGGGGGAGACGACTGTCCCTACTTAACAGTACAAAGCAATTATGGTATTTAACTGCATCTTCTAAAAACCCACACCGGTGGTAACCCCTGACAGGAAAGGATTATCCCTGTCTCAACTTGCTCATGAGATGAACATTACGGAGAGGAATTGCCTATGTACCTAGTGAAGCCCTTATTAATTAACCAACAAAGCAATATGTTATCAAAGCATTTGTCCTGGGTTCCAGTGGATCTCTAACATTCCTACCAATTAGGCAAGGAAAGAGCAGGATCTGTGAGGCTCAAGGCACCTGTTTACCAAACAGATGTCAGATGTTTTCAAAGCACGTATCCTATACACTTTAGTGGATATCGTGAAAGGAAAAAGGTCAACCGGTTTCGATGACTGTAGCAATAAGTGTCATCTTCAGGACCAGTTTAGTTAACCGTGGGCATTACTCCCTTGGATCCATATCTCGGGACCAGGCCACCATCTCATGACCTAGCAAAAAGGGGAAGAAGGATAAAGGCAATTCAACTATATCTTCTAGGGGTATAGGTTTAGTAGCTATCAAACAGTGAATGTTATTGCAGCCTCTCCAGGAAGCATCATGTCATAATTGCAGACACTAAAAACGGCTCCAGACAGGAGAGAAATGGGCCCTTGGTAAAGACGCCTCCCATTCACCATGTATTCCTTATTATATTTCTATTAGTGCACTAGACAAGGTTAGTGCCATTTGCATACACTTTACCTCAGTTCCACATGATTGTAGAGAGGGGAATCGTGAGGACCGAAACAAAATCGTGTGCTAGCCCGGGTGACAGGTACAGGGGTTTTTGTATTGCCTACAGGAAGAAGAGACATCAAACAGACAAAAACGGCATTTCAGTATCTCAATGTCAATGTCTGGCTTCCAACAAGTGAGTTATCGCATGCTCTCAGGAGTCAAAGCCGGCCTTGATGTCAAGGAGCACAGCGTTACAACAGGGTTAGTAAAAAACAAGGGGTGCACGGTCTTACCCGTGGTGAGCAGTCTCATGTGCACAAAAAGGATCTACCGCTGTCTGGTGCTCCGACCACAAAGTTTAAGTATTTTCTCTGCACGGTCGACCAGCACTGGCTCAGTTGTGCATGTGGTTTGGGCGTAGCAGGGGCTGCCTCTCTGAGGGCAGCCATCTAGGAAAGGAGCACTGTGCATGAAGTGTGTTATACAATCCATGTCCTGGTTGTGTCCTGGGCACCTGGTGGGGTTGGGGGGGGGGCAGCACTGGGGGCACATATTTAAAGACTTTGCACACGCCATTATCCTTTACCTTGCCCTACTCCTTTCCCTATCATCTCACTCCCAACTAACTCATACTCTCCCATCAAAGGCCTAAATAGACCACAATCCTGCACCAATTACCCCCCACTAATTGTACTGCCACCAGACAAACTCACAAGACTCCACCGACTCTCAGCGAGAACAGGGCAAAGACATGCTTACAAGATCTCAACCCTCCACCTATAGAAATCCTTGCTTACCAACTCCCCAGCCCTCACTCCTCCCCTGCACTCACACCCCATTCTGGGCTCAATGAGACTACATAGACTCTTCTCATGATCACACTGACGGTCTAATAAACTACCCACCTTCACCACCACCAACCACATCACACCATGCCCACACACACCAAATGTCTCTAAACTCAATAAAGATGCCTCCTGCAAGGTCTCTACCAGCATGAATATGATTACAATAAAAGGGGCACTCATTAACGCCAGATATATTACCGCGCACACTCTGGACATTGTAGACGTTATCACCTCCAATGACCTTGACATCTTAGCAGTTACAGAAACCTGGCTACACTCAGCCTCAGGCCCAAAGTTCTCTTTAGCCATCCCAGAGGGGTACACCAGCTTTAGAAAGGATAGAGATACATCAAGAGGAGGTGGCGTAGCCATACTGGCCAAAGACCCACTCAGTATAAGGATTTCCCCCAATCTCCCCTTCAGCGCAGGCGAAATCATCACTTTAAAAATATCCCTGGCACCCTCTTTCCCACTCACACTTCACATTGTTTACAGGCCCCCTGGAGCCATCTCCACCTTTGAAGACGACATTACTACACTCCTGACCCACAATACGAAACCTCATTCCAAAGCAATCATCATGGGTGACTTCAACCTAGGGTTCAACGACCCATCAGACACACATGGAGACCTTGTAGCCAAATCCATGGAAGCTCAACGGTTTACGCAAAGGATCCATGCCCCAACCCACAATAAAGGACGTACTCTGGATTGGCTAGCGGACATTAACTGTACCACTAACATACTATCCAATACCCCTACGCTCTGGTCAGACCATAACACCATTATATTTACCACCACCACCAGTACCAAAATTCAGAACCATCCTGCTCCAGCACTCATGGCACCCTCTAGAAGCACTAAGAACATGAATAAAGGTAACATGCTACCTCTCCTAACACCCTTCTTGGATTCAAAGCATCTTGACAAAGACCCATCAATTCTGATCTGCCAATATAACGAAATCATGTCAGAGGTTATCAATAAAGTTGCTCCCCTTAAAAGAAAAACGCTCAGCACACATCAAACCTTGGTTCACCTCTGAACTCAGAACAATGCGTGCCTCAAAATGATCCGCAGAAAACAACTGGCACAAATCGCCAATTATAGCAAGTAAAAGCCTCTTTCAGGCAGTAGCTAACATCTACAAAAATGAAATTCTCTTAGCCAAAAGTGAGGTCTACAACAAGAGAATATCCAATGCTCAATCCAATACAAGAGAACTATTAACACTTCTCTGTGAGTTAGAATCTCCAGCACCTACCCCGGATCATACTGTCAAAGACGAACAATGGTGTTCCAATATTCAAAATGCCTTAGCAGACAAAATCTCTTCAGTTCAAAGAAAAATAGAACAAAAAAAATCTAAACTTTGCCTTATGCAAACACAGCCAGCCTCACCTCCCTCATCTGAGACCAACACATTTTCATTCTCACCTCTCTCCATTCCCGATACTATTAACATCATCAATAGCTTAAAACCATCCAGATGCAAAGCCGACATATGCCCGGCAACATTGATAAAAGAATGTGCAGCAGAATTTGCACCCTTTATCACCAGCCTCATCAACAGCTCATTTGCTACTAATACAGTACAGAGTGACTTAAAACCAGCATGGGTTTTACCCCTACTCAAAAAACCAACACTAGCTCCCAATATCCCCACCAACTTCTGTTCTATCACTACTGTACAGTTTTTATTAAAAATACTTGATCGTGCAGCTTATTTGCAGATCCAAAAACACCTGGAAGATAATAACCTTTTGCGTCTAAAACAATCAGGCTTCAGACCTGGCACAGAGACCACCTACTAGACTTGAAAATGCAAATGGATCAATACAAAGACAAAGGGGAACTGTGCATCCTCCTTCTCTTAGATCTCTCCGCAGACTTCGACTTGGTCAATCACGACATTCTTTGCCAACACCTTGAGACTGCCTCTCAATTTTCAACAGACTCCATCAAATGGATTAAGTTATTCCCTACCAACCGAACCATGAGGGTCTTCTCTGACAACTAGGCAGCCCCTCCAGTCCTTGTGACCTGTGGCGTACCGCAAGGCTCATGCGTGTCTCCCACTCTATACAATGCCTTCACCAAGCTCCTTTTTCGATAAACTAGACAATATAGGTATCACGTATACAAACTATGCGAAAGATAATACTCATACCCATTACCGGATGCTATGACACCGACTCCAAAAACCTAAACAAGATTTACCTGGCCATACAGATGTGGATGGCACTTGAATGAATTGTGTCTTAATGATGATAAGACTGAGCTTATCCTCATTGGCAATAAAACCAAACTCAGTAACCTCCCTGTAACATACAAATCTTTCAACATTGACAGTAAGACCATAACAGTTGCTAATGAAATAAAAACACTGGGGGTATATATCGACTCCTCTCTCACCCTGAATAGACAGGTCAATGCTGTTGTCTCTTCTACAGCCTACAACTCCAAACTGATTAGAGTCAGTAGACCGTTCCTCTCCTCTGACAATCTATCACTTTGGCCAGAGCCTTGATATTATCTAGGATTGACTACTGCAACTCACTATTTTCAGGAACTAGCTCAGGAAATATCAAATAATTACAGGTTGTTCAAAACAACAACATCAGAGCGGCCTTAAACATTCCTAGAGACAAACACATTTCTACCATCAGGAGGAAGACCCACTGGCTCCCTGTCCAGGACAGAATCAACTTTAAAATCCTCACGCTTACTCATAAATGCATTGCAAATAAGGCACCCTTATACCTCAATACTCATCCGCAAAGTCCAAACTAACAGACCTACCTGCTCCCAGTACACCATTCTCCTCACCACCCCTAAGTACAGAAGACTGAAAGCAGGAGGAGTCAGTTTCCCTATTATAGCTCCTAAATTGTGGAATGCCCTCCCCACTCACCTCAGAAACGACACCTCTTTCTGGTCTTTTAGAAAAAATCTAAAAACCCTACTCTTCAGGTCAGGCTCCGCTCAGTAGACTTTGACGCAATAGCAGTATCTGGAATACCTGTGTATATAAACTGAATTTTCTTGGGAATCTGTTAAAATGTAATTATGCAACTATGACGTCAAGATTCAAATACCTGTAACCATCTTCTTAAGTTTGTACCAGCACCTAGCTACCTTTGGGCTTTGAGCGCTTTATAAATGAATGAATGAATGAACGAATAAATAAATACATAAATAAATAAAGATGTCATGCGGAAGAGTATGCACAAGTCTGTCTCTGATGTTTTGTCTTTGTTTGAGAGCAAAGAAGGGGGAACGCAGGGGACATGATCCTGTATTTAAATGGGGCCAGAGCTTCTTTATCTCGCGTTTCATCCTGCTGAATGGGGGACAGTAACTAAAGACTGCCGATATGTTCTTCCTAGCTGGAGGCTTAGGGTGTTGTTGAAGGGTAATCTCTCTCGGGATATTCCTAGCTCTCTAGTGTGTTGAGTGCAAGCGTGCAAGCCTTCTTTTGATCTTCACGTTTGCAATCCGCAGTGCAAAGCGAGTCAGCATTTACTTTTCATTGTGAGCACCGCTTGTCATGTTCGCACAATTGAAATTGCTTGCATGTCATGGATGGTTTAATTTTAACTGGGAACATGGCAGCTCTTGGTGCACCGGTTATAAATGCCTCTCTAACTCAGGGGTTCTTCCCAATGGAGTTTAAAAAAGTCCTATCTTACACCCCTATGAAAGAAAAATACATTAGATCAGAAGGTATTTGCCAACTAACGCCCCATTGCAGGTCTTTCCTGGCTATCCAAAATCCTGAAAAAAATGGTTACAGTGCAACTACAAGAATTCCTGGAAGATCGGGGGATACTGGATTTGCACCAATCCGGAGTTAGGCCGGAACATGGGACCGAGACGGCACGCCTGTCAGTCTAGGACGACATCTTGAAGGCTGCCAATGAAGGTAAAATCAGCTTGCTAGTCATGGTGGACCTCTTGGCAGTCTTTGATACAGTCGATTTTGAGATCCTTATCTCAAGACTTTCTGCAGTGGCTCAGGTATCTAATGAGTCACTGCAATGGTTCACTTCCTTTCTGAATAACCGAACACAGCAAGTTAAATTGGGGACTTTTATTTCCGATTCCTTACCAGTTGAATGCGGAGTGACCCAGAGCTCCTCCCTGCCACCATTGTTATTTAACGTTTATATCCGTCCCTTGCTGGAAATCTTTTCGGAATTCAGTCTACATTCTCATTCCTACGCTGATGATACACAGATCTATGTTCAGTTAAAAAAAACATGGAAGCAACTAAAAGAGTGTTAGTATGTGCTAGTAAAATAAAGAGCTGGATGGTGGCTAACAAGCTCCAGTTAAATCCAAGTAAAACAGAGATTATTGTGTCCGGACCTCAGACAAAATTGGCTAAAACCTTGCAACATATGCCCTGCTCAGAAATATTTGATGTCCGCATATCATTTGCCACAAAGGTAAAGAATCTTGGATGCACTCAGCAGGCAAACCTAGGTTGCCACACGCAGGTAAACGATGTGGTAAAATCTGTATAATGTAACAGATTTTATGACACAGCACACTCCAGCCAGGGACTTCTTCCACTGACACTGAAGGTGGGGCACAATGAAAACCGCATTTTTATTTTTATTTGAACCCTGGGTTCTTTTTTGAGAAGGCACCCAACCCGTCTCACACCCACCTTCACAAATACCATGTGTTGCAATGGCCATGAACCAGGCCGGTGTGTAACAATGAAATATTTATTTATTTTTATAATTCAAATAAAAAATCAGAGCAAAACAAAATTTAGGGCAGCAGCCACCACAGCGTGGCAATACAAATGCACAACCTTATAGCACAGTTAATTCAGCTTTTAACACTAAATACATACACCTTAAAGGGAAATGGCAACAAAATCACTTTTCTTCACATTCATAATTGGCAAATACGTTATGCACTCCCCCTGCAACACTTCCCCCCAAACACCTGCTGACTAAATTCTGTGTGGATGGAAAGCAGTGGCAAGGAGTCAGTAAGAAGAGGGAAAAAATCGGATTGAAAATTCAGCCCACCACACCAGAATGGGAGGCCAGAAACAAAATGAAAACCTTACAAATGGGCAAAATGGCATACTCGGATTTTACTGGTTACCTATAGATCAGTTTACACTTGTGGTTGTATAGCTTGGACAGAAATGTGTGTGGTTGCACTACAGAGACAAGGTAGCTTACAGGCTACTGTGCAGGGCACTAAAGGTGCCCTCAGGTGACCACAGGTGAGAAAATCGATTTTGGGAAGGAAAACAATGCAGCAGAAATCACACGCGGCAGAATTGCAATTCCTTCCTTATTTCACACGGGCTTTAAACTGGCAAACAGCTGAGAAAATGGGCTTAGCAGTCAAAAATCAGAAATAGCTTTTTTGGATGAGGAACACAGGCACAGAACAGATGGGATACTGAGGGGAAGGGATGACTCTTTATGGAATGATAGTATGGGTTCTTTTATGGAAAATGCAAGTCTGATTTGTAAAGGAAAAGCAAAATACATATTTTAATGACTATGTTCTTAAGGAAAGATACTGCGTGCAAGGGGGTTAATTTCGAATTTCAACTAGCTTGCACTACGTACCTCCTTATAGGGGAATTAATTAATTTAATTCAAAATGGCACTAAGGATTTACACAGATAACTGAAATGATTCGGATTACGCTAACAGATATCGACTAACACAGATTCTTCTAGGAAAAGGGTAAACAAAGGATACTGGCAATTTGGGAAATGACTAGGGTTTTTATGGGATTATTATAGGATATGAACAGGATGCAGCGTAAAAGATTGGGATATGCAGTTTTTGGGTACTGGGTGATGTGATACTTACAAGGTACACTTAGGTTTGGTGTTTTGGACAGCCAATAAGGTCTCTGGAAAGTGAGCCAAGGATATGGTCACGTGCAGCGGAAGAAGAGATCTGGTTACTGGGTCAGCTGGGCTCTCCTGGATGGGAACAGCTGGGCAAAGTCTGGTCACTGTGGACAGCGGGATGGGTCAGCTGGGCAAAATGTCTGGTCACTGGATTCTCCTGAAAGGGATCAGCGGCCTTTCCTCCTTTCTCCCTGGATTTTTGGGTATTCCTTGATCTGCATAGGTGGTTCTGCCTGGATCAGGATAGTGGGATGTATCTCTGATTCCCTGGATCTTGGGGGTCTGCTTTTCAGTTGCTTGTTCCTAGTGTTTCCCTGTCTCCCCCTTATATAGGCAAAGTGACATTAGAGAATTTTACAATCTGGGTGGAAGTACTTTGGACTTCCCCCTTGAATGGGATAGGCCAGGCTACGGTGTCCCCTCCTCAAACTAGGCTGATTGGCTCAGAGGAACTGACATCACCTTATGTGTGTGCATTGTATGACTTCCTTTGTCTCACAAGTCTATTTTTCAGAAAATTGAGTTATGGAACAAAAACTCCATATTTACACTAGTCATCATCATAAAAATCAGATAGGCAGATCCCATATTTCACAGGGAATCAAATCATCTGATCGCCATCTCTGTGTGAACTAGCATCGCTTTTGTGCACAATTTCGTCATTTTTAGGAAGAATATCAATTCTGCAAATGGCTACACCTATGCCCACTAGTATCTGGCATATTTTCCTAAAGTTTAGTGTCTGTGCCATTTATGCTTCACCCAGAAATGCATTTTTCCTGCCATTCTAGTTCCCCAGGTGGCAGCAAGATTCTCTGGGTCTCATTCTGTTTGTTTAAAAATCACATGAAAACTGTCATAATATCACATTACTGCTTATTCAGATGGCGGGGAAAAATGTCTTAAAGTTTAATTCCCTTTATTGTCAATGAGGTATATTTGCCCTGGATGTGGCCGGTACTATGAATCCCCACAGCAACTGTCCCTGCCAAGCTTGGCTGGCAACAAAGAACTTTTATGATGTCTTTTGGAGTAGTGGACAATTCTGCCTTCAGAAGGAGGCTTGAGGAAATCGCACCTCACTGTTATGCCGAGCCCAACTTGCCTACTTTGTTCATTCTGACAGGGCTGCCGACCAGTCAGACGAGGCTGCGAACTTCCACACCTCTGGGCCTTTCATGTACCCATGGGGGGCCGGTTCACATTTCTGTTCCCTTGGGAGGCAAGGCACCTTTGAGGTAAGTGCTTGCCAAACCTGTTCTGCTGGTTTCCCAAGTTTTTTTTTCTTTTCTTTCATTCAACAGAAACCAAGTCTTTTTGAATATAAATATAATGTACATTTTAGAGCAAGACCCCCATCCCCACATATTTAATCCCATTTCTGTGTGAGTACAGCCTGTAATTGTCTTTCATTTTGAAACAGCATTCACCTGCTTTGCAAAAAGCACCGCTTTACACAAGGGTTAATTTTTCTTGGATGTCTCTTTACAAATGCGTTTTTTGCCGCACACAGTTTCACTTCACTAGATCTTCTGGAAGGCCTTTACAGAAACAGTCAGTTTCTGAACACAGAGAGATATATTTCCAAGCATCTCTTTGAAACTGACATGGGAAAAAGAAACACTGCATCATTTCTTTCATTTACTGTGGTTTGTGGTGCGTGATGGTTGATAGCAAAAGAAAACACAAGCATGTTCATTGGGAAACCACATTCTTTGCCTTTCAAGTGATACATCAGCTGTTCTGGAAATGTATTGCCTCATTTCTTGATGCTCAGCAGAAACAAATCATGCCAGGGTGGGTTTCCATGAAGAGCACGACTTTGTGATATTTTAAAATGAAATCAAGAGCAAAGTCTTGAATGCAGGTAATTTTCTTGTGGAGCCTGAAGTCTTGAAATGACAGAACAGCAATGCATAGCCATTCTGAACCTAAGTTATTGTCCCTGGATTTGCGTGAAGGAAAACAATATGCAGCCATTCTTGGGGTGGCAGCGTTTAAATCTTGCCCCACATGTACTAAGCAGCCAAAAGGACAGCCGTTTTTGGGTGAATGTTGAAATGCAGTTTTGTGATGAAGGGAATTTCTGTTGGGGCTGGTAAGTGTACCCCACAATACTATCATCTTAAACTGTTAAAACCCCTGTTACCGCTGATTTCACACACAGATCGCTCCCTGGTTGTCTGTGCAGTGGTTAATTCCAGGCTAGATTATTGTAATGCCCTTATGGAAATACCAAAAATTCTAATTTAGCACCTGCAGGTTCCGCAAAACATAGTTGCTGGGCTTTTTTTTCATTACCCCGACGTTCACATATCTCCCAGTCTCGGAGGAACCTTCATTGGTTACCAATACAGCAAAGGGTGCTGTTCAAGACCCTCTGTCTGACGTTTAAATGCCTCCATGGGACTGCTCCGAGTTTTCTTGTGTCAAAAAGCTCTGCCTATCACCTAGACCATACTCTTCGATCATCAGGGCCCCATTTATTGGTGGTTCCTCCATCAAGATCTGTGACCTGGGGTGATGGACGTTTCTACTGTTCAGGGCCAAGAGCATGGAAGGCACTTGCTTGCGACCTTCGGAAAATCGATTCTCTTCTTGAATTCAGGAAAAAGTTAAAAACCTATCTCTTTGATTAAATGTGAATATAATGCTGGCTTTCTGATTCTCCCTCTTAAACCACCTGCGCCAAATGCAATTCCTTGCTTGGTTCCAGTCAGCATTACAAACAGAAAATACATACATACATACATACATGTTGGGGAGGGTTTCATTTCAACTGTGACCACTGCTTGCCATGCAAGCATGGTGCGCAGTGTTCACAGTTGAAATTAGACCCTCCTCGACGAGGGCTTCATTTCAATTCTACACACAACGTGCCATGCTTGCAAAGGTAGGGAGCGTCTGCACTGGATCCCTACAGGACCCGCCTGCTTTATGCTGGTGCATAAAGCTGGCAGATGCCATAGGAATCTCCAGCATTTGCGCCATCTTGAAAATCCATGCCCGCGCAAATGGTGGAAGCCGTGCCATCAATGGTAGGCCTGAACGTGAGCCCCTTTGTGATTTGCAAATAAATCCCAAATCAGCTCGTTTGAAGAACGTCAAATATGCAGAAATGTGCACCTGCCAGTGATTAGGCTCACCGCATGCACAAGATGTCTGTATGAGCCCTTAGCCAAAAAAAGGGTGAGAACCCCCTACTCCTGCCTCTGTGCGTTGCTGTGTGGTTATAACAGCGAAATGCATACGTCGCAGGATTAAGTTAAGAGCATGCCGCATGTTCTAAGGCGCGCGTAGCAGCCATTTCTTTCTCTCCTTACGCACACAGTAAACAAATGATTCAGAACCAAAATGAAGGCTGCCACCAGCTGTGGGTAAACAGCTGCACATCTACGCTCCCATGGCTGCCGTTCATCCCTTACTCTGTGCTCAATAGTAGAAGTGTACCAAAAATAGTAGTGGAACTCTGATCCCAGTAGGCGACAGGATAGGTAGGAGGGTTGCAGCCATGCTGGTTGACATCCAATTGAGTTGAAACTGATTTCAGTTTAGCAGTTTAGCAGTAACTGCTTTTGGTGAAAGTGGTTGCAGAAAATAGTGGACCTGTTAATAGTAAAAAATAGAAGTAGTGGAACTCCACTCCCGACCGTTCCCGCTCACTTCGACCACTGCCTGTGCTGCTTTCTTTGTGTTAGGGACAAGGTGTATGCACTTGCAGACTCCTATGGTGGTGAGCCGGCAGAGTACAAACAATTCAATAATAATAATAATCGCTATTGTTGGCTCTCGTCCAGTCGTATTCTTTCATTTCCGCAGTCACCAGCAGGATAAAAGTTTCAGCACTGGCCCTAGTTCTGCCATCAGCATATCATGCAAGTTTAGGAACTTTACATGTTCCCCTTCTGAATTCTGCAATTTGTAGTTAAAAAGTAACCACAGTTTCTCTATTTCGTGCACATTACATCCTTTTAGGGTTTAAAGGCCTCTTCCTGGGGTTTGTTTTTGAGGATAAAGGGAAGACAGGATGCTTACTTATCTGGTGTGTGGATCTGGGAGCATATTTGGGCTAGAGGTGAACCCAGTGTTATGGTACTCATTTATCAGCCCCAAAGGATGAAAGCCTGAGTGGGCGTTATAGTTACGTCCTACAAGGATGGCAGCAGTGCTAAACTCAACGCATTTGTTTTCTGGATCAAAGGCTGAGTCGGTGGGCATAAGGTCTTCGCCGTGCCGGAACCATGAAAATGGCAGTTGCGCCGCAATGATTCTGAGGTGGCGTGTGGTTGAAATCGGGGCGGCCAAGAGGGGCTACGCCCACTCTTATAAAAACGTTGCCCCCCCAACAGCCCACCTAACGGTTATGTGTTTGTTTTGGTGTGCCAACCCAAGATTTCCATGAGGCCACCCCTATGAAAAATGTCTGGGGGCGCCACTGGTTGAAATCCTCTGCAAAAAATGGTACAAAAAGGTCACTGAGTGCCGGAAAATGTGACTTTTTGTGGTGCAAAAGGTTAAGATCTAAGCTGTAATATGAGGGAGAGTCTGAATAGTGGGAAGGTACTAACGCAAAACAATGAAAACAGGTTCATGTAAACGTGAGATATGGAGCTTAAATCCAGAGAGTAATGTTAATGTTTAAGGACATTTGTACCGCGCACTATCACGACCGGAGTGGTCCCCTGGCGCTCTGGCTGCTCTGAAAGAAGGGGAAGGGAGGATGAGTTAGTGGGAGGAGGCTGGAAAAGTGTAAGAGAACAGTGATGTGCTGTTGGTGGCCTCAGCCCGGTGGGTCCGTTGGCTGGGCCTGGAGTGTTTGCGGACGGTAGTCGTTGTGTGCTGTTGTGCGAGTCTATTTTTGTTTTGTTGTTGCAATGTAGTGAAGTTTGTGTGGTCTGTTGTGCTGTAGGTTTGTGGTTGTTTTTGAGAGATGCATGCACAGGAGTAATGCGTGCACAGAAAGTCAAGGGTGAAGCACACGTGGACAGCTGAAAATCCCTGCTACTGCATGAGGTTACTGAAGCTTTTTTTAATTTTGATCTCTGACTGTGTCTTTATGGAGGCCGCAGGACAGGATGCCCAGGATGGAAATAGCACCCCATGATGCAACACACAAGACATCCAGCGAAAGAGACCTCAACTCCCCCCGCCCTCCCCTGCTTGAAAAGCGAACCGCTTTCAAGTAGAAACTCAGCGCCCTGCACGCATCCAGGTTTTGTAGGGTCATCTCGACTACTGATCTGGGATGCAGAAAGAAAGTTGGTCAGCACGGTTTATAGTGATTGCATCGAATGCCAAAGCATTGAATGCCTTAGCATCTAAAAAAAGCAACGAAAAAAAAGTATCAAATGCATTTTTTAAAAACATTTTTTTAATGGGGTGTCCCCCAACCCCTGTTTTTTTACCCCTTAAAACCCATTATAATTAAAATAAAACCTTTACCTTTGAAAAAAAATGCATTTGATGCTTTTTTCAATGCATTGTTTTCAAAGCTTTTGGCATTCAATGCTTTGTTTCTGTGCAATGACTGGATACCATCAGCACGTATGAAATATATGACCGTCAGAGAAGACTTTGGGAGTAAATGTGGGGTGTTTCCTGAGCACCCCCATGTCTTTGCTGTGGAGAGTAAAAGGTTTGTTTCCAGAAAGGGCATTGCACTCACTCATCCTACAGGCTGGAGTGATTGCAGCCAAGAGAGCTTTAGTCCGGGAAACTAATCTTAGTTCTCCAGAAAGGATAGGCTTGAAGGCTTGGTGAGCACCCCCTGGCAAGACCTTATTTAGGTACCAATGAGGATGACGCTGTTGTGTTGCCTTGTTATCACCAGGATGGGAAGATAACCTATCTCTCTACCTGAATTCCTATTGGCCCAATGACTGCCAGAAACTACCTGAATGCCAGACCTAGCCCGAACGATAATGAATGGCAATATATCTTCAAAGAAACTAGAGAGAGGACTTACTGCTTTATTGAGGGCCCAGTGGCAGAGAAGCAACAACTTGTGGCAACACTGTTGTCTTGTGGAAGACTTTCTTGCAACCTGTATGATCTCCAAGTTGCCACTAGATGAACTCAGGTGACCTATGGGCTATTGCTCAGGGAACCAGTTGTTAAGCTCACTGATTGTGGGGAGGGGTGAAGAATCATGTGTCATACCTATGTATTCCCTATGGAGAAAGTGGAAATTCAATAGATATACCTAAACTCACCTCCCACCATCATGGCGGCTCCATTGCTCCACCCTTTGTCACCACCCTTACAGGACTAGTCTATTCCAAGATGGCCGCTTCAACGTTTCCTATTTATACCACTTTCCAATTTCAGATTTACCACTGCCCTTGTCTTAAACCTCGGGGTCAGTGTTGGAATTGGGCAGGCTCCCCAATACTCTACCCTCCAATGACCTTCTGACAGGTAAGGGATCAGTGAACCTTTCAAAATTCTAGTTGCCATTCTGCATGTCTTATTCTGAACAGAATTTAATAACTCATAACAGAAAGTAACGCCTTTAATAGTAAAATGGATCAACAAGTACAACAACTCATGGAGAGAATGCAAAATCTCACTACAGAGATCCAAACGCTAAAAAAATGATAACGCAATGCTTAGACAATTGGTGACTCATCCCCCTCAACAATATGACCTACTGCCTGGTTCTCTACCAGGAGGTAAATTCGATGGTAACCCCAAAAAACTATGAGAGTTCATAAATTGATGTGTAGTACAATTTGCCTTTAAACCAGCTTACTTTCCAACATACCGTACCAAAGTAGGTCATATGATCTCCAACCTCGCTGAAGCCGCCCTCACCTGGGCCACTCCGCTGGTGATTACCAAAAATCAGATTCTGGGTTCCTAGCCTGGATTCTTCCATAGCCTTCAGTCCATTTTCAGCAGACAAGAGGTAGTCACATCAGCACAAGAACATCTCTTGGGCGTCCGACAAGGTTCAATGGACACCTTGTCTTTTATCACCTTATTCAAACGGTTCTTCAAATGGACTATCGATTACAAGAACGTCATGTGGAAAAAAGACGTCCTCTGACTCCTTGGTTGCCAGAAAACCACCGACTTGGCCTAAAGAGTCAAAAAGAAGAGGGACCTATGCAAATTGGAGCGGCTCGAGGTCTGTTAACTTCAGAAGAAAGAGCCAGATGCCATACCTTGGGCCTCTGTATGTATTGTGCCTCCAAAGACCACGAATGAAAGGACTGTCCCTTGGTCCCACCCAGACGTTCCGGAAACGCAACATCCCGGTCATAAAGGGAACTATGATCTGGGAAGGGAAGTTCAGTTCCCCTTCCTCCACCAAAATGGTAATCATCAAAATCTCACTAAAAAGGGAGACCACCTCCTCAACAACATCCCAGCTCTGATTATGGAGCAGCAGGGAATTTCATAGACGCCCAATTTGCTAACAAATATCAAATTCCTCGGAGACCACGTTCCACTTTCATCCCAGTAGAAGCGGAAGACGGGACTCCCTTGTCTTCCGACCTAATTAAGGAGGAGACAGAGCCCTTACTCATGAATATCATGTCCCATCAGGAAGACATTTCTTTTGATCTAATCCGAGCAGCACATTATCCTATCATCTTGGGGCTTCCCTGCCTAGTACTTTACAATCCGTTTATCAATTGGACAACAGGCACACTCTTCCTAGGATCAGAACACGGCTTAAAAAATTGCCTCTCTAAAGGGTCAGTCAGTCTTCACACCCCATCCTCTACTAATCAACCTCCACCAGAAAACGTTCCCATCAAATTGATGGTAACCTTAACAAGTAATTATCAAGATTATGAGGAAGTGTTTTTGGATCTGGATTAAAAGGAGCTTCCCCCTCATTGAAGAGATGATTGCTCCATCAATTTAATCCCTGATAAACCGATTCCCTTCGGAAGAATGTACAATCTGTCTCAACTCGAAAAAAATGCCCTACAAGAGTACCTGAACAGCAACCTCCGCAACTGACTCATAACAGAATCTCATTCTCCAGCAGTAGCATCTTTATTCTTCAACCCTAAAGAAGACACCACTGAATTGAGGCCCTGCGTTTACTTCAGAGGGTTCAATAAAGTAACCATACCAGATAAATACCCCATGCCTCTAATACCAGGCACACTAGAAGCAGTAAAGGGAGCAACCATCTTTACAAAACTTGATCTAAGAGGTGCATACCACCTCATCCGAGTCCGCCACAGGGACAAGTGGAAGACTGCCTTTAGAACCCCATTAGAACATTTCGAATATAGGGTCATGCCCTTTGGCCTCTCCAACACCCCGGCAGTTTTCCAAATATTTATAGATCATGTATTTTCAGACCTACTCCTAAACTCAGTCGTTGTGTACATCGATAATATATTGGTATTTTCAAAAAACCTCTCTGACCATAGTCTTCATGTTCGGGAAGCTCTAAAGAGATTAAAAACAAAACCACCTTTTTGCCAAACTAGAAAAATGCACCTTTCACCAACCTCAAATCTCATATTTGGGATACATTCTATTTGCCCAAGGGACACAAATGGACCTTCGGAAGGTCCAAGAAGTTGGCAATTGGCCCATCCCACGAACGGTGAAAGAGATCCAAAGTTTCTTGGGTTTTTCCAATTTGTACCGCAAATTCATCCCTCAGTTCTCTCGCATGGTACTCCCTATCACCAGTCTACTCAAGAAAGACCACAAGTTTGAGTGGAATAAAGAAGCCCAAGAAGCCTTTGGGGAATTGAAAATGGCCTTTATCACAGCACCCATTCTAAGACTACACAATCAGAAACAGTCATTCATAGTGGAATCAGATGCCTCAAACAATGCAATAGGGGCAGTTGTAAAACAGAAAGACAAGGCAGGGAAGGAACACCCCCTTGCCTATCTATCCAAAACACTAAACTGCTCAGAAGTCAACTATACATTTCTAAAGAAAGAACTTCTGGCTATAAAAAGGGCCTTCCAGGAGTGGAGACATTTGCTGATCGGTGCCCGATTCCCCATCGAGGTAAGAACTGATCACCATATTTTAAAGGTTCTACAGAATACGGAAACACAGAATAGCAGACAAGCCTGATGGGCTCATTTTTTTCTGCCTACTGAATACAGTTCACTTTCATCCCAGGTAATACCAATATTATGGCGGATGCCCTTTCCAGAAAACTAATCAGTCTCCAAACCTACTTTCAAAAAGAAAGGATGTTTCCGGACACCACTTTTGTCTTTATTGTAAAGGACTAAATATCCAGCATCAGGGATGTTACATCCTCAATGGACACCCTCATCAGCTTCGATAAGGAAAAACTCAAAGTTATAGAAGAAGATGGTCTGTACTTTCACGATACCTTACTATACTTGCCTTCAGAGGAATTAAGAAAGGAAGCTCTCCGACTAAACCATGACTCTCTGATAGCTGGCCATCGAGGCATTAAGGCTACCCTGTTGTTACTTAAAAGGCACTTCTGGTGGCCTCAAATTTTACAAGATGTACATGATTATGTTAACTCCTATTCCACTTATAGTCCAACAAAGATATCCCGCCAACATCCTTTTGGATTGCTTGTTCAACCACCGGTCCCTACTAGACCTCGGCAACAAATCTCAACAGATTTTATAGTTGATCTTACACCTTCCAACAACCACACTGTCATCATGATCACAATAGATTTCTTTACAAAACTCGCACATTTTGAAGCGTTACCTCAGATCCCCACTGCAGCACAAATGGCCACAGTGTTTCTTCACTCTATTTCCTCCAAACACGGCCTCCCAGACACTATCATCTCAGACAGGAGTAGGGGAGAGATGCCCACTTGGTTTCCTTTCAATTAAAGATTCCATCCCTCTAGGCCATGAGCCAGGAAGATCTCTTTGTATTTGTCCCTGTGCAGCATTTCATGTCTTAGAGTACATGTAAGGAGTAAGGCAGGTATCATATCTGTATTCGTTGCTAATGAATAGACAGTGTTCTTAAATTATTGGTCACGTGTGATGGGACCATCTTTGGAATTATTTCACCTTGCATTTATTGGAATTCTAGCAAATGTTAATGTAGGTGTTATGGTTTATTTTACCATTGGGGCACTATTGAGTTATTCTGCATGGATTTCTCTTGGCTTTTAGTGGCTTGCACCTGGCTAACAATGGTTGGTGTGCTCTTCTAAACTTTAATTAATCTGGTAGTAGATGTCTGCATCGCCATGAATTGCTACCTTGTGCGTCTCTGCAACGTTATGACCCTCCCCTAATTCGCTGTAACCTTGGATGTGGTTAACAGCTTCTGCCTGAGCTCTGCAAGGATCTGTATTTCTGTGGTTTCAGCATTTTGTGTTCTCTAAAAGCCTTGAGGCCTTTGTCTATCTGAAGGTGCGCTGTAGCTCTTATTTTGTAAAAGATGGCTGCTCATTACTCTCGCATTTCTATGTTAGTGAGCTATATTCACATGTCGTTCATATTGCATTCAGCATATACATTGCTTTTTTTAGTATTCTTCATGTCTTATTGATGCTATGTTAATATTCTTCATGTATAAGTTGTGATATATCCAAGGATGTCATAACTTCTTTGCCTGGGGGAACACCCCCCTTATGTGGGATAGGGATGGCAGCTGATTCCTGATCCTGACCCGGGGGGTGGGTATTTGAGGGAGGACCACTTGAGGGGAGGTAGCTCTCAGGGAGACCCGATGACATAAATGGAGGAAACCACATATCCTCCTTTGTCTTTAAAGGGTGCCTCCCCAGTTCCCCATGCCTTAATGGCATGCTGTTACCCTCATTTCCCAACTCAGGGTTAGGTTGATGTGTCTACTCTACAAACTCCCACTAGGGAGAATATGTGGGCCACTGAGACGAGGAAGAGGCAGGGAGTATGGAGGATTACTCCCCAGGTAACTCAATGTCCATCGCCACAGAGTTATCTAAAAACTAATTTGTCATTTAGAACTACTCGGAACCCGTTTTCCAACTCCATCTATAGGTCACCAACCTTCCTATCCAAAACTACTAAAGACACTTCCTCAAACTCTACCTGTAAGCTATCACAAACTGACTTTCCTTTTTCTAATACTGGAAGTACTGCTACGAGGAAGAGAAGCCGTGTAATGAAGATCACGATAGACCGAGAACACACACTGCACTCTAGTTGTCGTGATCACATTTGGCAGGTGGGACATTTAAACAGAAAGATCAACTGATGTGCAGGACCTGTCCGGAGAACTCCTGTCTGCTGACCAAGAGGCTGCCAGTTGGAAGCGAGGTCCGTGGAGCCAACGTGCTCATGAGAGGAACCGAGGGAGGCAGACTCCAGAGTCAGGTAAACTGTAGCAATGCCAGAGCAAGAAGGATGGCTTCCTGGCATGCAGCTATACTGGAGAGTCACCTCCGTGCTACTGTAGCCCAAGGGAACACATAGCAGACGAGCAAGAGATGCAACGAGACGGGAACCACAAGGAAGAGGCAGTGAACCCGAAAGGAATAAGCCAGACACCTGCAGGACGCTGCAGGATTTATTTATTTATTTATTCATCAGGCATTTATAATGCACCTATACAGCAAATTGTGTTTCAAGGTGCCACAAGACAGAGGGGGCGGGGGGTGCGAACAGGGGTGAATAACCACAAAAAGGGTCCTACTGGGTCATGTGTCATGCGGATCGTGCAAATGCAGTAACAAGAAGTGCTGGGGAGGGGGATGTGCTGGTCAGAGCAGAATGCACTAATGCTAAGGTGGGAAGGGAAGAGTGGAGAGCATGCAAGTTCTTGGGTAAGGGGAGAAGAGGGCCCCTGGGCTATACGAGTGCTAAGTGAAAGTGCTGGGGAAGGGGGAGGTGTAGGCCCCATCAGGCTAGTACAGAGGGAGGGAGCCCAGTAGGGCAAGAGCAGGTTTGAGGGGGCATCAGTGGAGAACAAAGTTCTTGGTAAGGCTGGGCAAGGAGGACCTGGTGTCCTGTAAGACTCAGCCCAGACAGCCAGTCAAAGTGCAGCAGAGGGGGACAATAGCAGGGGGGAGAGGGCTGGAAGAAGAGAAAAGGAGGATCTTGAGAAGCTTCCAGAATTTATGGAGATCTGGCTCAAGCCTGAGAGGGGCAGTGAGGCAATTTCAGAGGGAGGCTCCTGCGGAAGAAAGCGATCTACCCCCCACTCTATGCTTGGAAAAGCATCTGATCTACAGAGAGTTGGAGCTAGAAGACCAAAGGGGAATGACCCAAAAAGAACAAAAATAATAAACTGTATGATATATTTGACCGAATTTAGGCTGTATGAAAATCCGGTACAACCAAACATTTGATCAAATATGCCATACATGACTTTTATAGTGAATAAGGGGAACAGGGTGTGCAGGGGTGTGCCCCACACCCCTTGCTTGCTATAATGAGAACAGGAGTTGTGGGGGTGTCGCCCGCATAGGGGAATAACATTTTTGTTAAAAAAAGGTAAGGACCCTGCAGCGCTGGTTCCCAAGCACGTAAGTGAAGGGAACCAGTGTCGCAGGGAGTCAGCGATACACAACGAGGTGTGCCTTCAAAAGGTCAGTAGGGGGCTATGCTTGGGGAGGCATTTACTTTGGGTTGGTTGACTGTAACGGTCAAGTTAGCTAGTGTCTTTCCGGCCGCAAACATTTCAGTTACAGGCAAACCCCCCAAATCTGACCAAATGCTCTAGCAGTGAGGTATTTAGGGAGAGAGAGTTGGAGGAAGAGGCGACCCAGCCCCCAGAAAGCCTTGTGGATAATGCAGAGGGTCTTGAACTTGATCCTCGCAACATTGGAGAGCAAGTGGAGAGATTTCATGGCTGGAGAGATGTGGTCCCTGGGCTTGATGCTAAGGATAAGCCTTGCAGTCCTATTCTGGATTAGTCGAAGCTGGTGAACGGAGGATTTAGGCAGATTGATGAAGAGGCTGTTGCAGTAGTCCAGCTTAGAGAGGACCAGATTTCTGGAGACAATGAGTTTCTGGGGGAAGGTGAGGAAAGGGAGGATGGCTCTGAGGAGGTGCAGCTGAAAGTGGGCCTTCTTGCAAGGTGAGTGATGTGAGGAGAGAAGGAGAGAGAGGAGTCGAAGATGACACCAACGTTTGTCACCTCACAAGAGGGTGAGCGGAGGTGGCCCATGGAGGGCAGCCAGAGAGTAGGAGGGAAGGAGAGAGCAGGGGTCACAATGAGAATGATCTCAGTCTTACTTGCATTAAAGCAGAGATCGTTAGAAGCTTACCATGCCTGAATAGCAGCCAGACAGTCCGGAATGAGAGAGGAAGAAGAGGAGGAAGTGTAGGGAGGCTTGAAGGACAGCTGTGTGTCATCTGCATAACACTGGAAGTGAGTAGAGAAGGCAGAGATCAAATGGGCTAGAGGGGTAATGCAGATGTTGAAGAGCCACAACGATAGGATAGAGCCCTGAGGGATGCCGCAGGTAGAAAGTGTGATGGGGGAGACAAAAGGGCCTGGAAAGGTTGGTTAGAGAGGAAGGAGGTCAAGCACTCCATTGCCAGGTCCGTGATGCCCTGGTTATCACAGAGCCGATTTATAAGGGTGGCATGATTGACCGTATCAAAGGCAGAGGAAAGATCAAGAAGGGTGAGAATGGACGGAGAGTTGGAATCTAGATTTGAGAGCAAGTCTTCACAAGTGTTCAGGAGTGCAGTGTCTGTGCCTATATCAGCTCTGAAGCCAGATTAGTGGTTATGGAGACAACCAACAGATCAGTGTGGTGGATCAGCTTGGAGATGACCAGGTTCTCCAAGAGTTGGCACAGGAAGGAGGGGTCGGAAGAAGGCTTTTTGAGGAGATGGTGCATAAGGGAGTGCTTGAGGGGTAGCAGGAAGAAGCCAGTGTCAAATAAGTGATTGCAGAAATCAGCCATGGAGCAAGGGATGCAATGTTGTCATTGATAATTCTTGATAATGTCCTATTTGTATGAGCCTTTCATAGAGAGGATTTATCTAGAGATCTCACCCAGTGGTATGGGCGAGAAAGAAGAGAGTAGGAGGGAAAGGGGGAGGGCAAAGGAGGCCTGAGAGCAGGTGAGGGAGAGGGAGGGGAGAAGAGAAGAGTGAGGACAGGATGCCCTGAGTTTTGGTAATGAAGTGAGAGGTCAGTGCAGTGCAGAGGGTCAGGGATGGCAGAGGAGGGGTGGAGAATGCAGTATGATTGGCAAGTTCCCTGAATTTTTTACGCAGTTCAGCCACGTTGTTAGTGGCCCCAAAGAGGCCGGATTGGATTTAGGCCGTCTTCTTCAAGCGGATGGAGAGTCTGTATTGCCTTTGGAGTAGGAGGCAGGCCAGTCTGTCAGAGGATGTGCTTGTGGCCTCCAACTTCTGCTCTGTAACTCTGCACTTGTGTTTCGGAGATGCTAGGTCAGAATCATACCAGGTGTTGTGCTTGGAGGCAGGCTTGGAGGCAGGCTTCATGCGGATCCTAATGACAGGGGCACGGATGTCCGAGTGTTGAAGATGGAGAGATCAATGTTAGCAAGGGCAGTGTCAGTGTGAGAGTCCGTGGCAGTAGTGTGAGGGGGAATAAAAGTGGCAGCAAAAGCAGCAACTGAAACTCGCTTCATTTGTCAAATGATGGAGTAGGATCACAGTGGGAGAGACAATTCCCGCTGCAGCAACCCGATTAGACCGCCAAAGGGAAGAGAGGACACTGGGGAATCATGACAATGGTATCAGAAGGAAAAAGAAGTAAATGATATGAATGAGATGGAACGAAATATACCATATGCCTTAAAGAAACAGAACAATATTGTTACGCTCACCTGGTATCCACGGGGACGCCACCCAGCACTGGTTGGATGATTTGCACTCTCGAACCCTCTTCGGGTCCCTTGGTAAGACCTCTGGTTAAAGATGGGTCTGCAATATAGGAGAGCTGGATTCAATACCAGATTGTCTTTAAGTTTTCCCACCTCCCTTGGCCTTAACTCCTTCCTCCCCCTTGGGCCCTCTCCACACCTTAATATTGTAAAAGGTGGATTCTCTGTCCTGCTCCTCGTGGCAGGGGCGCGTATTTGTGGGGAGCGAGCAACGATCAAGTTAATTCACTGGTGCAATCCCCCCTGTGGGAATCCAGGCCTGCTGCGACTCCATAGGTTTGCTGCTTTACAGTCTTTATGTGCAGTTCTTGTGTTCCTCTTAGTTCGAATAATAATGCCTTGCTTCTTTCCTTTTAGGTATGGAAAGGTATTTTGGTGTTGTCATGCAGTTTGAAGATGAGCATGGGCCGGTAGGCGAAAGCACGATGTGCGCAATGCTGTCCGGTGAGTAATGCGCGATGTGTGGCGCTGTTTCGCCTTTTATATTGCTAACCTGTGTCTTTTCTCTCCTTGCAGGTTGCAATGTTCCTCTCCGGGTGCCGTAATGTTCCAGCAATGACACTGACCAGGAGATGACTACCCAGGTAAAAATTGTGTGGCTTTCGTGAAAATGTGAGTAAACGCTTACTAATGCTGTCTTTCTTTCTCCTCTTTCCAGGTTATGGTATTCCAGGATGCATGCAGTGCCGGATGATGGAGTTCGTACCTTCAGGTGAGTGGAAATGAAGTCGGCGATGGATTGAAGACAGGATACTGTTCCAGGTAAGTTTTGTAGTGTTCTTTCTCTCTCTGCAGGTCCTTGGTTTCAGGTAAACTGGCATCAAAGAACTGGACACGGAGCATTACGCTGCCCACAGCAGAATAGCGCAAAGCATTTTCTGCTGCTTGGGTACGGTTTAAATAGTCTCAGGTACAGTAGTCCAGGTAAAATAGTCCCAGGCCTGCCACAACCAAAGTAGTCCAGGTAAAGTAGTCCCAGGACTGCCACACCCAAAAGACTAGACCGCATAGCTCTGTTCCTTGTAACACTGAGTTATGTGTGTGCCTCCATGATGGCTGAACCCCCCAAACCCCCCAAGTTAAATAGTCCCAAGTAAATAGAGCCATTCTAATGTTGGTCTTCATGATGGTTATGAGCCTGGCGCCAAAGGCGCCAGGACTGACTCCAAGAGAGTCTTGAATGAGGTTTTAAGGCCTTTGACCTGGCCCTAACTGGAAGGCTGACTTGCCAGTGAGGGCCAGGGGCAAGGGTCATGACAAACATACTAATAAGAGACTGTCAAGTTTGCAAGTGTTTTGCATGTACAGAAAGTCCTGGCAGAAGAGTATACCAGGCATTACAAGTTATAAGTGTATGAGAACAAGTATATAAAAAAATCCCTGGCAGAACAAGTATACCAGGCATCCACAAGTCAGAAGTGTTTGCATATAAGACAAGTCTCTGCAAGAGAGTGTGCCAGGCAAGATCTTAATATATTAAATATATTACATGGGAAAATCCTGACAAAAAATATAACAAGAGATAACCAAGGAGTGAGTGAAACATATCCAGGAGTGGAAGAAGCCTGGCAGGAGAGTACACCAGGCAGATCACTAAAAATCAGATTGCCAATCCAGTTACTTATGCCAATTTTGTTGATGCTCCATGGGAATCTGGAACATTTGTGTTGGAGTTAAACATTTACATTTCTTCTTTTGGACATTTGTACACATTTCAAGGCCAGAGACATTTCCCTTTCACCTTAGAGTTGATTTTATAATGTGAGGGTCATAATAGATGGTTGTTTTCAACATCTTGACAAAGGACCAACCCGTTAGTTTTGTTTTGGTAGGGACAATACTTCTTAGATCAGGGACATGGAGGCATTTTCCGAACCCAATTTTGTTTCATAAAAGCCTATGGCCAAAATCATGGACCCACTGTGTCCGAGTTTCATTCCGGACCCCTCACAAAGTGTATACATTACCTAGTGTGCGTGTTCTTCATGTTGAGTGCACATTGTTTCGTGTCTAATGCATGCACATGGATTCATGTAAAGAAAGACCTGGCAGGAGAGTATACCAGGCATGGTACCTGCAACACCAAGCCTCCATCCTGTACACAACTTGTCTGCAGAAGGCAAGCCCATGCCGTGGCCGCCTGCTTATGCATCAGCTATTTCATGCTGCCTCGCTCCTATCTTAACCTTAGGTGTGCCACATACATACCCTTGCCACCACCCACACCATCCCTCCGCGCTCTCCTTCCCGCTCCCTATCCCAGATCCGCCCAGCTCGCTCTCATCTCACAGAAGGCTACAAACAATCTCAACCCCTGCTGGTCTAACAGGGATTCTGCACTGACACCAAGTGAAAGATCACAGCATATCCTTGCCAGTTCCACTAAGCCCGCTATTCAGCCCCTGGACACCTCCACAGCCACCCCAATCACCATAGCTGAACCCCACAAATCCCCAATGTTTTGCCTTGCAACGCTCCATCTACCATCATCAGCGCAAATAAACCACATGCCCATTCTGCTCAGCGAACCTGCTGCACACCCATCTGTCGCACCGGCATGGCCAGAGTCTCCCTCCATTGCCAGGCCCACCTTGATCAAGTCTCCTCGAAGCACCATCCCTCTGCCTGTCCAAACAACACAACTTGGTCCTTCCCCATTCAGAATGACCACCCACTCCCTTGTTATTTATCAACACAGCTTTTTAGGACACCTCACTGTACACCACTTGCACTTCAGTACCACCAAGCAATACCATCAATGACTCCATGTTTGAGTTGCACCACCACACGACCAATCTGCCTGTCTGCACTTCTCTTCTCATCCAAAAACATATCTGGTACCTCCCTCCATAGCATATGCCCACCATCACTATACCTGATATTACCACAAATGCTGTGCACCTTACTCTCTTGCCCTTGCCTGCATTCGCTTGAAAATTGCAAATAGCACCATGAATACCTACAATCTCGGAATGAGGCCCACTGTGTGCTGTACTGCCTGGCCATTGCCTGCCAGTAGATTGAAAATGACCAGGACCATTGCCATTAGAAATGCTGTGTGACCTACTGTATCGCCCCTGCCTGCCAGTAGTTTGAAAAATGCCATGCCTACTGCCATTAGAAATGATGTGAGCCCTACTGCCTTGCCCCTGCCTGCCAGTAGCCTGAATAATGCCATACCTATTGCCGTTAGAAATGGTGTGTGCCCTACTGCCCTGCCCTTGCCTGCCAGAAGTTTGGAAAATGCCACGCCTATTGCCATTCGAAATGTTGTTTGCCCTACCGCCCTACCCTTGCCAGCCTTAGCTTGCACTGGTGAAGCCAGACCAAGGTGCCTCTGTGCCTGCACCCACATCCCCAACTCCCTTCTTCACCCTACCTCTCGCAGAAACAAACAGTCACATTCTACCTGAAGAATCTCCACCAAACCCCTACGTAGAACCAATGTTTCACACGACCACACGTCTACACTCCCTTGTTCTTCCCCCACTTCTACCAAACATGAGCACCTCCCCTGCGCCCTCATCAATGCACATTCACTCTGTGCCCATACCCCTGATATACACAACCTCATTCTAGAGAAGGATCTAGACCTACTCGCCATCACCGAAAACCTGGCTGCATTATGCAGCAGGACCCTCCCTTTCTCTCGCCGTCCCAAATGGCTACTCCATCCTCCATTCAGACAGACCCTCCAGACCCAGTGGAGGCGTTGCCATCATCTCCAAATCATGCATCTCCATCCGCACCTCCCCCATACCCATCGTGTCTGGTTATGAATTGTTTCTTACCAAATTTGAGCCCAACCCTCAAACAACTATCCACATTTTACTACTATACCGCCAATGCACCAATCTTAGCTCCCCCCACACTGAAATCCCTCTTCTCATCTCACACCTCATTAAACCTAACACTAAATTCTTACTCCTCAGTGACTTCAACCTTGGGTTCAATGACACCACATACTTCAAAACCACAGCCCTTATCGCCACTCTCCTGGAAATTAACTTCACACAAGCCATTAGCACCCCTACTCACACCAAAGGCCGGACCCTTGACTGGATCATGCACCTCAACACGCCTGTAACAATCACCACTATCAACCCGACTCCCTGGTCCAACCACTTCCTCATCCTCCTCGTTCTGTCTCTTCAACCTCCTACTGCCCTCCAAGACTCCAATCGCCTCCCCATTATGGAGAGACACACCCCCAAACTAAACAAGGAGTTTTTAAAACATACCATTTGTGCTTCCCTTGCACTCCTAGCTGACAATGACGACCCTGAAACCATCCTCACTGCCTACAACGCCACTCTCTTACACACAGTAGATCGCCAAAAACCACAATAATAAAAAAAAACAACAGCGACATTTGCTTTAATGATGAGCATGTCACCCTCCACCCACAGAAAAGGACCTTGGAGCACCTCTGGAGAAAAAAAGCCTATCCTAAGCCCACACAAACGTCTTCAAAGCTTCCGCCAAAACATACAAAGCCTCTATCATCATCACCAAATCTAACATCTACAATGAAATGATCAGCTGAGCCAGCTCCAACACCAAAGAGCTCTTCAATATTCTCCAGCACCTTCGATTACTAGTTTCCCTAAAGACAAAGCCTGGCCAAAACAAATCCTCACTCCTGGCAGGAGACACACCTCCTTCCCACATCATTGACGTCCCCATGACCTCTACACCCCCTTTCACTTCTCCTACATCACTCCTGCTGACACCTTCAGTATCATTCAATACCTGAAACCATCTAACTGAAAAGGCCACACATGCCGAGCCCACATCAACAAGATATGCGCAGAAACTCTTGAACCCACCAAAGCGGAATTCTCTATGCTTCTTTAGCTCCTGCTCGATTCCCAGCACCATCAAAGAGGCTTGGATCAACCCGCTCCTCAAAAAGCCCTCACTTGACCCCTCACTACCCACAAACTATTGCCAATCACAACCATACCCTACCTCCTCAAACCCCTTGACCGCACTGCATGCCATCAACTCCAAACCCACCTTGTGCCCAGCAACTTATTTGACACACGTCAATCTGGCTTCAGACCAAGACACAACACAGAGGTTGCCCTCCTTGATCTAAAAATCCAACTTGATAATATACGAGACGCAGGCGAGATCGCCATCCTCCTACTACTACATCTATCTGCCGCCTTTTACATGGTTGATACCAACATCCCGTATCGCCACCTCACCTCCCTCTTAAACCTCTCCTCGGAAGCAGCGAGTTAGATCAACTCCTTTCTGAGTGATTGTTCCTCCAGAGTCTTTACTGATTCTGCAGCAGCAGACCCTATCCCTGTTTCCAATGGCATCCAGTAAGGCTCCTGCCTGTCGCTCATGCTCTTCAATATGTACGCCAAGCCCCTCTTTGATCGCCTTGACATCCCCTATGATATGATTGGTTATTTATAACACGCTTAATACCCAGAGGTTTCTAAGCGCGGACCCGGGGATCAACCTGTGTTGCTCCGTGTCGCTTTGCTTCCAAGGTGAGCATGTTGCTGCTGAGCTATCCTCCCGAAATGAACTGCGAACTGCGCCAATGATACGCAACTCCTACTCAAACTTACCATCAACCACAGCCTCGACTCCGCCAACCTCAACCGCGTCTATAGCATAATTTAGGTTTGGATGGCTCACCATCATCTTTGTCTGAATGATGAGAAAACAGAGCTCATTATCATCGACTCCCTACACCGCCTCAAACACCTTGACCCCTACATTTCCTCCTTCTCCATAGACGGCAAGTTTACCTTGACTTAACATTATCTATGCAAAAACATGTAAATGCCCTTGCCTCCTCTGCAGCCTATACAACCAAGCTCATCAACCGTAGCATAAAATTCCTCTCCTCCGACAATTGCCTCACATTAGCCAGGGCTACCACTGGTAGCAAATGGCACTTCTGCAGTGCCATCCTAGCCGGAACCTCAGTAGAAAACCTGACTAAACTCCAACTGTTACAGAACAACGCCCTTTGGGCAGTCTGGAGTTTGAAACAATCAGACCACATCTCACAAACCGTTCCAGAGGCCCAGTGGCTGCCCATCAAAGCCTGAATTGAATTTAAAATTCTATCCATCACACATCGATGCATCCACAACCTAGAACTCTCCTACGTTAACCAGCGCATTACCAAAAGTGAAAAACAACTATTCTTACGCTCCTCCACAACCCTGTCACTGACGACTCTAGATTCATTAGGAAAAGAGCTGGTCTTATGTTATGTTATGTTACTTGGCATTTATATAGCGCTGGTAGGTTGATATCATTAATATGATCTTAAAGCTTTGGTAGGTTGAACGCCCTCGCAGAACCGCAGTTCAGGTCAGTAGAGAGAGGTGGTGTCTTAGGGTGCGTGGGTGCACCAGTTATGTGTGCAGCTGATGTAATAACTGTATGGTAGCTGCATGCTAGCGTTAGGTGTGGTGTTGAAGATATTATTGGAATGTGTTCAGTCTGGTGGGTGGACATCCAGACAGGGATTGGCTGCGTTAGGCCTGAAGGACGCTTATGTGAGCAACTAGGCCGGAATGTCATCGGATAGCTGCGTTTTACTAGGGTGTTGAGGTGTTCATGGAGTAGTGTTCGTATGTGAACAGCTAGGCCGAATTTGTCAGGGGTATAACTACATTCTAATTGTGTGATGGTGTAGAGTAGACAGCAAGTGTAATGATATGGGATGGGAGAGTTTGTGTGGGATTATGATCCAATGTAGCAGGCGTGGTTTCTAGGTTGAAGTTACTGGTATCGTTAGTTCTTCTATCTAAGTGTGGTACATGCAGACAGTTTATCATCATGTTTAGATATGATGCAGGCTAATGTTCACAATTCTAACTAAGTGTGGCATTTGCTAACATTCACAATTCCATCCGGGCCTGGTGCAGGCCAATGTTCATAGTTCTATGTAAATGTGGTATTTGTTAATATTACACAAATGTAACTAAGTTTGGCAATTAAGATTCATGTCGAATCAAGATCCTATCAGGCGCAGGCTAATGTTCACAATTCTAGCAAGGTGTGGCAATTGTTAGCATTAAGCTTTCTGTCAGGTCAGGCGCAGTTGTTACAATTGTAACTAATTGTGGCATTGATAATATTCACAATTCTGGCTGGGTCTGGCGCAAGCTAAAGATCACACTTCTAACCAGGTGTGGTAATTGCTACATTCAATATTCCATCGGTGTCTGGCGCTGGCGAATGTTCACAAATTTAACTAGGTTTGGCGAAGCCAACATTCACAATTCCATCTGGGTCAGGTGCAGGCTAATGTTCTCAATTTGGACCAGGTTTGGTATTACCAACATTCACAATTCCAACTGGGTCTGGCGCATGCTAATGTTCACAATTCAAACTAGGTATGGCGTTGCTCATATTCGTAATCCTATACAGAAGCGACGCAGCCCAACGTCCACAATTCCAACCAAGTGCAGCACATGTGAACATCCACAATCCCATCCAGGGGTGACGCGAGCCAACGTTCACAATTCTAGCCAAATGCAGCACTCGCTATCATGCACACTTCTGTCCGGGTCCGGCGCAGGCCGATGTTCACAACTCTCACCAAATATTGGACTACTCAACATTCACAATCCCATCCAGATGAGACGCAGGCTAATTATTAATACTCAAACCAAGTGTGGCATTGCAAACATTCACAATCCTATCTAGATGTTATACAGGCTAATTATCAATACTCAAACCAACTGCGGCATTGCTAACGCTCACAACCCAGTCTAGGTCAAGCGTATGCTAATGTTCACAAATCTAACTAAGTGTGGTATTACTAACATTCACAATCCTATCTAGATGTGATCCAGGCTAATGTTCACAATTCTCTCTAAATGATGGACTACTTAACATGTACAGTCCTGTCTGGTCTGGCGCAGGCTAATGTTCACAATTTTGACTAAGTGCAGCATTGCTAATATTCACAATCCTGTCTGGGTCAGGCGCAGATAATTAGCCTGCATAACATCTAGATAGGATTGTGAATGTTGGCAATGCCACACTTGGTTTGAGTATTAATAATTCTAACTAGGTGCAGCATTGCTAATTTTCACCATCCAGTCTTGATGTGAAGCAGGCTAATGTTCACAATTTTGACTGTGGCATTGCTAATATGCACAATCCTGTTTGGGTCTGGAGCTGGCAAATGTTCACAATTCTAACTAAGTGCGGCATTGCTAATATTCACAATCCTGTCAGGGTCTGGCGCAGGCTAATGTTCACAATTCTAACTATATGCGGCATTGCTAATATTCACGCAGGCTAATGTTCACAATTCTAACTAAGTGTGGCATTGCTAATCTTCACCATCCAGTCTTGATGTGAAGCAGGCCAATGCTCACAAAGCTGACTAAGTGCAGCATTGCTAATATTCGCAATCCTGTCTGGCGCAGTCTAATGTTCACAATTCTTTCTAAATGTCGGACTACTTAACATTCACAATCCTATCTAGATGCGACGCAGACGAGTGTTCACAATTACATCTAGGTGTGGCACATGCTGACATTCACAGTTTAGAGGTAAGGCCATGTAGAGTGGCAGTTTTTTTTGGAGCAGAGTAATTGGCCCTCATTACGACCCTGGCGTTAAGGGAATACCGGTACCGGTAAGGGTACCGGTACCGTTAATCCCTTAACGCCTGATTACGAGGTCCCTTTGCGGGTCCCGACCTTAACAGCTGGTCTGTACCAGCCGTTAAGGTAAGGACCCGCAAAGGGACCTTGAAGGTGATTACGGTACCACATTTTGCGGTACCGTAATTACTGCCTTCCCCATTCCCATTGAGCCCTAAGGGGGAAAAATGGGAATAGGGAAGGGCCAATGGTGAATGGTGAATTACCGCCCCACCAACCTTGGAATGGGGCGGTAATTCCCCATGTCACCATGGCGGATCCAGTAAATTACTGGCGTGGTTAATGCCAGGGTCGTAATGAGGCCCATTGTCATAGAAATCAGTCAACAGACTAGTTTGTAAAGAAGAATATAGGTATTTAGATGCAATGTTGCTAACATTCACAAACCACCTTCTCTTACACATTCGGGAAGTAGGGACATTTTCAATTATCTGAATTCCATTAATTTGAGAAGGATGTTTATTTGTTTTATCAATACAGGGTTTCTGTCTAAGTCCACCAACACTAAGATGGTTACCTCGTGCAACAGAAGGGCCATGGTGGAAACAAGCCATGACACTGTGGTAGTGGAAAAATGTTTCCTTCATGTTAGTGGAGTTTTCCTAAAGTCCCACCTGGAGGCAAGACTTTAGTAAGCTATCCAGTGGTTTGTAGATCCCGAACTCTTAGTATCAGTCTGTGCTACTCAAGGACCTTGGTAGAGTGGCAGAGCAGTCAGGCTTATTTTAAGAGGAAGATTTGAGCTGTAGGTAAATAAACTGAACCCAGTCCGTAATGCACCTCAAATAAACAATTACACATGCATGTATATTAAAATATAGATTTATTATATACACATGAGTCACTGTTAAATACTTAGCACAAAAAAATCATCACACAAAGGTATACTTTTCAATACTTTCAAGTAGTTACTTAGTTGGTAGTTGCTGGATGTATACAAATGTTAAAGGAGTTTGACAGTTATATCGGTACTACCACGCACCCACAAAGTAATACAGTAATTGTATTTAGTCTGCATACACATACAAGATAGTGATTTTTGGGAAGGAAAACAATTGGTGAGTGTTATCCTAGCAGAGCTTCAGGTTTTGTAGACAGTTTTGCGGCACAGCAAGCCTTTCAAAGTCACAAAATGCAACACCAGCTAAAAGGCAGTTCCGAGAGGCTCAAAGTCTTGCAAAGCAGTAGAAATCGAAAGTTCCTGTAGATAGTTTCTAGGAAGGAAGACACAAGCAGGCTTAACCAACGTTGGAAAACCTGTTAAAGAACTCTAAAGGGACACAAGCAGCGGCTTTAGTCGGAGTTAAGATGGGGTTGCCCTGGACACCTCAATGTGCACCCCAATGCTCTGGGGCGACTTTCTGGAATCAGGCAAGCAATACATTTTCCCCCACAGTACCTTAGGTTAGAAGAAAATGTTCGGGGTGTATGCTCCACTGTGTTGCAGCTCTGGACCCAACCTCCAGATTCCTTGGTCTTTCTGTAGCACTAAAGGACATGATTTGCCCGGTCAATTTTCTTCGCTTCCTGCAGTCCCCTGATCAAGGGGTCTGGACGAGTTGGATCAGATCTCTGGAGTTGCCCTTGAGAGCTCAGCAAAGATTTGGACGGATTTGGCCTTTCCACGACTATGCACTCGAAATGGGCGGCAGGTCTCCTAGTATTGGGGTTCCACAGCTCTGGAAATTCACAGGACCTCAGGAGATGGCTCAAATCAAAGTTCATCTTGGGACTGGATGTTCCCACCAGCCAAAGGGGAGGAGTCATCCTCTGTCACACAGAAAACGGGATCAGGACAGCAGTGGTTGCTTCACAGTGTTGCAAAAGGTCTGCAGGCATCTCTGGTTGTCTTCTTCGTTGGTTACTTCAGCTTCCAGTGGTAGACTTGCTTTTCCCTCCCGGAGCCTCACTTTTATACAGATCCATCACACACTCCTCAGCAATCTCTCTCAGCAATTTACAGAAAGGGGCATTTGGCAGTCCAATAAGGACAGCCAGACCCCCAATGTGAGCTGGTTCTATTCAGGCACTCCGGCAGACAAAGGTCAGGGGGGTGGAAAACTCTTCCCCCACTTCCTGTTTGCCCCGACACTCTGAAGCCTAGGGGGGGACATCAATGGTTCCCGCCAAAGGGAAAACACACACAACTGCCCCCCGCTCCCACAATGGTAGAAGAAAGGCTAACAAAGAACAACCACAGTTGTAATGGTGAAAAAAGAAGGGCGGCCCCAAGTTGGTAATTGGTGGAGTAAACTTCACCATCATTGTCCCCACCCTTTGGAACTCCTTGTCCCCTTTATCCAAGCCCCACTTTCTGCAAAAAACTGAAAACTGCCTTGTTTAACAAGTATGCCTAAACTGACTGCTCTGTATTGTATGCATCTACCTGATTGTTCTAATGTACCTGAACTATGTACTGTCATTTTAAGCGCTGTGATACCACTGGGTCTGGGCACTACCAACAAATACAATAAATAAATAAATTGTTGCAACAATAGTTTTATTACTCTTGCCATCTTTAGCTCAGATTGTGTCCATATCCTGTTGTACCCGCCTGGGATAAAGGCGGTACAGTTGCCTTAGTGAGTACAGATTCTCACCTGTGCGGTATTGGGCTGAGAGTGGGGCAGAAGCTATGGATGACGTATTCATCTGCCTCCGAACACTCCCCCCTCTAGTCGAGTCCTTGACCACACTCTCCTCTCTGCTCTCCGACACATAGGGCTGTTTGGGTATCCATATCTTAGTCACCACCCTCAAGCATCCTGTATGTCTAACATGTTTGTCCACACTCCACGTCCTATAGCAGAATTCCCCTTTAGAATCACACTGTACCCAATGCTTGGTGTACTTGTGAGGGTCCTGAGGACAAATACATTTTGATCCTGGTGTCAGAAATCAGGCTAAAGGCATCCACCCATGAAGGAAAGTCCCTGCCAGGCATCATCTACATGTTCAATCCGCAATGTGCAGAACCGCAGGGAATTACACACATTCTCTACTTAGAAGGCGCTCCCCGTTCCTATCTCAGTACAGGTCGTCATGCCGACCCTCTGAGCTTACACAGCCACAGCGGCAACCCGGGAGCGCTTCTAGAGCTGATGGCCGCGTTGCACACAGACGCATACGTCCGGTTACAACCCTCAACAGCTGACGGGTGCTTCTGATTGAAGTTTCTGACCTGTTTTTTGGCTCTCGCCACGTTTAGGTACTCGTCTCTGGTACTCCTGTATTTGTATCCTGTCCCATCTTGTTCCTTGTTCCTGCCTTCAGTATCTGTATTTCTCCCCACCTGTGTTCTCCTTCCCGCTTCCCTCCCCTGCAGCTGTTACCCTTTCCGCAATCCAAAACACAGACTACCAGCCTGCATGTTGACTGACCCGGAGTGTTTCACTTACTGCTTTTCTACATAACAATCAGATTTGACATAACCAGCACGTTGCCTGACCAGGATTGCTTCACTGACTCCTTTTGCATAACGCTCGGATTTGACACAGCCAACATGTTGCTTGACCCGGATTACTCCCTTTCTGCCTAACGTTCGGATTTGACTCTGACTGCACAATTTCAGACCCGGAAAGATTAAGGACTGCATCAAACCCTTACCACTGGAATAAAGAAACATCTTATTGCTTCTTGACTTTGGGCTCAAGCACCTGGACTAGCGACGCTTGCTGTTGGTGCTTTAGGCATCCTTGTTCCATAGGGATAGGTGGGTAAATTGAACTGGAACTAATTAGGCATCCTCGTGCCATCGGGGTAGGTTCCTGGATTGTCACTTTCACCTCCTATTCTACAGAACTGTATATAAACGACTGGGAATCATATCATCTGCCTACAGACTAGAGTTGTGGTAAGAAAGAATTTCTTTATATTACTTAGTTGTCTGTTCCATCTTGACTAGCCCCTAACCATTCCGGTTCTTGTTTTAGGAATCCAGTGCTGGGATCCTGGGGACATTCCATCTCTGTCCTAGATTGACCGGTTACCATTACAGTACTCATTCCAGGTGGGTCTTATTCCACTGGGGGCTGGGGTTTGCCGTACATGTCCACAAAGTCACTGATTGTGTGTCATTTGTCCTCCACAGCCGGTGAGTCATTGGTTTGTCCCCTCTTCCGACTGCTAGATCTCTATGTCTGTTTTGTTCTTGAACAGCAGAGAGTTATGACAGTAGGACTAATTCTTCTGCTACTGTGTGGGCTATCTGGATCATATTTTCCCTCCAAGGGGATCGCCCATTGTGCATCATGTCTTTAAACCTGGGGGTGAAATAGGGCTTCCCATTGCTTGGGCACAGGGGAAGACATCTGGGTATACTTGTGTACGTGAGCATCCACGTTTATTACCATTTTCATTCCTACTGATTTTTTGGCAGTCTTTTTGCATTGATTTATTTCAATTCTTAGAACACAGAAAGCAAATACTAGTAATACTAAAATGGCCATCAGTACTTTGAATGCATTAGCCAACCGGGAGGAGATCCTTCAGAACAGGTAATTAAACCAGTCATCATAAGCAATATCATCTACCTCCTCCACCATTCTTGTGTGTATTTCTGTTAAGGTGGCTAAGGGTTCCATTCTCCTCATCATGGGCGGGTGTGTACGTGCAACAAGAAGGCCCAATTTTGGGCACACACGCCCCCCCCATGGCCATTATCAAACCAAGAACGTACCTGTTCTGGAGGGTCAAGAATCTTATGGCCCTGAGCTCTTCTCTTATGGCGTTAAAGCCTTTCACACTTGTATTTATAGTCTGCAATAGTTCCCATTGGGTGATTTGCAGCCATTATACATTCATATTTCTGTGCAATCCCGGAGTAAAGAGGGATGTAACGGACATCACTGTTCTACTAAACAATTTATGATCATCTGGAATCTAGTCATATGCACTTGTTATCTTTGCAAAGTTATAGTTACTTCTTATTGTGCGTGCAAGTGTAAGGGATCTCTTATGTCTTCTGTGGGTGATCATTGTGGGGAAATCGCCAATCTGTACTTCACTCTTGAACCTAGGTATCTCCTTCCTGTGGCATTTCTGTACTGTAATAACTTATGGTCTGTTATTTTTCCCTCTCCTATATTCAGGCCCTCTAATGTGTATTGCATCACCTTATTTTTTCTTGCAGGATCATCCATCATAGCCTTCTGTTTTATGTAGCTATCCTATTATTTTTGTCATCCATCGTAAGGTTGACACATTTCCTTGGAATTTCCACCTAGTTGTGCAAAGTGCTAAGTGCATTGGGCAGTGTCCTCTATGTGCAGGTAGTTTTGTGGCCACAAATGTCCTGGAAGTGCTCATGGCATTGGGAATGAGGGAACATGTGCTGGTACCACAAACTGTTAGTGACATGGGCATAATCAGCAATATATATGCTCAGGTGCCCAAGGTCATCTAGCACACTTCTTTTTAGACTTGCTACAGGGAATTGTTCTGGTGCCATTTCATTTATCATTGTTACAGTACTCATACTTATGTTTACTAGTCTAACAGTATTATAAATGATCGTTTCTCTTGCTGCAATAAAAATAATTATATAAAGACTACAAAATGTAAAAAAACATTAATATTATCATTATTGCTAAGGCATCTATTTTCAGCAAATCCCTATGAGTAAATTCTCGTCTAGGCACTAAAAGAGAATATCTTATATTATTCCACATATACGTTTGGTTCAGCAAACCATAGCGATCTCCACCGTATTCCAAACTCCTGTCCCTCAATACAACCCCCTAGCTAGAGCCAGACGCCTGAGAGCATGGACCCGCTATCTGTACCCATCATCAGAATCCCCTACCATCCTGGTCAGGAACGCTCGCCTGTGCTCTCGCTAAAAGTGCCCTCTATGTACACGGCATCCTGCAAAAAGATATACCAACTGCTTACAGTCAGACGCCATACACCAGCAGAGTCTGAACACTGACCAACATACACCCAACTTTGAGACTATTGACATGCAGGTGTCCAATGCCTCCAGCCATGAGATTGCTAATACATCCCATAATATGTCAGTTGTTAGTGGCACCATTATGCAGTTGTGTCAAAGTTCACCACTGCATAACCTGCTATGCCCGATGCCACTCAATGCTATCCTGTCTGTACTGTATACGATGATTATTGATCTGCCTACGTGTAATACTGCCCAGCCTGACCTGCCCATGCCTGGTGCTATTAATATGGACCTTCCCTTACCTAATGTGATTAATTGATTAATGCTGACATGCCTATGTGTAATATTGCACAGCCTGGCCTGCCCATTCCGAGTGCTATTGATATGGACCTGCCTATGCCTTCTGTGATTAATGTTGACATGCCTATGTGTAATACTGGCCAGCCTGACCTGCACATGCCCAGTGCTATTGATATGGACCTACCCTTGCCTAATGTGATTAATGTTGACATGCCCACTTGTAATTCTGAGCAGCTTGATCTGCCCTTGCCTGGTACTATCAATGCTCACCTGCAGATGCCTAATGTTATCCAGGTAGACTTGCCTATGCCTAACCCGGTGATTACTGACCTGCCGGTATTAAAACTTGATAGCTCTCCCTGCACATGTGCTTGATGTTCATGATCTCATCTCAAATTGTGACACTGACCTACTAATGATCACTGAAACCTGGCTCACGGAAGCCTCTGGCCCAGCCCTTGCCCTTGCCGTCCCTCCAGGTTACAATATCTTTAGACAGGACCACCCTCTTCAGAAAGGTGGAGGGGTAGCCCTGATTGCAAAAGAATCCATTACTATAAGACAAATAGAAGGGGACCTTGGCCATAACTCTGACTGTCTCCCTTTTAAAGTTAAGGTGCCCGCTAACTGTACCATTACATTCCATAATATTTATGGACCACCAGGACCAATATCAGCCTTCCAGGATGCCCTGATACATGCTCTATCAGATAATCTGAAGAAAACCTCCCAATCCATTCTCCTCGGAGATCTCAATCTAGGTTTCAATGACCATAATGATAACCATGCAGCCTCCCTCAGTAAAGCACTATCCACCTTAGGATTTACTCAGGCCATCAGGGAACCCGCCCATTGGAAGGGTTGCACCCTTGACTGGGTTGCCCATCATAACTTTTCCCTCAGAGTTGCTGACAGATGTCAGTAACTCTGAGTATCCCTTGGTCGGTTCACCACTCCATTCTGTTTGAACGCAATGGGCCTCATTCCGAGTCCGGAGGTAACCACGCCGCTATTTGCAGCATGGCTGCCTCCAAACTCGTCCAAACTCCGGCCTCGTGAATGGAGTAATTACCGGTCCATTCCGAGGTCGGAGGGACCGGTAATTCCCCATTCACCAGGGCCATTCCCCATTCCCATTTGAGCCCCCATAGGGCTCAATGGGAAGGGGGAAGGTGGCAATAACGGTACCGTAAATTACAGTACCGTTATTGAACCCGGAGTGCCTTTGCGGGTCCCGTCCTTAATGCCTGCTAAAAGCAGGCGTTAAGGAAGGACCCGCAAAGGGAACTCGTAGTAGGGTGGTAAGGGTTTAACGGCAACTGTCTCATTACCGGTGACCATTAACCCTTACTGCCCTACTCGGAATGAGGCCCCCTTCTCCAGTGACCCAGAAATTCTAGCCAATGTGTTCAAAACAGTCATCTCTCAGGCAGTTGACGCCATTGCCCCACTAACCTTGAAAAAAGCCAAGCGGTCCAAGCATTCTAACGCCTGGTTCTCCGAAGAACTATTTGAGCTTAGGACTCAGAAAAGGACAGCGCTATCCCATTGGAAAGCAAACCCCAATGACTCCTCTAAATCAGTTTTTAAGACTATCTCCAAAGAATATAAAACGGCCATTATCAAAGCAAAAGCCTCCTCATTCAACTCAAGGATAGCAAATACAAAATCAGCAACCAAGGACATTTTTGCCAACTTCAGGGAGTTGGAAACCCCCACCATCCCTCTGCCAAAACTCCACAAAGGTGAAGATTGGTGTAATAGTATCCAAGCTGCTATGCTGGACAAACTCAACATGCTCCAGAATAAAATGGTATCCCATCAACAGGCCTTCAGTCACCATATATCTCAATCACCATATATCTATATCCCATATATCTGGGGTGACTCCCCACCCTTTGCGTTCAAGGACATGAGCAAACAAGAAGTTATCGACCTCCTAAAATCAATTAAACCTTCCATTTGTAAACGGGACGCATGCCTGGCTCAACTTATTAAAGATCGTGTCCTTTCCCTTGCCCCCTTCCTCACAGGTTTCATTAATGCCTCCTTCCAGTCAGGCCACGTCCCTACTGGTCTAATGGAGGAATGGGTACGCCACCTCCTTAAAAAGCCTACAGATGACGCAACAGTCCCCAGGAACTATAGACCTATTACGACAGTCCCTTTCCTATTAAAAATTCTTGACAAGGCAGCTTATCTGCAATTTCAAAATTTCCTTGAGGCAAACAACCTGCTTGGCCTCAGGCAGTCGGCATTCCACCCAGGGCACAGCACTGAAACTGCACTCCTAGACTTAAAAAATCAAATGGACGATTGCATCTCACCCACCTTATACAAACTTTTTACCAGGCCACTGTGCAATATCCTGGACGCCTTGGGCATCACATACACTAACTATGCTGATGATACACAAGTCCTCATCCCCCTTACGGGTGACTATGAAGCCGACATAGCTACCCTCAAGTCCATATATTCCACTATCCAAACCTGGATGGCAGATAAATGGTAATGCCTTAACGGAAACAAAAAGCTTCTGCTAATTGGATCTCCTGCCACCTTCAGGAAACTGGTAAAACAATAAAAGCTCCTTTACAATTGACCATTTATCCATCCAGTATCACATGCTGTAAAGACCCTGGGGGTCTAGCTGAACTCTGACCTCTCCATGAACAGGCAGGTCAATGCCATTACATCGACCTCGGCCTATCACTCTAAATTGATCAACGCAGCCAGACCTTTTCTTTCTGAACAAAATTGTCTTACCAGAGCAATAATTGGATCTATATTAGACTACTGCAATGCCCTCTTTCTGGGGACGTCCATCAAAAACCTGACCAAACTCCAGACAATCCAGGATAATACCTTTAGGGCAGCCACTGGGATTTCCAAGGGGAAAACAGATTTGAAACCAGGAAGCAAGTGCACTGGCTCCCCATTAAGGAGAGGATAGTCTTCAAAGCTCTCGCCCTAACACATAAATGTGTCCACAACCGGGCACCGCTGTACCTGGCTCAAAGAGTTGTTAAGCCGGTTCCTACCAGATGCACAAGAACGGCCTATGCAAATAGGATATCCATTCCTAAATCAAGGAGAGTACGTGCAGGAGGATCTAGTTTCCCAGTTCTGGTAGCAACACATTGGAATGCCTTGCTCCCCAGGTCCGAAAGGTCGAATCTCACTTAGCATTCAGGAAGTTAATCAAAACCTTGTTGTTCACCTAACCACCTTTATCCTATGAATACTCCATCTTCCAGCATGACTATTTTTGTACCGCTCACTGGAACTGTATCATGTTCACTGTAACCAAGAGCCAATTACCTTTATGTGACCAAGACAACTTCATGTAACTAAGATAATTTTATATCACGCTCACTGTAACCTAGATCCAAGTATCCCTATGTAACTAAGACAACTGTGTGTAAATAAGACAATCTCATACAACAGTGCCTCGATGCCTGTGGGCTGCTAGTGCGCTTTACAAATACAAATAAATACATTCTTGTATCAGGAGAAGCGTTTCTTTTGTGTCCTTAAAAAACAAGTGTTCACAAGAAAAACCTTGTCAATAATGAGGGTTCCTTTCCAACACAATATAAGTCTTTAGATTGAACAGTAATATGGGGATGGAAATGTTCCAGGCTCCTAAAAAGGGATAAGTGTTTATAAAAAAGGGCAAGACCAAGAAAAATAAAATTGCTATCGGGAACATCTATTATTTTTGTTTCACTGCAGAAGTATCACACTTTATTCTAGGTGAGCATCATTGAAAGGATGTCAAACTGAATTGTCTCTGTATCTATAGGAAAAATGTGTCTCTTATTCTTATTGCTGCTCATTGATTCCCATCATAGACGTCATTTGGGGTCTTCTCTCCTCTTCTTGAATTTCATAGTCAATGTTGGTGGACAGTGGGGTCTCTCCTTGTAGAGTTTGCTGTCACAAAGGTGTAACCAGGCACACCTTCCTTGGACCTGTACAACGGACTGTGCAACCACCTCCACTATGAATGGTCCCTCGAAGCAGGGTTTGTGCCAATTCCTGGTGAAGTTCCTGCACACGTTTTTCCCCCTGGAAAAAAAGTAGTAGTTTCAGTAGAATATTTGGATCAGCTTGAACCCTGTGCTTCCTCAGCCTTTGTTGAATCCCCCTGCCACGCTTGTACCGTCGAGACGTACATTTAAGAAATTGTGTCATAGCTGTCAAATATTCATCGATTTATTTATTTGATGCATTAGTAGCATTTTCCGCATTAGTTTGAGCTTGACTGGGAGGAGCAAGGAGTGTGTGCATTTGGTGTCCCATCACCAGCTCATGTGGAGTCAGGTGATGGTCAGAGCCGGGCTGATTTTGTAATGCAAATTTGGCTAAAGGAAGGTAATGAACCCAACCTTTTTTCAGTGCCTCTTTTATTATGGCAATTAGTTCCTTTAGAAGGCAATTGAAGCACTCACAAACGCCGTTTGCTTGTGGGTGGTATGCAGATGAGAATGTATGAGTACTTTGCACGCTCTAGACATGGTAACATTTACTGATCCAAGATGGCGACCGCGGTGGGTAAAGAGCCTGTTCGGCATCATTCATTTTTAGTATTACTTTTCAACCCCACGGCATACATAATTTTAGCATCTAACTGCTATTTAATTATTTAATTAACCTTTGTATTATTTAGATAGACACATTCAATCGGGTATCTTTTTCTGATCCAATATGGCTATGAGCATTTGCATCTATGAACGGACTAGCCGTTCGCCATATAACATACTAGGGTCCACAGACCATAGAGATGCTGACCGTCGGCCCACTTGGTCGAGGAAACGCCAGTGATATTCTTCCACACTGAAGGCAAGCGGATCATGTAGGATTGGCTACATCTCATTATAGGCTTTCACACACTAGTCTGATCCGTCTTTATGACTTTTTGATGTACCCTACAGGTGAATAATAAGACACATTACGCCTTGTGTCACGGAATAGCGTGCCATCCAAGAAACAACATGGACTGGGGGAAAAACATCTCGTCAGACGGACAGAAAATAAGAGTTCACATTGATTACGCTATCGCATAGGTAAGCATTCCCTGCTTTTGCATCATTATGAAACAACTTGGCAGTTAAGCCACATTAGCAACATGTGTAATCTCTACCCATGCATCCTAAAATGACACGAGACTGCACAAGGAAAATAGCCATCAAAAGTACTGCGCCTGGAAAAATGTGCAACACAGACAAGGCACAGTTTTTTACCCCTTGTCATATGAGTTGGAACTTACAAGAGAGTGTATAGATCACGCTATGATATAGGCAGGCGAGTTCTCCTATAAATAATTATTAATATCGTAGAAATGCCACGCTGGTACTTAGTGATGGAATGTTCACTCCTGCATCTATAGGTGAGACGAGATCCCACAGAGACTGAACACAAAATACCTGCAGGTGGCAGACAACCACTACATCACTTTAGGTAGGAAATCTAATACTGGCCATCCTGGGATGCATGTGGATCACGCTACCACTGAGAGGTGTTTCGAATTTTCTGAGAAATCCTAAGTAATTCTTCACTGTTAACCATAGGCACATATTGGCACTTCTCCCTGCTTCTTCACCCACCCCTTCATTTTGCATTAACCCGGTGCTTATATAAGGACACTAAGAGTTATACCTTAAGTTCTATCACTAAAATTATATATTTCAAACAATATACACAGATGTAGCATGAAGACACCAATATATGCATGTTTCAATAGGGGGTATATTTACCCTGCTGTTTCTCTACCTTGTTTTTCCTTCACAGGAAGCAGAGGTGTCACCTGAATCACCACGCTGATTCAGAAAAGGAGCAATTCCCTACTACAAATATTAATGGTCCTGAAGAAGATGATTGCAATAACTATGATTGTCGAAAGCGGTCAACCAGATCAGGCATGAGTGTTCTCAAGCAGATGACGATGACTACTTTAACATATCTGTACATGTCACAAATATTGTTTTATAACTGTTTTAGGCTGTATCAGCCTCTAGAATTTGTTGCTCTTTTATGAAGAGCATTTTAGTGTTCTACTATCAGAATTATGTCTGAGGTGCTAGGACTACCTCTAATAACTGGTGAATAAAACAAATAGAGAAATTCCAGGATAGAGAATAAGTCCATGCCACTCTGAGGAAGACAACATTGTATGTTTTTGGCATCTTTTTGGATGATATTTTGGTTACCTATATTCAGATGTTTTATTGTTTGACTCTTGGATAGGGTGATTTTTTTCTGCTATGCCTTTTAGATAGGCGGTGCACCATCACCTCCCGAGGGAGAGAGACATGGGGATAGGGACAGGGTATTCTTCATTGTAAGGACAGTCTGTTTGTGTATTTTTGAATGACAAGATAATTAAATTGTCTCATTTTGAGTTGTGTTCTCCTACACCGTTCCTGTGTGTTACGATGCAGTGTTTCAATGGTTGGAATGGTGTGAGGACCACAAGGTCTTGAATTAAGCCCTAGGTGTGTTGTATACTTTGCACACTCCCCACCTTGGAAATAAATCACATACAAGGAATTTCACAGCACATGTGGCATCTGGATGTATGCATCGACCTGCTTTGAACCATCAGAAAAAGGGGCATATGACCAATAGCATGTACCTGTGGCTGTAACAAATTTGGAGCATAGTTACATAGTCAATATACAAATGCTGAAATGGTCCAGTAGGACGGGATATTGCTCCTCTCAATGTCAACAGAATAAAACCAGCATTGAACCTCTGGCATGTTAAACAATTTACAATAAAATTAGCAGTGTGTTCTGCCGAATTTGGAACAAACCAGTCCTCTGAAATCAGTACTGCAAGAAACTCTCTTGATTGTATGCTGGGTAGTCCAATTGGTATAGTGCTACTGTAAGCAGTCCTAGGGGTATGACTGGTTTCCCGGTGCTGTCCTGTCTCCACATCCACATTGCATCTGTGGGGAACAATGAGTACCCCCTTTGTTTCCATAATTGTTGCTCGTCTGATGGTGCCCTTCCCTGCAATTTGGTAATTTGTGCTGTGGGTAGTGTATTAAAACCCTCCTTCATCACCATGTTTTGTGAACATGTGTTTTTATTTGTGGTGCAGTCACAATGTCAGCTAATTTGGGACAATATGATGCTCTTTTTACTTAAGTTCCGGCTACCTCATTGCAGCGAGAAATCAAATATCCGCCGCTGGTGTGCACTGTGCACTTCATCACGCCAACAGGAGTTGGAATGTGTCTATGAGTCTGTCTAATAAAGGTGCATACCGCACTGGTGTGCCATCTGCATGTAGGAATCCTCCCTCTTCCAACGTGACAGTCCTGCATGTACTGCTGACGCCATGCAGGCAGAGTCAGAATACACCATTACCGCTTCTTTTTCATGCACTTCAAGTGCCAAAATTAGCGCTATCAATTCTGCTGCTTTTGCTGAGAAATGTGCTGGCAATCTCGCACTTGTCACTGTCTCAAAGCTGTCATTCCATTTTACCTTCACAATTGCTGTGACACTGTGCCTTTTACCAGTGCTCTCGTCTATTGACGATGACCCGTTAATTAAGAGAATTATCCCCCTTCCTAAGGCTTTTTCATCATGGTGCTCAGTGTACTTAGTGCAATCATGCACGTTATCTCCTTCCTTTACTGGTTCTGCTATAAACATGGCTGGATTTACGGTTTGGGTCGATTTGACCTAAAACATTTGACCTAATCACATTTTATAGAATTTATTTGATATTTTTATCAGTCTGAAATGCAGGGGGAGACCCCCGCAACCCCATACCCACTTCCCCTCAACCTAATCTTTACCCTTACCCACCTCCATATATATATTTCATTAAATTTGACACAAAAAAGTCAAATCAATTTGATCAAATGTTTTAGGTCAAATGTTTTAGGTCAAGTATGCTAATGCCGATTTACCACTTGGCACCTGACAATTTTAATCGATGGGTTTGATAAAAATTACTTCATAACTGGAGACTCTTGGTGTAGTCGCTTTTGGGCTTTTCAAGTATGGCAAATAGGTCATGCTCAACGTATAATGTAATTGTGCAGCCCATAGTTATACTTGCAGATTTCTCAATCGCAAAGGCGCTGCTGCCAATGCTTGCTCACCGGGATAATAACATCTCATGACTGGATCTAAAATCCCACTGTAGAATGTTAATGGTTTGTGTCCAATGGTAGTTTTCTGTGCATGGACAGCCATCATCACTACTCCATTTGAATGTGAGAATAAAAATAATTCTTCATTGTAATCGGGGATCCCTGACACGGGAGCTGTGTAAATTCCTAGCTTCAATTCATCAAAGGTGTCTATCATCTCACCTCTCCAGGGTATATCACTGTTTTCCTTCTGCGCCGCCTTCAGTCTTTTCAAAAGTGACCTTACATATATGCTGTCGTCAAAAACCCGTATCCCACTATAATTGCAAATGCCTACAAATTGCTGTAATCCTTGCACTGTCTCTGGCTTGGATGTCCTCATGATTGCTTTTGCTCTTTCCAGTGTCACTGTCCTCCCTTCCTTTGATATTACCTGGGCTATATATAGGACTTCTTCCTGGCAATATTGCATTTTCTCTTTGTCAACTTTGTACCCTTTCTCTGCCCGTATTGTCATGACCTTTACTGAGTCTCTCCTGCACTCTTTCTCCATGTTGCTGCACATTAAAATGTCATCTGCATATTGTATTACTGTGCTGTCAAGTACTACATTTCCCAAGTCCATCTGCAGCACTTGGTTAAAGATCAAGGGTGGTTTACAGTACCTCTGGGGTAACCAAGTATGTTTTAGTTTAATTTGTGATAAGTGAAAAGGGTCAAGTTCTACGACTCTTGATGCAAGGGGATGGAAAGGAAAGCATTCTTTAAATCAATCACTGTAAAATATTTAGCTTTGGATGGGATGTTATGTAATTACGTGGCTGGGTTTTGAACTAATGGGAACTCTGCCTCAACAATATTATTCAGGGGTGTAAGTCCTGGATAAATCTCTGCAACCCCCTGTCCCTTTTTTCACTGGGTACACAGCCGTGTTATATGGGGATTCTGAATGCACTAATATCCTTTGTCGCACTAAGAAGGCAAAAGATTCATAGATACCATCATCAGTTTCTTTTGACATGGGATCTTGTCCAACTCATGGTAAAATTGCTCCTTGCTTCAATTTAATTTTGACTGTTTCAATATATCAACATCAAATGGACTGCTGGTCCACCATGTGCTTGGTACGAATGCCAAATCTTCCTGAAGAAAGTATGGTACTTTCTTTAGTAGTGACATTCTCTGGCGTATGTCCCTATTCTCAATTTTGAACTGACATGTAAGACTTATATTAAACATCACTTTGTCATCTGAGTCATCATCTTTAAAGACGCCTTTGTCTGTTAAGTCAGTCAATCTATGTTCTTTGTCGAGAGCTATCACTGTTCTCCAGTTTGCCCCATCCTCATCAACTCTGTGTAAAATGACTCTCTCTTCCCCCACTATTGCTTCTTCTAACTCAACGGTGATGATCTGCTCTTCCTCCACATCTGTGGGTACTGCTGGTCGAAATAAAAATTCCATGGGTAGCCTGTTCTGTATTCTTGGAAGTCATGCTAACAATATGTGTACCCTGTAAAGGAATACATCTAGGCTTAATGACACTCCACTTTGTGATTCCCGACCATAAAATGCTGATATGAATATTCTTGTGCATTCACACAATGGATCCCTGGGGTAGAACACATTATCCCAGTGTCATCACGTTTAATTTACTCATCAAGTCGATCCTCAATGGTGTCTTGTGAGAGTACAATATTGGCATAGACATGTTGTGTTCTCCTACGGTGATGGGTAAAGCATCTGTAAAAAGGAACCATAGTTGTCACCCCAGAAAGACCTTGTACATTCATGGAAATGCCTGACATTGTGAAAATTCCCTCTTTAACACAAGAATGAGTCACCCCCATATCTACTAAGTAGGAAAATGTGTTGTCACCTATGGTAACCCAGAACCTCAACTCTTCATCTGGGAATGGTGTAAATGATATGATTGAACACATCAAGACTTTCTGTAGGCTGTCCCATTGTGGATATATTCCAGTCCTGTGCTGGTGAAAGCATTCTATCGCACTACTGTCACAACCCCTAAGCTAGGCGTAGGTGCCTTTGGCAATATGTTTCACAATGTCACTGCTTTCTGTTGTGCTTGTGGTATCTGCATTGGTGCTTGCTGTGTGTGCATTGGTGCTTGTTGAGTTTGGGGTGGCATCCCTTGTTGTGTCTGTTATATTTGTGGCACTTGTGCCTGATACTGCATCTGATCCTGGACAAAATATTTGGGTGGCTCTGTGCTATAGGGTGGGTGGTATGCTGTCCCCCCTCTTGGATCTGCTGTTTGCCAGTTCTGTTGCATCCCTCCTCTACTTCTGTATACACATAAAATGTGTCCTGTCTTCCCACATGTCCAACACTGCTGTGGCTGTCCTGTAACCCTACGTTACCACCATTAAACCCTCCTCCTTGTGGAGCTTAAAACCCAAACCCTCTGCTTCTGGGTACAAAACCTCACATAATCTAATTATACTCCCCCCTTCCTGCAAATTTCGAGTTCGCTGTTGGCTGTACCTGTTCTGTCACTTGTGGATTAGAACGTTCTCCTCCACTTGTCATTACTGCTCCTTCCACTGAAAATGTTGAAAAGAAATTCTGAACTAACTTTAATTTGTCAATCTTCCTGTCCTCAACTTTCCTTCTGTCTTTCTCTTGCTTTAATCAATAATGTTCGAACAATCATCAGTTGTATCTATGCCCACAGCTTCACTTCCATTCCCTCAATTTTTCTCAATTGTCTTTGCACTTCCTTTGGAAGTCCCTGACATAAAATGTGATAAAATATTGTTATGCCTTTATCCTGTAGGCTCTCAAGTTTCTAACCGCCAAATTTCTTAAATATCCTGAATAAAAGCCATTGGATCTTCATCTGCTCTCATTTCAAGAGTCATAATTGCACTCATGTCTGATGAGTCCGGGTACTGGAACCTAAGTGCTCTTCATACGTCAGCTCGACAATTATCAAAAGGTGCTCCGTCATGGTTAGTATTTTGTGCTGTCACCCCAGGATAACCCGCTTGCTTTCAAATGTCATCTGATTGCTCCCCTAAAAATGCAGTAAGGAGGCTTTTTGTATTATCTACTGCTAAGGTCATCCCAGTAGTCATCCTTTCTAACTCATGGGTCCATTTGCCCACCCCTGATGCAAGTGATGGTAATTTGCAAATTAAATAATTTTTCATCATTTGTGGCCACAGGACGTATTGTGGCAGTCCTCCCCTTTCTCCAATAAGGGGATTTGTTTAAACTCAGCGCCCTGTCTGAGCACAGCTTCACCCTTTGTCTTTGTCATACTAACTCTCTATTGTCCTGGTAAATTCCTCAGTCTTTTCACATACAACATTCTCTCCTCTGAACTGTTTAATCGCATCTTTGGGCATCTGGGATATTCAACGGGCTCTGGACTCCTCACCGGTTTCCTAAATCTAACCACACTCTCTCTTTTCCTATCTCCATGCTTGTAGAAGGGGCTCATGCAGCCTCCCACTCTCCGTGTTCCTCTCTCTCTTCATCTTCCAACATTGTATTGCCACTGTCCTCACTTTCATTGTCTTGTCTTGTCTGTCTTCAAAATCTAGTCTCCCAAGGGGACTCATCCTATACCTTCCACTCATCACCTCCTCTAATATATTCCTTCACCATCTTGCAGAGACTCTCCTCTACTCCCCTCTATACTGCTGGTGCCATCTCTCCTACTCCTGTATAGATTGCCAATCCTCCGCCGTATAGTCCCTTCCTGCCCTTCATCTGGAGGAGTATGCTTTGTAAGTATCTCATTGACTTCCTTGCAGAATCTCTCAAAGCTCCTCTCTCATTCTCTCTGCTCTTGTTTCCTGTCTCTCTCTGTCTGTCTTGGAACACACGCCTCCTAATAATATCATCAACTTCTTTTCATCACCATTCCCTACTTCCTCTCGTTGTCTCCTCACTCCTTCATTTCTCATGTTTCTTTTCTTCTACTCACCTCCTTTCCCACTTCTTTTCCCTCTCTCCCTCATTCCTTCTTTCTGTCTCCGTCTCTCGTCTCTTTTTTGTTTTTTTTCTCTCTCCTTCCGTGCCCTTTTCTCTTCTTCTTCTCCTTTCTCCTGTCTTTCTCTAAGCCCCCTTTCTCTTTCTTTGGAATCGTCCATGCCTTTTCCATTTAATCTGAGCATTATCTATCCTCATACCCATTCATTTGGTACAATTGCCCTCTGACCTCTGTTGCCCTGCCTGCCTCTTTCTCTCTGAACCTGCTCCTTGGCTTCGGTCAATTGTGCTTGTAATTCACAGAGCTCATCATATTCCAGGTGTGTGGACACTCATTTTTGCTTATTTATTTTTTCTCCACTTATAATGTCTACAATAGTGTACACAGGGGGCACCTATGTGTGATTAGTATGCCACAGCGCTGCTTTTACTACTCGTAATGGATATAATCCATGTGCTTCTGAAGAGGGATCACTGCTCTGGGGCAGAAGAGGTGGAGCCGTGGGTGCTGTACCTGCTGCTTAAGGATCCATTCTTTAGCCAGTGGCTCGTTTACCTCTTCCCCATACATTTTCCATAGTTACATAATAACTTGTCTATTTTGCAACTGTTTTCCCTTATCCGTGGCATGTAAATAGGTGCACATGTGTTGCAGTACTGTCTTGAGTTAGTGCCCTCTTGTAGCCAGGGCAGAAACACTTTTACAGCTGTGTCCTGCACCCACTTTGTATGTTATTTAAGGATTTTATCCTTATACCGGGGTAATACTTTACACAGGTGAATAATGGGATATGTCACAGTTTAATTTGCAATACTTAACAAATTTAATTTCAATTCTCACTCAGCTTCTTTTGCCTCCCTTTCAGACCCTTTCCCAAAAAATACTTTTCCACAAATGAATACTTCTGTTTCTCTCTCATAGACCACGCCATTTACAACATCTGATGCTTCAGAACGGCACCACAAAAGCCAATGTTGCTCTGAACCATCCCACCTCGATGTTCCCTCCAAACCTTCTGAGTGACACCACAACCTCCACTCATGCTCTGAGCAGCCCCATTTCACTGCTCACACACCAGACCACTCTCCTCGGTCCACACTACAACTTCACGTCCTCCCCACTATAATACCAATATACACAAAAAGTCCACTTTTTACAAATCCTGAGTTATCTTACAACATAAGGCTGGCGCCAGCAATTACTGCACTAATAAACACACTACAACCATTTTCCCAACTCCTGGTGAGGTTTTCATCTCTTTGTGTTATTACCCGGAAACAATGTTTACCACGTGGCCTTTCCTGAACTTTGTCAGAAGGTATCTCTTTATCATTTTTCTCTTCCTTTCATCACAATCCACCATTATACAAACAATCCTGTCCGGTCCCGGCAGACTGCCCTGCAGGCCCCCCCCCCGCGGGGCAGTCTGCCGGGACCGGACAGGATTTTATTTGAAAAGGGCTCCTGTCAACCTCTCTGTTGTTGTGCACAATTGCGCTCTCCACAGGTCGCCTCTGCAGCCTTCAGAGACGCAGCAGGGACCCCTTGAGTTCCAGCAAAGCTCAAAATGTAAGGCAGCGGGAACATATTTCTGTACACCCAACTTGAGCCCCGTAAAGCCTTTGTAGACATAAGGACAGATTGCTCCCCCCTCCCCCCCCCCCCCGGGTCAAAGGCCTGTATTCTCTTTCGAATGCCTCATTGGGCCTCATTACGACCCTGGCGCTAAGTGTTTAACAGCGCCATAAAAGGCTGCAGCGCCGTTAAACACTTAGCGCCTTACTACGAGGTCCCTTTGCAGGACCCGACCTTAATGGCTAGTCTACACCAGCTGTTAAAGTAGGGACCCGCAAAGGGACCTTGGTGCTAAGTACGGTACTGCAATTTGCGGTACCGTACTTAACGCCTTCCCCATTCCCATAGAGCCCTATGCGGCGAAAACAGGAATGGGGAAGGGCCATGGTTCAATGGGGAATTACCGCACTGCCAACCTTGGAATGGGGTGGTAATTCCCCATTGAACCATGGCGGACCCGTTACAACACCGGCACCAACCATGGTGCTAATAGAGCCATGGTTTAGCGCCGGTGTTGTAATGAGGGCCATTGTCTTTGAACGCTTCACATAATTTATGTTGAGAGACACGTTGCTTTTCATAATAACTGGTGAATCTCAGCGCACTCCTTTCCCTGCCAGTAATTAGAGCCTGTATTAAGAGGAATGAGTCACTTCTGTGTAGAGATTCGCACTGTTATATTTATCGCCGACCCCTTCCGTGGAGAATTGCTGGAAAGCTGACATCGTATTAGCTGCTTCGTACATCCTCGCCATCCGTGATTCCTGGGCACGATTACTTGAAAGGCATAGCTGTGAGCAAAACTCTTGATAAAATGATTGAGGCAGAGAAAACAATGCACTTGACTTTAAAGAACAACGTGAAATACAAAGTCTTACCTTTACCATGCAAGCTAAACATTTATGTGTGCTTATTTGCACAAAAGGTCACTGTTTGTGGGACCCCCATCGTTGCAGTCGCAGCCGTGTGGGTAGCACAAAGCATTTAGAGATACACTTAGTTCAGTCATTACATCATAGCACATTCCGCACTGACCCACTTATCTTGTATAAATGGGTCCATTTGCCCACCCCTGATGCAAGTGATGGTAATTTGCAAATTAAATAATTTTTCATCATTTGTGGCCACAGGACGTATTGTGGCAGTCCTCCCCTTTCTCCAATAAGGGGATTTGTTTAAACTCAGCGCCCTGTCTGAGCACAGCTTCACCCTTTGTCTTTGTCATACTAACTCTCTATTGTCCTGGTAAATTCCTCAGTCTTTTCACATACAACATTCTCTCCTCTGAACTGTTTAATCGCATCTTTGGGCATCTGGGATATTCAACGGGCTCTGGACTCCTCACCGGTTTCCTAAATCTAACCACACTCTCTCTTTTCCTATCTCCATGCTTGTAGAAGGGGCTCATGCAGCCTCCCACTCTCCGTGTTCCTCTCTCTCTTCATCTTCCAACATTGTATTGCCACTGTCCTCACTTTCATTGTCTTGTCTTGTCTGTCTTCAAAATCTAGTCTCCCAAGGGGACTCATCCTATACCTTCCACTCATCACCTCCTCTAATATATTCCTTCACCATCTTGCAGAGACTCTCCTCTACTCCCCTCTATACTGCTGGTGCCATCTCTCCTACTCCTGTATAGATTGCCAATCCTCCGCCGTATAGTCCCTTCCTGCCCTTCATCTGGAGGAGTATGCTTTGTAAGTATCTCATTGACTTCCTTGCAGAATCTCTCAAAGCTCCTCTCTCATTCTCTCTGCTCTTGTTTCCTGTCTCTCTCTGTCTGTCTTGGAACACACGCCTCCTAATAATATCATCAACTTCTTTTCATCACCATTCCCTACTTCCTCTCGTTGTCTCCTCACTCCTTCATTTCTCATGTTTCTTTTCTTCTACTCACCTCCTTTCCCACTTCTTTTCCCTCTCTCCCTCATTCCTTCTTTCTGTCTCCGTCTCTCGTCTCTTTTTTGTTTTTTTTCTCTCTCCTTCCGTGCCCTTTTCTCTTCTTCTTCTCCTTTCTCCTGTCTTTCTCTAAGCCCCCTTTCTCTTTCTTTGGAATCGTCCATGCCTTTTCCATTTAATCTGAGCATTATCTATCCTCATACCCATTCATTTGGTACAATTGCCCTCTGACCTCTGTTGCCCTGCCTGCCTCTTTCTCTCTGAACCTGCTCCTTGGCTTCGGTCAATTGTGCTTGTAATTCACAGAGCTCATCATATTCCAGGTGTGTGGACACTCATTTTTGCTTATTTATTTTTTCTCCACTTATAATGTCTACAATAGTGTACACAGGGGGCACCTATGTGTGATTAGTATGCCACAGCGCTGCTTTTACTACTCGTAATGGATATAATCCATGTGCTTCTGAAGAGGGATCACTGCTCTGGGGCAGAAGAGGTGGAGCCGTGGGTGCTGTACCTGCTGCTTAAGGATCCATTCTTTAGCCAGTGGCTCGTTTACCTCTTCCCCATACATTTTCCATAGTTACATAATAACTTGTCTATTTTGCAACTGTTTTCCCTTATCCGTGGCATGTAAATAGGTGCACATGTGTTGCAGTACTGTCTTGAGTTAGTGCCCTCTTGTAGCCAGGGCAGAAACACTTTTACAGCTGTGTCCTGCACCCACTTTGTATGTTATTTAAGGATTTTATCCTTATACCGGGGTAATACTTTACACAGGTGAATAATGGGATATGTCACAGTTTAATTTGCAATACTTAACAAATTTAATTTCAATTCTCACTCAGCTTCTTTTGCCTCCCTTTCAGACCCTTTCCCAAAAAATACTTTTCCACAAATGAATACTTCTGTTTCTCTCTCATAGACCACGCCATTTACAACATCCGATGCTTCAGAACGGCACCACAAAAGCCAATGTTGCTCTGAACCATCCCACCTCGATGTTCCCTCCAAACCTTCTGAGTGACACCACAACCTCCACTCATGCTCTGAGCAGCCCCATTTCACTGCTCACACACCAGACCACTCTCCTCGGTCCACACTACAACTTCACGTCCTCCCCACTATAATACCAATATACACAAAAAGTCCACTTTTTACAAATCCTGAGTTATCTTACAACATAAGGCTGGCGCCAGCAATTACTGCACTAATAAACACACTACAACCATTTTCCCAACTCCTGGTGAGGTTTTCATCTCTTTGTGTTATTACCCGGAAACAATGTTTACCACGTGGCCTTTCCTGAACTTTGTCAGAAGGTATCTCTTTATCATTTTTCTCTTCCTTTCATCACAATCCACCATTATACAAACAATCCTGTCCGGTCCCGGCAGACTGCCCTGCAGGCCCCCCCCCCGCGGGGCAGTCTGCCGGGACCGGACAGGATTTTATTTGAAAAGGGCTCCTGTCAACCTCTCTGTTGTTGTGCACAATTGCGCTCTCCACAGGTCGCCTCTGCAGCCTTCAGAGACGCAGCAGGGACCCCTTGAGTTCCAGCAAAGCTCAAAATGTAAGGCAGCGGGAACATATTTCTGTACACCCAACTTGAGCCCCGTAAAGCCTTTGTAGACATAAGGACAGATTGCTCCCCCCTCCCCCCCCCCCCCCCCCGGGTCAAAGGCCTGTATTCTCTTTCGAATGCCTCATTGGGCCTCATTACGACCCTGGCGCTAAGTGTTTAACAGCGCCATAAAAGGCTGCAGCGCCGTTAAACACTTAGCGCCTTACTACGAGGTCCCTTTGCAGGACCCGACCTTAATGGCTAGTCTACACCAGCTGTTAAAGTAGGGACCCGCAAAGGGACCTTGGTGCTAAGTACGGTACTGCAATTTGCGGTACCGTACTTAACGCCTTCCCCATTCCCATAGAGCCCTATGCGGCGAAAACAGGAATGGGGAAGGGCCATGGTTCAATGGGGAATTACCGCACTGCCAACCTTGGAATGGGGTGGTAATTCCCCATTGAACCATGGCGGACCCGTTACAACACCGGCACCAACCATGGTGCTAATAGAGCCATGGTTTAGCGCCGGTGTTGTAATGAGGGCCATTGTCTTTGAACGCTTCACATAATTTATGTTGAGAGACACGTTGCTTTTCATAATAACTGGTGAATCTCAGCGCACTCCTTTCCCTGCCAGTAATTAGAGCCTGTATTAAGAGGAATGAGTCACTTCTGTGTAGAGATTCGCACTGTTATATTTATCGCCGACCCCTTCCGTGGAGAATTGCTGGAAAGCTGACATCGTATTAGCTGCTTCGTACATCCTCGCCATCCGTGATTCCTGGGCACGATTACTTGAAAGGCATAGCTGTGAGCAAAACTCTTGATAAAATGATTGAGGCAGAGAAAACAATGCACTTGACTTTAAAGAACAACGTGAAATACAAAGTCTTACCTTTACCATGCAAGCTAAACATTTATGTGTGCTTATTTGCACAAAAGGTCACTGTTTGTGGGACCCCCATCGTTGCAGTCGCAGCCGTGTGGGTAGCACAAAGCATTTAGAGATACACTTAGTTCAGTCATTACATCATAGCACATTCCGCACTGACCCACTTATCTTGTATAAATACCTACGCATTGTGTTCACCCTGCAATAATGAACACATTTGTCTCCTTTCTCTTGCTACAGCAGGAGACCTTGGACATGTTAAACACTCATTTCCTCCCCATTACATACCAATGGAAGTGAAAAACAGCGTGTACTAAGGTCTCAGCCACATTCCTCATTCACTCTTGGTTTGTCTTCAGCCAATATCTGCTCCCATCCTCCCAAACATTATTTAGCTTATTCTGCCAAAAACACAGCTAGGTGAATTCGCTTTTATCACCCTCAGGCAGTGTCGGATTGGCCCCTCGGCCTTTCGGCACGTGGCCGGGCCGAAATCTTCCATGGGGTGTGGGGGCCTGTTTCTGGCCATGCCTGGGCCGGTTTGGAAGAAAACAAAATAGAAAAAAATATATTTTTTCCACATTTTTTTTCTCCAAAAAGCCTTTCATACTTCTTAGGTCGATAAATGAGTACCAACACAGGTTGGGTGATATTGTATGCATATTTGTTCTATAAAAAAGGGCTTAAGCGTAATTGCTATACATCAACATATTATCATTTGGCCTTGGGCGTCTGCTTGGATTCACAGTAATATAGTATACTTAGAAACAATGCTATTTGATGCAACTTCCTGTTTTGTCAAGGAGTCAAAGGTCGTGTTGCCTCGCATCCCGGAATGGCACTTTGGGGTGGGGTCAAATGACATCACTTCCGGTGATGTCATCAGAGGTCAAGGGTCGTGAGGCGAGGGGTGGACCACTTTTTTTTTGGGTGACCAGGCCTATTTCTTGTCCCAGTCCGACCCTGCTCTCAGGTTGTCCCCTTCAAAAAGCCCTAATGCAGTGGTCTTCAAATTGTGGGGGGTGCCCCCGTAACCTCCCACCCACAGGGTATCCTGGGGGGGAGGAGGAGGCGCACGACGCTCTTTCAAGAGGGAGCACATTGGCTGCTATTACTACAAAATCTAAGCCGTTATGTCGTTGGAGGGGTGTGTGAAGCAGTAACAATATTTTTACTCATGAGGGGGTCTCAGCACAAACAAGTTTGGATGCCACTTCCTAATGGAGGAGACAGCACTGCATAGGTAGCCCTGTCTGGGCCTTCCCAGATCACAGTAACAAGTTTTTGTTCTGAATTTTGTTTAATTCTTGTGTTTTCTGATGGCTCTTCTTGAGCCGTATTTTAGGCCCTAGCCATGTTTTATCCACGAAGGCCTAGGGTTTCAGGAGTGCAACCAGCGTACAGTGTCTATGCCCACTGCTGAGGAGTGCTCGTCCTGTGACGTAATTTTATTTTTGGGAACTGAACGCTTATCTTTGCCGTGGGAGGAAATGTTTTGAGCACCTCCTGCAGTCAACATGGAAGGACTTCATACCGTGGAAAAAGGTGAGTTCTTCTTCTGACATTTTCTGCTCAGTCTCTAATTGAATCAGGGTTCGATTCGAGGGTACACGCGGGGGTACGGAGTCAACCCACTTTATTCAGAGGGTGGACTCAGTCGCCCACAGCTAAAATGAGAAACATTTATGAATTAAAACAAAAGGGGGTCTGGGAAACTCTCTACCAGCACAAACACAGCCCAATGACCTGTTCTTGGGTGAATAACCCCTGGGAGAGACTCTACCAAGCCTTTAGCTCACTGTCCCTTTCACAGAGAAGAAATTTCCCCGCATATCAGCCTTTGTCCTGCCCAGGGGCAGTCCAGCGCCGAAATGCTAGGCAATTCTCCTCTGAACAAGAGTACCATCAGTAACCCCATACACGTGTATCAGCCTTGTTGGGCATCATCAGTGAGGTGAAACTGTTGCCTCTCTAAGAACAGTGAGCAAGGGGTCCACCCTAAGTTAACAGGGCAATCCAGACGTGGACCCCTTGCTCACTGTTCTCAGAGAGGCAACAGTTTCACCTCACTGATGATGCCCAACAAGGCTGAAACACGTGTATGGGGTCTTGTTCAGAGGAGAATTGCCTAGCATTTCGGCACTGGACTGCCCCTGGGCAGGACAAAGGCTGATATGCAGGGAAATGTCTTCTCTGTGAAAAGAACAGTGAGCTAAAGACTTGGTAGAGTCTCTCCCAGGGGTTATTCACCCAAGAACAGGTCATTGGGCTGTGTTCGTGCTGGTAGAGAGATTCCCAGACCCCCCTTTGTTTGCATTTATGAATTAAAGCCGACCTCGGGGATCAAACTGCAGTTGTCGGATTTGCAGGTCGGACACTTCACCACTACACTAATCTGATGAAAAATAACAACAAAAGGTGAAATGTCCTATTTCAGTACTAAAAGTCTGAGGCAAAACATTTGTATTGGTTCTTGGAGTTTAAAACAAGCACACCTTTTAAAGTTTTCAAAAACACAATTAGAAGGAAATATCGTCTTTTGGTTTGGTGTGTGTGTTGATTTTATGAAAGGCAAATGTAATTCGTCCTGTGCAATATGGGTGGTTATGCAAAGGGAATTTAATGAAATGTGCATATTTCACCTTGATATGCTAATTTCTGGCGACGTCACATCCCATTGTGTTTCTTGATGAGTACCTCCACTTTAATTTTTAGGACTTGACCCCTGAATTGAATGGATGTGCGTCACTTGAGCTTGTCAGGGCTCTTAAAGACTGACCATTCACTGCATGAGCATGGCTGGTTTCCAAGGCTGCTGCCAGCGGTTGGGCTAGCCCAGAGGCATTGCTGGGGGGGGGGGGCTCATGGAGCAATAGCCCCGGGTCTTTTGGTTGTAGCCCCGGATAGAAGCTGAGGTGCTACAACCAAAATGCTGGCTAGGCCCGAGTCCAGGCAGTCCCGACATAAGCTTAGGCCCTGATCTTTTCCAGACCTAGACTAATACTGTGCTGAGAACACTCAAGGTCTTACAGGGCCTCTTCTCGGGGAAACCTCGAGCATACCTGGCAACGTGCCCCCTTCCATTCGGATATGCTACTTCATTCCTGGTTTTAACTTTACATTCTGGGTCTTGTAGGGCTGGATGAATACAAACCCAGGACTACAAGTCCAAGAACGCAAAGTCAAAATCTGAACTGGGTGAGTGTTTCCCAACTGGATTAGGGTCTGTATGCTTCAGGTGGCACGAAAGTGCCGAAAAATCATTGAGAAAGGGACTAACTTTGGGTCACCCTGGACGACTCTTCTCTATCGACCACTAGGGACACTCCAGAGTCTTCTTTTGTTGCTGATACTAGGTCAAAGTTGAAGGATGCAGGGATAGTTATACTCCACAAGTGCATACAGTCTGCCCCCACAATCCAAAAGCATTCAGTTTTTGTGAGTATGAAAGAAGTTAATAAAATAGGAGACAGTTCTGATGACAGGACTCCAGTTCCCATGCACAATCTCCCACATCCAGGCCCAGGGTGGGGTGACCCCTTGGAATATCCCTCTCATGCTTGCATGCATATGGAAATCAGGCAAGTGTTCCACCCTAGCCTGCGCTTCCTGGGATCCATGCAAGGTTCTCGCTACACCCTATTGAAAGGCATTCAATTTCCATGTATACATGTATGTATTTATTTAATTATGTATTTAAAGGGTGAACAAGGCAGAGAAATGTGTCTGAGTGCTGTACAACCATTAATAAAATCAACACGCAGGATATAAATAAAGTACAGTCCCAGGATGCAATACATCCAAAGATAAATCATGTAAAAAAAGAACAGACTTCATTTAAAAAAATGAGACCTGGACCAAGCCTTAAGCTTTTTCTAAAGCAAGCGTTGAAAAAATAGTGTGAAGTGACAGAGAAACTGATTTTAAAGACTGCCTGCAGAACCAGAAAAGGAAGGAGAAGATACTTTTTAATTTATTGGCCAAGCACCTGGCTTTGGCGGAATGTAGTGTTTTGTGTGCTTGGCATGGTAGTTTGACCTGTAGGTGAGCAAAATGTGGAAGACAATACAGCTAATTAAGTACTGATGTAATATGGTTGAATCTGCCATGGCTGATATGACTCTGGCAACCTTGTTTTGTATGTCCACCACCATGCATTATTCATTGCCCCTAAGAGGTTTCAGACCCTTGGAAGCCCTTCTGGCGCCCACCTCAAGTAGCTAGCATCTTCCCTGTTTTTCATCCTCTTGGCTTCAGGAAAAGCTGACACCAAGTCTGTCTCATTAGTTGGAGGAGAGGTTCCATGACAAATTTAAGAACCAAATTTATATATATATTTGTGAAAGTGTGTTTGTACGTTCATGGTTGGCTCCAGCCGTAAAACCATTGGTGGGCTGACGTTTTGGCCCGAGATCGGCATACCAGTCTTGGGTGTACTGGCGATAGTGAAATTTGATCAACCCCACCCATTTTCCCTGCAGTACAGGGGTGGAGCGGGATCCGGCCCTCTGCTGTCAGTACAGGCGATTTTGGGAGATTGATGATTTTGCACTTTTTCAAAATGGGCAGTTAGGACTCAATATAACATACACAAGGCTATAGCAGACCCCCACATGCATGTCAACTACTGAACCAGGCAATACCAGGAAGTATGGCTAGAGTTCTCTATGGCCATGCAGTGTTGCTTCAAAGACCTGCTTAGTGAGGTTCTCCAATTGGTCCTCTCCTGGGAGTTCCTCTGGTTATTCCCAGAGAACCACATGTAGGTCCCATCTCGTCATCTGATGCCCCAGCAACCACATAAGTTCCTCCAAGTGTGCTTTCTCCCCTACCTACACAGCACAATAAGGCTCCTTTGCTACCACTTATACCTCTGGCTCCATCATCTCTGGGTAAAGAGGACACAGACACCTCTATTTAACCATACCCTTCTGACAACGGGGAATATGATGAAGCAGGTAATGATGAGACCTCTATGGCCATTCATTGCATGATGGTTTTGATGTGGTCATGGACTATTTGTAGCTGAAAGTGCCATATGCCATGACGGCGGAATACTGTGATATGACTCAAGTGATAGCTGGAGGAGGTATAGATCTGTCCTTCAATGCAAACCAACATGTGCCAAATGGGTGCCACATTTAGAAGGAGCTGTAAATAAAAAATGTATTCCTGCTGAAGACCCCTACAGATGGAAGAAGTGTGCTTGGCTTCCCATCTGCAGACCTAGTCCACTGTGCTGGCAGAAGCAATCCTTCAGACCCTGGAAAAATGTCTTGTACTCCCCATCTCAAAAAGAAGCCGAGCATTCTGTCTGCAAAGTTATTAGTTGTGTTAACCAAACAGCCAGGCAAATCATTTTGGATATCTCATTAGTTGAAGCATGGTCAACCAGGATTCTTTGCAGGCTTTCAAGATGTTCAATAGTTTGAGCCTAGCACCAGGCCAACTACCAAGTGCTACCTAGCAAAAATAGAACAGGATTGCCACCAAAGATTTTGACTTATTGCCCTCCTCACAAAAGAAGCGAAATCTGCAAGAGCTTGTCTTTGGCTCAATGAACTTCTGTGGGTGAGAGGATATCACTTCATTTGGAGGCCTGAAGTTCAGTATCCAACAACCGGCAGGTGCTTTTGGAACTCAGCAGGGGCTACCACCTTAACATACATCCTCACTATCAATCAATCCCCCTCTAATGGCCTTTTTGGATTAGGTTTTGAAACCTCTGGCAATCATGGACAAAGTTCTTGCTCTCAATAATGTACAGGGCCATTTTTCGAGCATCTTCATAATACCAAAGAGGAACTAGGCTAGTCTGCTCCTTCCACCTTTTCCTACAGGTGGAGAAGGTCAAGTGGATTACATCTGGGCAGTTAGGTTATTGCTTCCTTTATGGGGATTGGCATGCATGGTTGGTATAAAGGATGCACACCACTTATCCCAATTAGAAGACCTCCCAGGAAATTTCTGTGCTTCCATGAGACAGAAAGTATTGATATCTCCCATTTTAGGAGCACTCATACTTCCCTTTAATGTCCTCAGTGGAGGCCAGAGCAGCTCTTTGTCCTCCTTATGCTTGATCTTCTTTTTTCATTCTATCTGTCAGCAGGGAGAAGTCACCTCTGACAACTTATTAAGCTGTCGCCTTCATTGGCAACATCTGGAAGAACTCTTTGGTCAGAATAGTCCTCACTAAGTACCACATCATGGACATTTTTTTCGACTGTGTTGCACTTTCACAATGGCTTTCTAGTTTCGGTGGTATTCCTATTATCCATTCCCTTTCCTCTCCACAAAAAAAACACATTGTATGGCCATGCCCGCAACATAGAGGAAGGGAGCTGAGATATTTGCACAGTAACATGTACCTTCTACTTACAATTTAAAAGTGAGTAAAGACGCAGCAGGGGAAGAAAGCTTTGCTCTGCAAGTCCCGCTACCACGGCATGCCCACCAGTCCTCTTATCCAAATGAAACCAGTGGCTCTTGGTTTTGCAGCATGCTTTCCCAGTTGCTTATCTATTTTAACCGCATCTGGCTCTGGCCTCCGGCTCCTCTGGTTCCCTGGTGCATGGTTGTGTCTGCGGTGTTCTCTCAGCAGCATTCTGCGAAAGATCCTTTCCAACGTGGGACTCCCACAAGCTTTGTTTGCACTGCCTGAGTGCTGACCACCATTGCGATGCCAGCATGGCTTTTGACCCCTGGCACCCAGAGCATTGAAGCACAGGTTGCAGCATGGGAGAGAGATCTTCTCCAGATCCTATGTAGGTCACCTGAAGGAGTCTGCCAAATAGAAGTCCAGCAAAAGCGATTACCCCTTTATTCACTAGGGCACACCAGCAGGAGTGTTTCTTGGGTAGCAGTGGTCTTAAGGATCCCGCAGCAAGTCCCTGTCAGCATAACAGGGACTTCCCATTGACCTGTCAGTCTACTACCGGCTCTTGCCAAGGAGATAATATCAAGCGCTTTCATACTACACTCCAACTACAATTGTAGTTGAACTCCCTGTTCGCTGTGCAGCTGTTAATCAGGCTGCTTTACTTCATTTGTGGCATTTGTGCTCCTCACCTCCATTGTGCCCCCCGAGGACCAGCACAGGTTAAGATGGCCTCCCAGTAGATTTGAAAAGTATGATCCCACCGAACTTAGCCTGACTCCCGCCCCTGCCACCTGATTGGTCACCACTAGCATTACCGCACCAACCAGACACCATCAGGCATTGGCCGGCTTTCCTAATGAAGGCGCTCAAACAAAGGCACCGGTCTTGAGCATGTCTAGAGTTGGGATAGACGGTAAACATTGTATTATGATTAGCGACGTTTCTCACCCAAATTTGCACATATTGTTGTAGGTCACTGTTTTATACTGTTGCTTATCTCTCCTCCACGTCCCTAAACTGCCCACCTTGATAGGTTCCACTACAGTCCCACCCGCAGTATCTAACACTCTAACAGTTGACTCCTTCACATTAGTCCGTCCCCCTCTCGCCCTCAGTTTGATTGTCCTATCAGCCTACCCACCAACCCGAACGAACATCCACTATTTCCGCATAGTGCCGGCATATTATCTGCTGAAGTACTGCCGACATTAACGTAATGTGCTGAAGCCAAGCAGCTCAAAGGTCTGACTGCTCACGGCTACGTTTGCTAAATTGGAAACTGAAATATGCTGAGGCTCGCCTTCCACTTGTACAATGTTCTGCCAAATAATATACGCTCTACTATTTAGAGTTTGTGTGATTCTCTGTAGAACTGTCTGCTTGTACCAATAACCCTAGTGGGCAACACTGTATGACCAGCCTAACACATTTAAATGGTAATTTGTGCCGCCGCTATGCTTCATTCTCTTACTGGGTACTGCAATATGTTTTTGTTTTATATATTAATGCCTAGCCCTGCCAGCTGCTATATGTACTAGCATTTTGCATTTATACCTCGGTCTGCCAGCTACCATATGTCTGACGACCTTGTACCTTTGCCCCACACTGATCGTTGCCACATATACTAGCAGATAGTACCCTGCCCTGCTCTACCAGCTCCATGCGCCCTCAGGACATCACATATTCAAGACGCGCACTGTCTACACGCCACCCTACCTCCCCGCACAGACTGCATGCATTCCCATGCTATAGGCAATTGTAGGCGTCCAGCGTTATAAATTGAGCAAGCATCCTAAAGCATCCCCCAAGTACTTAGAAGCGCTTTTAATACCTAACCTACAAGCTCAATATTTCTCCCCCACTCACCCCGCTAACATGTACCCATTCAGAATTATAAATGATGCCACTCCCTGCTTAGGAGGTACATTCATCAGAATGGGCATAGGCCTGGCCAGATTGGGATGTCCTAGACACCACCCCATCTCCTACTCCATACCGTTCCAACCCATCTCCCCACCATTCCTCTCAAGCACAGCCCAACACTTGACTAACATCATAGTCAGTACCAACAAGCCGGTTGTGAACAAAGCCACCACAGGTAAGATTCTACTCAAGGTAGATTGCCACCACATACACAACATCATTTCAGACCCTCATCCGGTACCAAGGCCCAAACCATCTGCACCAACCACCATAACCATGTGCCCCAGCCAACGACCTACCAGGCTAAGTAGGCTACGAGCACATACTTGCTACTTATCCCATGCTAATCCCACTCTGAAAGCTTCCAATTACACCCAAACATAATTACAATGCTCTCTTAGCGCTACAAAAAAACATACTCCAACACCCAAGCAATCACCTCTTAGCGAACTAACACTACAACCAAACATGGCACCGGCACAATGCAAACTGTCTGTGATCACACTGCCTCAGGCTAGAACACCCACTCAGCCCCTACTCAGACCCAGTTCAAAGCCTTACAGGTGCATTCTAAATGTCCGCTCACTTGGCGTGCATGCCATTGAGACCTATGAACTTATACTCAAGCAAAATCCTGACCTATTAGTAGCAACGGTAACCTGGCTGAACCAAGCTTCAGGTTCCTTAGTAGCCTTATGCCAACATAATTTAATATCCTAAGGGGTAATAGACCCAAAGCCCAGGGAGGTGGATTTGCCATAATAGCTAAATTCAGCCTGCAACTTAGAACTTAGAACGTGCCCAATTGATCCTATAGAAGGATGCAAACTACTCCTCGCTAAACTTGCGATTAGTTCTAAAACGACCATTAACATCTTGGCCATTTACAATAGCAGTACCCAGCCAGAACTAGATATTCCACTTCTCCTCACCCCTCACCTAAAACCTAACACTAAGTTTATAATCTTTGGGGATGTTAACCTAGGCTTCAATGATGAACAAGACAAAAAAGCCATTGCCTTCCATGCATCGCTCAGAGACATGAACTTCTCACAGATAGTCAACGCCCCCACTAACAACAAAGGTAGAATATTAGACTTGATACTCACCTTGAATACTCATATCTCTATAGACTCTATTGTACCAAATGACTGGACAGACCACCATTTCGTTAGTTTTACTCTAACTAGCAATGAGGAATTGCATCATACACCTAGCCCATTGGAGACAGTGGAGACACGAAACACTAGGAAACTAACAGTAGCCAGCCTCACCCCCATTCTAGCGGAAGCCCTCGCCACTATGTCACTTGCGAGTGACAATCCCAGCGAGCTTGCAGACTTGGATCACAGCTGCCTATCAACTACCATTGATTCTATAGCCCCACTCACAACCAAAATGCGGCGCCCAGACAAACGCTCAAACTTCTGGTTCAATGATGACTTAGCCCTACTTAGGAGAAATGAAAGATCATTGTAACATATCCACAAAAAAAACACAGTAGACCCCACTAATGCATTCCTAAAAGCCAACCAAATCTACAAAGCAGCCATTAAAGCCCATAAAGCTAATGCCCTGAATACGCGTATCAGTAATGCTGCCTCAAAATCCAAAGAGCTCTTCACAATACTCAGAGAACTGGAGAATCCCATCCACCACGCCAGTGAACTCGAGCAAAGTCTGGTGCACTACCATACAAAATGCTCTCGCCATAAATACAAGTACTTCAAACAAAAATCACCTCCAAAAGAAAGGTATTGGCCAACAAAATTGCACCCACTCCAAACATTGATAGAACTAATGACAACGCTAACATCCAATCCAAAGTCTCACAAGTAAGCAAAACCAAGTATTAGACACCATATCCAAATTTAGACCATCTAACTGTAGAGGTGATAGCTTTCCAGCTCACCTTGTCAAACTATGTGCCCCTACGCTAACTCCCATTATCACCAAATGTGTTAATGCCTCTTTTAGAACGAACACCGTCCCGCCAGCATTAAGGAAGCCTGGTTTACACCACTTCTTAAAAAACCATACTTGGACGCAACAGTCCCAACTAATTATCACCCTATAACCACGGTCCCGTTTTTACTGAAAATAATCAACGAAATAGTCTACTCACAAATTCAATCCCACCTTGAACAAAATCATCTACTGAGAGCCAGGCCATCCGGCTTCAGGTACAACTACAGTACCAAAACGGCACACTTGGACCTAAAATTCCAGATGGACTCCTTAAGAGACGCTGGCAAACTTTGCATTCTGCTGCTATTAGACTTGTCCGCAGCATTCGACCTAGTCGACCATGACAAACTATGTGCCACTTTAGCACAGGACTTTCAATTCTCGCAAAAGGCCACTTCTTGGGTTAAATCTTTCATCGCAGATCAAACCTCCCAAGTTTCTATTGGCAAGGAAACAGCAGACCCTATTCCAGTGCCACTAGGAGTACCACAAGGACTTTGCCTCTCGCCAACGTTACACAATGTGTATACAAAGCTTCTATTCGCTGCCTTGGATGCCATGGGTGTCATCTATACAAATTGCACGGATGACACCCAGATTCTCATCCCCATCACGGGCAATTACGACCAGGATACAATCATGATCAACAAAATCTATGCCATAATCCAAAATTGGATGGCAATCAACAGTATTTGCCTCAACGATGTGAAAACTGAGATACTCATTGTGGGCTCCCCAGCCAAAATTAATACTCTACACCCTGACTACTCAACAATTAACATCAATGGTACCCCCATCTCAGTGCTAAAACAGTAAAAACTCTAGGGGTGTATCTAGATGCCAACCTGATAATGTCCAAACCAGCCAGTGCTCTCATTCTAACTAAGTGAGATTACTGTAATATACTCATGCTAGGTACCTCTAATGCTAGCCTCGCTAAATTGCAATTGTTACAAAATAAAGCGCTCTGAGCAGCCCTTGGACTCAAAAAATCAGACCATATCTCCACCATCAGGAGAGAAGCCCACTGGCTACCCATAAAAGCCAGATTCATATACAAAACATTATGTGTCGCTCACAAATGCCTAGCTAAAAAAGCACCCAGTTACCTCAACAACACTGTAACACTGAATAAGACATCGAGAGCACTCAGATCTGGCAAACAAGTACACCTCTCCATTCCAAACTTCAAATGTTCTAGAGCAGGGGGGAGTAGCTTTCCAATAATGGCACCTAAAATCTGGAATACACTCCCGCTACAAACCAGACTGGTGCCTTTGTTCCATTGCTTCAAGAAATCTCTAAAAACGTGGTTATTTGACAAATATTAGCCAACCAACCGCTACTCTCAGGGCTTACCCTCCTGACCAGCCACTATCTCTATCTTATCTCATGTATTGTGAATCTCTGAAAATTTTACTATTGTACCTAGTGCTACCTGTTGGACTGAAACTGTACCTACTTGTTCTGTATCTATTGAAAAAGCACTGATGGAATTATGTTAATTCATGCAAAGATGTCTGTAACTACGCCGTGACACCCACAGATTTGGGTGTTTTATAAATGCAATAAATAAAATGCCCGGTTGCACACAGGGACTCCCACGGCTCCATGCTAGTCTACAGAGGTCCACCTCGATGTCTCAAGGGCTGATACTGAGACAAATCGCAAGGGTTTTCCAGTGCCTCGAGCCAAGGGCTCTGTCCAGACAACAGTTTCCCGCCAGCCCCATTAAAACTGTGTGACGCCACCTTAGACAGAATAGCATCCAGACGCGACACTGGCACTGTGACAGTGGCAAAGGCATTCAGTTGGACCACTTCCCATTTGGGTTGCCACTATCTGAGATGGCAGATGGCAGCATGGCCAAAAGGTTATCAAGAGGTGCAGGGGAAAACTGCTGAGGCCTGCTTGATCCCTGGACCTCCCAAGCTCAATTTTTGGGACACCTTTGCTGGACTGTGTATCATCCACACAGTTCTGCAGCTGGAAGATATTCATCTTCATCATCATCATCATCATCATCATGACCAGCTGCTGAATTTAAGTCAGAACTCTGGAATTGTGGACTCTGTGGCCTGCAGGGCCTGCTACTGATCATCATCATCATCATCATCAGGTCTGGACATTTGGCTCTGTTTGAGTGGTTGGACTGGTGTACAACACGGTCTTCGAGGCCTGTGCTGGCTGGGTGAGTTGCAGCCCGTGCCTCTTTGCGGTGGTGCCTGTGTGCTTTAACCCATGAGTGCACCTGGTGATCAAGACGGTGGGCAACCGTTGGACCAGCAGATACCTCAAGGTCAGCCTCTACCTGTGGCACAACCAGCTGTTCAACCTGTGCCTCAAGTCATGGCACAAATGCGAGCACCTGCGGCGCTCCAGCCAATCCCAGAGTTTGATGTCTCAGGCTCTCCATCTAGTCTGGGGCCTAGATGGAAACGGTGGGTCGACCTCATGGACATGTACTTCAGGGCCACCATGGAGACGAATGACGACAGTAAGCTAGCGACGCTACTGTATGCTGCAGGGCATGCGGTGCAGGAAATATTTGAATCACTCCAGACTGACAATGCCTCGTATGGTGCAGCCAAGACAGCTCTCCACAACCATTTAATCCCTTTATCCAATGCAGACTATGAGAGGTTTGTAATGTTATCGCCCTGCCAGAAGGAAGATGAGACTCTGGACACATTTTATGGTCGTCTTAAACGCCTGTCTCTGGTGTGTGCATGGGGTGATCCTGATGATATGATCAGGACCCTCCTAATCCAGGCTTGCTCTTCAAGGAAATTAAGGCGATAGGTGTTGAGGAAACCAGGGAGTACCCTTGCTCGCATCCTGGAGATGGGGCGTTGTCATGAAGTCTCTGAGGCACGTGCATCCAGAATGGAAGCAGGAACTTGCCCAATGAAAACGGAGGAGGTATGTGCGGTGGGGTGTGGCAGCAGAGGTGCCAGGAGGCTCAGCTGCAATTTTCGTGACAGGGGTGGTAGAGCTGGTGAAGCATGCCAGAAGTGTGGCTACCCCCTCCCCCACCCTGCCGAGTGTCCAGCGGTAGGAAGAACCTGTGGGCGGTGCGGCCTGGCTGACCACTATGCACGGGTGTGCAAAGCATCTCTGCCAGTAATGGTACCCAGAGGTCCAGTACGGTCTGGCTTCCTGCATCAATCTCGCCCACCGAATCTGGCCCAAATCGACTAAGGAGAGGAAGGTGCCCAAGGGGATGAGGAAGAGGAAGAAGAGGAGGAGAACATCTTCTTTGTATCGAGTGTGGAGGCCCTCAAGTCGAAGAGCAGACGGCAACCACAGTGCATTGTCGCAATGAACAGGTCCCCCGTCCCGCTGCTGGTGGACACGGGTGCGTCTGTCAATGTGATGGGCCGAGGACACTATGATGCGATGGACACCCCACCAAAGCTGGTCACTCCCAGAGCTTGCATATTTATATTTAAATTCGGAGTGTCTGAGCCGATTCCCTTGGATGGGGCGTTTGTGGCCAAAGTAGAGCACGCAGGATCAAAGATCACAGCAAGATTCTACGTGACGCCGGTGAGCACTAACACACTGTTGAGCTGCGCCGTGGCAGAGGCCCTGGGTATCGTGAGTTTCGCTTACTCTGTATCCATGGAAGATATTGACAACCTGCTGGACAAATACTGGACAAATACTCTGGCCTGTTCCAAGGGATCAGACAGATGGCTGGTGATCCGGTGAGACTACAAATCGATGAGTCCGTGCAGCCCATCGCTCTGAAACACCTGAGTGTGCCCTTCCACCTGAGAGAACTAGTGGACAAGGAGCTGGACAATTT